>NC_074702.1:25358241-25958241 GCF_029448725.1 Salvelinus fontinalis | reverse complement strand
CAGTCCATCTCCATACAAACAGGTGCAAACAGCTAGTTAAATGTTTCTATCTCTTCAGACCAAAATAACAAATCTTCAGACTACAGCGCCCCACGCAAGTAATCCAGTGCAAGAATCCCCCACCAGAACCACTATCTCAAAGCACCTGACCCTTTAACAATTACACACCACTCAGGCACCAGAGCCGTACTCTGCAGGGGGGCCGCCCTGCACCGCCTTGGGCAGCCGTGCTGATCTGAAGCTGCCGTATGGGGCAGCATATGAGGTAATAACACCACCTTGGTGCTGACAGCGAGACGCAGTGACTGGAATTACTGTATTACTGACTGTCTGACGACCATCTGGACAGGCAGATTTCTTGGAGGTGTCTGAGGTGTACGTGTCCTTCCCTGCTATACCCCGGAGACAGTCTAAGGCGCAGGCTTCATTATAATCCTAAATGTCGATGTTGTCGCATTGGTGTCCAGAGTATGGCTAATGACAACTGTTTTTCCTATATGTGTTTTCCCCGTGCTATTCTTTAATTAAGTTCCCCATACGTGACAGCCAGATGAGCTCATGAAGGCACTGGGGACGAGATGCGCAGGGCCGTGACAGTAAACTAATACAATTCGACAGCACTTACTTTGACAAAGCTTTAATCTGTCTAATGAATTGTGTCATAAATTAAACCAAAATGGCTGGTGTTCACAGTGCCCTTACCTTTTTCACATCTAATGAGTAAAAGCAATTAAAAGCAAGCTAAAACAAAGTGGGATGTTTTTACTTTAACCTAGCTATTCAAGGTCTTACAGAACTGAACAGAAACACAACTCATTGCAATACTGCATCAGGACTACCATCAAAGAGTACACACACACTTTCCAATGCTAAATGTAGCTCAATCACATCAAGGGGCTAACATAATCACCAGGGAATTGTACTAAAGGGAATGAAGGGGGAATAGGGAGCTGGTATGATTGTTCTTTCTTCTTTGTGATCTAGGCCTAATTTGATTGGTTTATTGGTTGCAGGGGGAGGGGATGTGGAAGTTGTCCTCACCAGTTTAAACCGTCATGTTGCAGCATCTCGGTTTCGTCTCTGCGAACGGCAGGTAAGCGGTGGAGGTTTTCATTTCATTTCATTTATTTGCACAGATCAAATATGTTCAGTCATGGATTAGTTTATGCGTTGTTGATGAAAGAATAAATAAAAAATACACAAATTATCACACACAAGAAAAACATATGGAAAGGGGGAATAGAAATGGCAAAACACAGGAAAAACAAGTCCTCCCTAGACAACAGCACACATTGCAGTGGTATCCAGCCCTTTTAGACTGTACATTTAACAGTGGAGTAGATAAAAGCTTTACTGGTAGCCAAAGAGAACTGGGGAATCACTGCAGCCCGACACTAGAACTAGACATACAACAACTGGACTGGTCTTGTACGAACATCCCACACAAAAGCCCCAAGAAGCCTAAAGAACTTGGGAAGAGTCCAGATCAGTCTTAATAACAAATCCATAGCCCAACACCTTACTGTGTGCAAATTGACGACCATCCCCTTTACCTAAAGCTAAATTGTAAAATGTATCCCCCCCCCCCCGAATATAAGAAGCTCCATGTTGCTCTACAGGCCTGAGAATAAGAGTTCATCACATACAGGCAGGGAAATGGCAAGGGATATCCACTCAGTCCAACACAAATTAGATTTCAGAGGATCATGTGTTCGTTCTGGACGGCAAAACAAGCATGGCATTATGTCAAATTTAAAAAAGCACTTTGGAACCATTCTTCCAAACCATTTCCCTTGTGTGCAGAACCCTTGAAACAATCTCAGAACAAAAAACACACAACTCCTTATTTTATATTCAAACACTTGCCTGGCACTCCCCCTTCTAGGTGATATGTTAGTTTATGGGCATGTTTACAATTTACTCACACCCCTTGGCTCTGGGCAGTATGTCTTCATAGAAATTACATTTCCTAAATTAACCAGAACACTAATGTCAAATTAATTCACCGACACAAATATCATTAATCATCCATTTGGCATGAGAGATTATTTAGATTTTCAGCATAGATTAACCAGAGTTAACAGTTTGGTTTTGATTCAGTGTTACTCATTCAGAGTGGTTTGAGGAAAATAGCTTCATCGCATGATAATGATGATTGTGAAAGAGATAAACAAAATGAGGAAGTAGACAAAAAAAGGGGGAAACCAGGGCAACAAAGACAGGGACACAATGACCCTGTGAGGACCACATCCATCCCACAAGAACAGCAATGTTCAAGGAAACTACACACACACGCAGTGCTGTCTGACCCAGATCCAGGTCACGCTCAACCCAAATCTCTGTGAAAGTGAATAGGGGGGGATGCAGTGCGACTATACTTTCAGTTTTTGGAGAGAATAGTCAATACTACTTTTTCGATATTTAATCAGTGACTTAGTTTTCCAGTCTAACTGATACATCTCAGACTCAAAGCAAACCAACTCTTAGATGTTCTAGAAAAATCCTGTCAAATGACCCCTTAACAGGTCATTGCTGATGAAAGGTTGAAATTACTGCATAACACCTAAGCGTACAGGCTAGTTCCTACTTGGAAAACATGTCTGACATGCTTGTGGTAGATGAACGCAAGGACTGCGTAGGTGGGTTTTTGACTGCTTAACATCTGGAGTGGCTCAGACTACTGTGTGCATGGGCTCTCCTTTCAGAGTCCATCTAAAATGAGGGACATAGGAGGAGAGGAAGAAGCGGTGTGGTTGATACTCACTCAGGGTAGGGGTGTGTGCGCGGGGCTATGGTTCGCTGTGTGCCTGTCTGCAAGACGTCAGGAGGGGTCATCATCACGTAGAACTGACCTGTGGGAGAAGAGATGACATGGGAACGAGAGAGAGCGAGAGAGAGAGAGACATGGGGCAGGTTGGAGACTTCAGTGACAAAGTCTTAAGGGAGAATTTGCTAAATGACACTGGACTCTAGCAATGAGACAAACCGTGTGGCTGAGGGGATGAACAGTTAATCTCTCTCAGTCAGCACTGTGTCGTGGTACTCAAATGTCAATTTGATAAGTGGTAATTCTTTATGTCTGGACTTGAACCAAAAACGAGGGACAGTATTTTGCCCTCAGAAGACTGCTAGCCTAGCGTTAGAAGTAGAGGTAGTGCTGACTCACCCCCGGCCTGTGTGGGGTCGGAGGTGGTCTGCACAGACACAGTGCCGTCGCTCACAGCCGTAGCTGGGAAGTAGGCGAAGCGCGTCTCCCCTCCCAGCGTCTCTCCCACGGGGCTACCCCCATTACTGAAAGGGTTCTGGATCACAGCCTGACAGGGGACAAGGTGGGAAGGGTTAGCAAGCCCTACTGACAACTAACTTACGACATGGATATTACTTGATAATAATTCATTACAACATGTGACACATTTATATATATATATATAAATAAATGTAAGTGTCCTGATTCCTGCACAACAATATACAGATAACTTGTATAACGATCAATAGTTTGACACACTGAAGTATGTCAGGCTCCCTAGCCATTAGGAACTGTGTTATTGTAAAGGGGTGACAGTAGTGGCCTCGGTTCCTGGTACCTACCTGGGCCACTGCTTGAGGAGCGCCGGGGAAGGCGGCCGTGGAGACCACGCTAACCGGCCCTCCCCCGTCATCTCTCCCCTCCAGCTGCTGGTCAGTTACCTGGACAACACGGTAAGTCACCTGGGGAAGAGAGGGAGACAGAGAGAGATGGAGAGAAACCAGAGTCATTAATTCTACAACAAAGAGCACGGGATGCCTTCTAGCCTGACGTCATATTGAGGTTCACACTCTAGGCTATAGTATTTAAACCCTTGCACATTGAATGATACTGCTAGGCCTACAATTGATCTACACACCCAACGTATGCTTATATGGCAGAATGTGCCTAATTCAATATAAAAACAACTTCAAAATAATCTGTATTTGTACCCCTTCATCATGTGACTCACCTCCTGACTAGCATGTGACACCAGCCGCATGCCAATCCAGGAAGGGAATCACATGATCACTCACACTAATTGTGTTTACTCCAAATGAGCAGCGAAAGGACCAGCTCTATCTAGCTTCATCCCAAAAAATAAATAAAAAGGATTTATGTGAAGATATAACGTTCACTGTGACGGTTCACAAAAGCATAGACGTAAACATAAACAATTAACAACCCAATTTGACATCCAAACCTGTAGGCCTATATCAGTGTCCTGGCCGGTTCTGCTGTCTGGGTTCAAAGCGAACGAACACAAGGCTCTCAATTCAACGGAGAGGTTAGTGTTGAATTACAGGGTTATTCAGGGTTTTCCATTGTGTGATGCGGTTGATTCTCTAGTGGAGGGATGGGCAACACCAGTCCACAGGGGCCTGATTGGGTGTCCAGTCCCAGCTAACACACCAGACTCCAATAATCAACTAATCATGATCGTCAGTTTAGAATGCAATTAGTTTAAATCAGCTGTGTTTGCTAGGGATGGGGGGGAAAGTATGACACCACTCTGGCCCCTGGGGACCAGAGTTGCCCATCCCTGCTCTAGTGTGAGTGATACAGTAAACTGACCTCATACCGTAAAAACAGACCTATGTGAATTCAGCTAGTTAAAGGTTTCTTAAAAATAAAAATAAACGCTGTTCAGGGGACACCCACCTGACCACCCTCAGAGCGGAACTGGTACTGAATGTTGTGGTCCGCGAATGCCTGGGCCTGCTGAATACTGCCTATGGTGACAGCAGTCTGCTCCCCTTCCCCGTCTCCTGAGAGAAGGACAGTGGAATGAGAGGATCGATAGAAGGATGGAAGAGAAAATTAACACTCAGATATCCTTTGATGAGAAATGAGTGAGACAAGGAGTATTATTGCAAAAAAGCTAGGCCAAAAAACATTTGACACTTAAGCGTGTGTTTTAGGTCTGTTCTTTGGTCGTTTTTTTTAAGCAGTAGGTTTTTCAAGAGGATGCCTGAAATGTCAGTACTTTCAAATGTATGAGAGTCAGAATGGTGAAGGTACGCACAATGGCACACATGCATCCGAAACGCATACATCCCACCATAAATTCTTACCTTCTAATTGGACGACCTCCTCCTCTTGTTTTTCGTGACTAGGAAGACATGAACAAAGGAAAAATTCTAAATATAGGCAAGCAAAGTCTAGCTGACAAGGTTAATATAGAGTAGGGGATGGCAGTGGAGTACAAATGTTACAGTGACCTGGCTAATTGCCAGCAGTGGTGGGAAAAGTACTCAATTGTCATACAGTAAAAGTAAAGATACCATATTAATAGAAAATGACTCAAGTAAAAGTCATCCAGTAAAATACTACTTGAGTAAAAGTCTAAAAGTATTTGGTTTTAAATATACTTTAGTTTCAAAAGTAAATGTAATTGCATATATTAATATTAAGCAAACTAGATGGCAGCATTTAAAAAAATAATGACAAAAATAATCATATTTACAAATAGCAGGGGGTATATTCCAATACTCAGACATCATTAACAAACAGAGCATTTAGAGATGCCAGTATTTTTACTTAAGTACTTCACACCACTGCTTCCTTTCTCACATCAGCGTCATTAAAAGGCATGGTCATCGCCTCCTCAAGCACAACGAACAATGGCAGACTGTGGCAAGGAGCCGATGTAGAAATCGCTCTGTCATTTCCTGGTTGCTAAAATTCTACACTCTTCTCTCAATTTGAATAGTGCAGGGAATCATTGTGTAGGGAATCTAAATTAATTAATACATTTTTTTTTTTTTTTTTTTTTTAAATCGCTGTAAAATATATTTTCAATAAAAAAACGTGGCTGTTTGAAGTTGGTGGACTAAACAAAGTAAAACAGTCTCCACCATCGTCTATGCAATCTTGAATCCTTGGGAGGTAACCACCATGGCCTACAGTATGCCTGCCAGCATCCCTGGGACATCGGACAGCACTAACCTCCACAGAGTTGCGGGACAATTTGATGCGGGGTAAGGGGGAGAGTCGTTTATATTCAAAGTGGTGTTGCAATTCACCTAGCTTCCACATGGGTGAGATATTCTACATTTATTTAGCATGTTAAATTCTTCAAGAATCAATGGGCAGTGTTATCTTATATTCATTTAGCAGTGGTGAACGCTGCAAAAAATAGGATTCTTTTTTTATTTTATACACAGAGCATAACAAACATTAGGAACACCTAAGGTGTCGAAAGCATTCCACAGGGATGTTGGCCCATGTTGACTCCAATGCTTCCCACAGTTGTGTCAAGTTGGCTAGATGTCCTTTGGATGGTGGACCATTCTCGATTCTGACGGGAAACTGTTAAGCATGAAAAACCCAGCAGTGTTGCAGTTCTTGACACAAACCAGTGTGCCTGGCACCTACCATACCCCGTTCAAAGGCACTTACATCTTTTGTCTTGCCCATTCATTCTCTGAATGGCAGACATACACAATCAATGTCTCAACTGTATTAATGCTTAAAAAAAAAAAATCTTTAACCCGTCTCCTCCCCTTCATCTACACTGATTGAAGTGGATTTAACATGTGACATCAATAAGGGATCATAGCTATCACCTGGATTTACCTGGTCAGTCTATATCATGGAAAGAGCAGGTGTATACTCATATACTAGGGGTGAACGTTGAAACGTTTACACGAAGTTGGGATCATTAACATTAAATGACATCCCTAACTGAAAAACTGTTGTTTTTTAAAAATTTGTTTTCCCCCTCCACATAATTAAAATCACAGTGCAGTTATCACAAAACATTATTCTCCCTGTTATAGCCTAACTACATGATAGACCAAAAAAAGGTGTGTAGTTTAAATAAAAACAGGGAGGAAGAGGCGAACTTGAGGCTACTTGGTGAATTTGCGAGGCATGCAAGACAAGACATTGCGAGATGCAGATTACCAAGAGATCATATAGGCACGGTTCTGCCTGCCCCATCCTCTCTCTTGGGCGCTGCCCTGCCTGCGCTTTCTCATGGCTAATGATGTAAGCCTGTGTTCAGTCTTCGGTCTGTTGCATGTAGAATAGCCTAGCCTATTAATTTTGTCTCATAGGCCCTAATATGGAATTACAGTAGGCTACAGGTAGCCTGTATCAATTAACCCTGAAAGCGCCTCGGCTAGAGCATGTTTGTTTGTCTTTTAGGGTAGGCTACACCACAGCTTATTAAAATGCTGACACGAAACCTTCTCTGGTGATATGAGGCGGGACTAATGTCCATCACTAGGCGACCAGAACTGTCAATCAAATAATATAGACCAAACTCTCCTAAAAAAAGTACTTTAACGTTTGTTAAATACAGTGGCTTAACAATATATTTAGTAGAAAGAAAACACATCTAGCTACCCTACCATAGCAAACTGCATTAAAAAAACATCAGTACATTAAATCAGCAAAGTTTGTTGTCAGGGCAAAAATACAGATAATTCTATGCCGGAGCAGAATTCTATTGTCTGAAATGGTAGGCCTACAGATGCTTATGATGAGTCACTTTTTTTAAATTCTCCAAAAAGTACATTGTTGCTATCGACACGCTGAATTCTATGTCTGTAAAAGGGTTGCGGTAGATATAACTTCATTACCCGGCCGTAGCGGTCATACATACAAGTTTTGCAATTATGCTGCAGGACTTAGAGGTAATTTGTGGTTTAGTACGGTACCCAGCGCAAGGGGGAGTTAGAGCACTGATTATGCTTTTGGGTCATACCGTGTCTCTGACAATGAGGGGGCGACATAAACCTAAATAGAAACGGATAATTGTGCAATACTTCAGTATTACTTTCTAAAACTGTTGTTACACTAAGGTTAGGATTATTTTGCTCTTACTGTAGTACTGTAGACCACTCCCGACTGGTCACATTGTACAGCGCCTGAGTGGCGCAACTATGTTGCTACAGATGCTGGTTCAATACCCATGCCAGCCTCGACTGGGAGACCCATGAGATGACTGTAGGTTTTTGGCTTCTCTCCCTCTAAAAACAGAAATAAATCATTCTAAATAACAAACTGGCTTTATTTTCAAATTAGTAACAATGTCTCACCCCATGTTCAAGAAAGGCCTTTTTCCTCGCTCATATTACGTTATTTGAAAAATGAAATCTCCAAAATAGTTATTATTTAAACAAAGCGATTTATATTATTATTAATTTAGAATAATATAAAAGCCCCTTGGATACAATCACAGATCTATTATTAACTCTGTTATTAGCAGGACAATATATATTGGTCACGCTTCCGAATGGCGCACAATGGGATTTTCTTGCAGTTCTCCAGCTGTATCCACTGAAAACGCGCAAGGTTCAAGGCACGAGGGCAGGGGGCACAGGATGGGCCACGGAGCCGGGCACAGAAAATGGACCTAGCCCATGAGGAAGGGAGGAGGAAGGGTGGACCCCCACCCCGCCACACTGGGTAGCACAGAGAAACACTAAGAGGAATTGCACCAATAATGGTGCTGACTACGGAAACGTTTCCGCTGTTCTTAGTGCCAGTCTGCACGTTCAAACTAAAACAATGTAACTAATAATGGCATCTTTATAATTTCATGAATAAAATAAAAATACTCTTTCAAAATGCAGATGTTAATTTAGTAATTCGTTATTGATGCATAACTATGGGAAAAAATATCACAGAATTACAGAAATATCCTCTATGTAATTATTGGTGGAGAGTCACGTTATATTTTTCGATCTAGGCGACATGAGTCTCACTAGCGTTGAGTAATGTGCTGTAAAAAGGGGTGTCTTATTTAAAGAGCATATTGAAGTTAGAAGCAATAGGATTTGAAGCAATAGCCTACAACTACTTTAGCACCGATTCGCGCTGCTCCGAGACACGTATGGGGACTATTCTTGATAAATCAATGAGATTTTTATTTGGACTGAATCTTTGTTTGGGTATTGGTTGGACTACAATTAGGGTGTAGAAATGTTATGCTCTTAGTGTAGCCTTAATTTAACTAAGCAAGTCAGTTAAGAACACTTTTTTTTTTTTAAAGGACAGCTTACTCCTTCCTCCCCGTCGGGGAACTGAACCTCGGTCTAACGCACGACACAGAGATTTTCTAGCTAAATCGCCTAGTATTTTAGCCTATTCCCAACCATTACGTTGTACAGCGCCATATTTCCCGTTCCATCCTACAGGAAACCCAGCGGGTGTTTTGTTTTTCTTGGAATATAAACATCATAATATTAAATCAGTCCCATATACTATGTTCTTACAAAAAAAGGTTTGAAATTCTCTAGCACAGCCACTATTGAAGGCTATCAAATGCTTCTCAAAGATGCCCTCTGGTGGTCAAACTAGCACTAACGAACCAGTGGTTGGCACTGGTACACCTAGGATAGGGGGTGCTGTTGTCACTTTTTCTGGAAATCGTGTAATTTTTAAACGGCTTCCTACTCAATTCTTGCTCGTACAATATGCATATTATTATTATTATTGGATAGAAAACAGTCTCTAGTTTCTATAGCCGTTGAAATCTTGTCTCTGAGTGGAACAGAACTCATTCTACAGCAATTTCCCTGACATGGAGTCAGATTTCACACATCTTGGCCCCTGATCTGGAGTCAGTTTAAAGGTCGCTGTGAATGCTATGAGGATACTAACACTGCTTACGTCTTCCCCTGGATGTCTTTACGTGATGACGATTTGAATGGAGTCGATTGCGCAATCACAGCCTCTATAAAACAGATCAACGTGTAGGTAGTAACTCTTTTCCAGCTGCGCCGGACGCGCGGTGGACACCGACCTGCTCTTTTTCCAAGCTTTAGTGTAGCCAGTAATATTTCTCCTGTCATGTTTTTACTTGTAATAGGTGTTAAAGACATCATAAGGTAGTTAATTTAAACCGTTTTATAGCAATTTATATCCGTTTAGTGCGATTTTGGGACATTTATTTCTGAGACACTTTGAATCTCTGGGCACGTTTCCAGTTCATGCCGAACGCAGTGGGCATTTCCACATGGCAAGAGGACAGCTTTCGACCAAAAGACGATTAGACCCAAGAAAGGATTCTTTGCCCAAGATTCTGATGGAAGAACAGCTCAAAGTAAGAACAATGTATTATGATAAATCGTGTTTCTGTCGAAAAATGTTAATCGCTTACGACGCCATTTTGTTAGACGTAGCTTCGCTTGGCGCAAACTGTATTGAAAAGTAAGGATAATTTAAAAAATGTAAATCAGCGATTGTATTAAGAATTAAATTGTCTATCAATCGCTGTCCACCCTATATTTTTTAGTCACGTTTATGAGTATTTATGTATACGACTAGATCACTGTCTAACATGGCGCACGACATTGTCTGACCAGCTGGGCAACTTTTGTCATTGTCTAACCATGATTTTGGTGGCTAAATATGCACATTTTCGAACAAACTCTATATGTATGTTGTAATATGATGTTACAGGAGTGTCATCTGAAGAATTCTGAGAAGGTTAGTGAAAAAATTAATATATTTTGGCGATGTGGACGTTATTGCTCTCTTTGGCTAGAATCAATGCTCTGGTAATGTTTGCACATGTGGTATGCTAATATAACGATTTATTGTGTTTTCGCTGTAAGACACTTAGAAAATCTGAAATATTGTCTGTATTCACAGGATCTGTGTCTTTCGATTAGTGTATGCTGTGTATTTTTACGAAATGTTTGATGATTAGTAATTAGGTAATACACGTTGCTCTATGTATTTATTCTAGTCGATTTGTGACGGTGGGTGCAATTGTAAACTATGATATCTACCTGAAATATGCACATTTTTCTAACAAAACCTATCCTATACCATAAATATGTTATCAGACTGTCATCTGATGAGGTTTTTTCTTGGTTAGTGGCTATCAATATCTTAGTTTAGCCGAATTGGTGATAGCTACTGGTGTTGGTGGACAAAGAAAAGATGGTGTCTTTTGCTAAGGTGTTTAGCTAATAGATTTACATATTGTGTCTTCCCTGTAAAACATTTTAAAAATCGGACATGTTGGCTGGATTCACACGATCTGTGTCTTTCATTAGCTGTATTGGACTTGTTAATGTGTGAAAGTTAAATATTTAAAAAATATATATTTTTTTTAATTTCACGCTCTGCCTTTTCAGTGGAATGTGGGAGGAGTGCCGCTAGCGGCACCCCCGTCCTAGACAGGTTAAATAACGTGCCATAGAACTCCGCGGAACCATGCAAGCTGTGCCGCAGTACGCTGCAACTTTTAAAGGACGAACCACTGTAGGCTACGTTATAGGATCATTATTCTGCATTGTGAATTGACATGGATTTTTTTTTTTTTTTAGGTCATTTTAACAGAAAACACTAAGCAAAAATTGACCAAATATTATTTATGAATTAATATATATACATACATACATACATACATACACACACACAAACATTTGAAGTCAGAAGTATACAAACTGATTTTAAATGTATTTGGCTAAGGTGTTTCACAATTCCTGACATTAAATCCAAGTAAAAATTCCCTGTCTTAGGTCAGTTAGGATCACCACTTTATTTTAAGAATGTCAAATGTCAGAATAATAGTAGAGAGAAATAAATAAATAATCTCTACTATTATTCTGACATTTGACATTCTTAAAATAAAGTGGTGATCCTAACTAACCTAAGACAGGGAATTTTTACTAGGATTAAATGTCAGCAATTGTGAAAAACTGTGTTTAAATGTATTTGGCTAAGGTGCATGTAAACTTCCGACTTCAACTGTGTGTGTTATCTATATCTATTAGTACCAGTCAAACGTTTGGACACACCTACTCATTCCAGGATTTCTCTTTATTTGTACTATTTTCTACATTGTAAAAATAATAGAAGACATCAAAACTATGAAATAACACATATGGAATCATGTAGTAAGCAAAAAAAGTGTTAAATCAAAATATATTTTATATTTAAGATTCTTCAAAGTAGCCACCCTTTGCTTCCTGGAAGCTGAAAATGTCCCAGTTCTTCCCTGGCTTGCATACTTAGACATTTCACCCATTGAGCATGTTTGGGATGCTCTGAATTGACATGTACAACAGCGTGTTCCAGTGAAGAGGTGTGAGACAAGGTACTGACTGGTTCTGATCCACACACAGATACGCATCTGTATTCCCAGTCATGTGAAACCCATAGATTAGGGTCTAATGAATTTATTTCAATTGACCAATGTCCTTATATGACCTGACCAAATTCACATAGAATTGTACAGTGTACAGTATACAATCACATTGAAAGCAAGTCTATGAAGCAGCAGATATGTTCTATGCGTCCTGGTCTTAAATTTAGTTTTTGGAGTCTTACTTTCAGTTTTGTACACCTGCTTCAAACAGCTGAAAATACAATGTTTGGTTATGTAAAAATATATTTCACTGCGGTTGAGATGGTACAATGATTCTCTACAATATAGTTGTTTGTTTTGTGGCAGAGCGATTTCTACGTACAAAAATGTAAAATTAATGTAGCAGCTACATTCTAGCTGTAAGCTAACAACTTCGTATATCTCTAACTAACGTTATCTAGCAAGCTAACTAATGTTAGTTCAGTGTTATCGAAACTGATAGCCCTAGCTAGCTAGCTAACGTTAGTTTAGTTAGCTAGCTAGCTGCCTGGCGTTACTACTAGCAAGATTTAGATTACTTAACGTTACCTAGTACTGTAAATTATCTACCGTAGATAAACGTGTTTGCATGAAATTCTGCAATCGTTTGCTATACTGTAACCGTTTTCTAGTTGGATTTGCTAGCTTAGCTGTCCAAAAAGATGACTAAAATAAACCACTTTATAGTATCTAGTTTATACTACACATAATCAAGCTGATCTCTAGAAAATGGAGGCCAGGCCTTCACTTGCTAGAGGAGACGTCTATACATGATGGAGAGGAAGTGGCGGGCATTGTATTACCTTGTCGCGCTGTCCAGACTCTGTTCGAGGTGCATATCCATCAGGGTTGGAATAAAATGTGATATTCACTGACACAGACGCGTAGATGGAAGTGCTGATCACGGGAACAAACACTCGGGTCATGTGAGAGAGACAGTCCAAGACACGTGAGGCATAGATCGGACTCGAAGTTAAAATGGAGACCGCTGCCGCTGGCTGGGGTTTATGTCGCTCTCGAAGCTTTCGTTCTCACGGTTTCACTCGCGCCGCTTGCACTGCTAAATTGAGTCTGGGTCGTCAGGATAGCAACTTGGACTGTTGGAGTTGTTTCGTTGCAAGGTTATAGCACAGTAATTCGTCGAGTAATTTCGGTCAATGTTTTGTCACGCTCGGTTTTTTCTTCTCTCAAAACCTCTGCAGTAAACCAGCGTCCGTCGTGTGTCACAAAATATGGAGTGGACTGTTAGTGTTAGCGAATTTAATTCCCCGCCCTGCTCTGCATCTATTTTTGTTCAACTTTTGATCTTGGAAGAGGAGTATGTAGAAATGTGTTTTATGAACAGTAGGCTACATGGCAATGTTGATTTGATGTGCCCCTGTTTGAAATTAATTTCAACCTTCTCCATTATATCCATTGCGTGCCAACATTTGTTTTATTACATTACAATTACAACTCGGATCATTTTGTTCTGTCTACATTCATGTCTGATATTTACACCAAAGATGGTTTCGAAACTGTTCGGAGTACAAATCAAGCTCATGTGACATATGATGCTGCTGATCACGTTGGTTTACTCAGGTGAGAGCTGAGATCGAATCCGGGTTTTTGCTTTAACCACATGACTACCCTGTCAAATGAAAGTGATATACGATAACGAACAGCACCATTTTGTGGTGCACTGAGCATTTTGTAAACATTGAATCAATCAAATAAAAATTGTGTGCAAAGTCTACCTACATTATTTAAAAGTGGTAGATATAATAGTTCCATTTAAATAGATCAATTAAAATGATATGTGTAGGAGATTCTTCTTCCACTGATATTTTCTATTGACCACCAAGGAACATGTTGCGTATTTGATATGATTTAATACGTTTTAGATTGGGTGAGCATGAACATTTTCTTGACAACTTCCCTAAATATGATCTACAATAGCTCGACCTGGGCCCGGTTTCCAAAAAGCATCTTAAGGCTAAGTTAATTTTAGAACCATAAGATCCTATGGTTCTAATGATGAAGTTAGACTTAAGATGCTTTTGGGAAACAAGGCCCTGGAGCCTTTCAGTGGGGACAGCCTGGGTCAAGTTCTGGGTTGACCTCGCTTTGTGTGCTTATGGCAACCATTGGTATTTCTATGCATCTCAAATGCATTGCCAACTCACTTCCATTCCCCAGGATATACTGGTGATGCTTCTGGTTCCAAAGAGTGTTTTCTCAAAGTCTGAGAGGCCCCTAAAGTGTATATATTTTCAGGTATGGTTTTAACTGAATGTGTGATTGTTTGGTCAACTTGGTCATTAAAAAAATATCTACAGACCAGTGGCGGTCAGTGACGTTTAAGATGAGGGAGGACAGTTTTTATTTCTGTTACAGCATACTGGATGATTCTCATTCATATTCCATTCACCCAGTTCAATGTAATAGTGATAGGTTTAGGCTACTACATGATACTCAAATAATTTCCCCTATACCCATCATGAGGTTGCTACAACCTAGCCTATGAATGAAAGTTTACAAAGTAGGTGCACACAGGTCGAGGCACAAATTTGAGTTGACAGACAGTGACATTCAATACCACTTTGCACAATCCTGCATGCATCTATCTTAAATAGGGTGTAATCATTAGTCCAACAGTTGCAAACAACATTTTCTATTGGACAACTTCAGGTATTTTAAGAAACGTTTTTCAACAGAATTGGTGGAATGAATACACCCCTAATCAGGCGTAAACATAGTTCACTTTCATAGCAGCCACGTTGTATTCCTTCTTGCATCTATGCGCTCTCCTCTCACCTTGTCCCATTGCTTGTGGACTTCAATGCACAACACATCAGCTCAGCTGTATGTGACCAGGCGAAAAAACCTTTCCAAGCCAAACCGCTGCACACATTCTAAATCGTTGTCACCATATCAGCTAAAGTAACGTCATAGCTAATAGAACTAAGGCGTTAGTAAACCCGCTACAATCATGCAGTAATGTTACAGTATACTACAGTCAGTCAGCAGTTACACCAACGGGCCCCGGTGGCAATACATTAGTAATACCAAAAGCTTACCTTGACTTGGAAGAGTTCTAGTGTTGTGTTGGAAAGTCATAGCCAGCTAGCTAACATAGCATCCTTCTGTTTGAGCAGGGTGTTTTAGTAGGCTAAACTTTCAAGCGAAGTAAGTGAAACTGAAAGTGAAAAGAAATGATGAAATTTCTCTTGCTTCTCCTTCATTTTGGAATAAATTAATTTCTTTAAAACTGTTCAACTATTGTCTTTCTCTTTGAGTCAACTACTCACCACATTTTATACACTGCAGTGCTAGCTAGCTGTAGCTTATACTTTAAGTACTGGATTAATTATCTGATCCTTTGATTGGGTGGACAACATGTCAGTTCATGCTGCAAAAACTCTGACAGGCTGGAGGACGTCCTTCGGAAGTTGTCATGATTACTGTGTAAGTCTATGGAAGGGGGTGAGAACCATGAACCTCCTAGGTTTTGTATTGAAGTCAATGTACCCATAGGAGGGCCGAAGCTAGCTGTCCTCTGGCTACACCATGGTGCTACCCTACAGAGTACCTTTGAGGCTACTGTAGACCTTCTTTGCAAAATGGTGTGTTTTAATCAATTATTTGGTGATGTGATTATATGTAGTTTAGTTATATTTAACAAGGATAACTTTTAAAATGTTAGAACATTTACATTTTTATGAAATTCACTGAGGAGAATGGTCCTTCTCTTGCTCCTCTGAGGAGCCTCTGCTAAAGACAATCTTGAGATTAGCTGCCTATGATGTTTGAACCAGACTTCTATTCCCATAAATGATTACAAAAACTATGTTTATTTTTTATTAACTAGGCAAGCCAGTTAAGAACAAATTCTTAATTACAATGACGGCCTACCGGGGAACAGTGGGTTAACTGACAGATTTTTACCTTGTCAGCTCAGGGATTTAATCCAGCAACCTTTTGGTTACTGGCCCAATACTCTAACCACTAGGATACCTGGCGCCGAAAAACAATGAAGTACTTTTTAACCCTATCCACTTTATATTGGCCCAGTGTTTGTTTTCATAATCTTACATAGCTGCTGCCACTCGCTGTTTATTATCTATGCATATTCACTTTACCTTTACCTACATGTAAACTCAGCAAAAAAATAAACTTCCTTTTTTCATGACCCTGTCTTTCAAAGATAACTCGTAAAAATCCCAATAACTTCACAGATCTTCATTGTAAAGGGTTTAAACACTGTTTCCCATGCTTGTTCAATGAACCATAAACAATTAATGAACATGCACCTGTGGAACAGTGATTAAGACACTAACAGCTTAAAGAAGGTAGGCAATTAAGGTCACAGTTATAAAAACTTAGGACATTAAAGATGCCTTTCTACTGACTCTGAAAAACACCAAAACAGGTTGGCAACAACAACTGTCTGAGTTAACTGCAGTACTTAATGCAGCTGGTGGCCACACCAGATACTGACTGTTACTTTTGATTTTCACCCCACTTTGTTCAGGGACACATTTTTCCATTTCTGTTAGTCATATGTCTGTGGAACTTGTTTAGTTTATGTCTCAGTTGTTGAATCTTGTTATGTAAATACAAATATTTACACATGTTAAGTTTGCTGAAAATAAACACAGTTGACAGTGAGAGGACGTTTCTTTTTTTGCTGAGTTGATACATTCAAATCAAATTTTATTTGTCACATGTGCCGAATACAACAGGTGTAGTAGACCTTACCGTGAAATGCTTACTTACAAGCCCTTAACCAACAATGCAGTTCAAGAAATAGAGTTAAGAAAATATTTACTAAATAGACTAAAGTTAACAAAAGTGACAATGCATAGATAATAATCAGTGAGTAGCACCAGTGTAAAAACAAAAGGGGGGGGGGGGGGGGACTTGGGTGACTGGAATTTTTGAGGCCTTCCTCTGACGGAAGGCCTGGATGGCAAAAAGCTTGGCCCCAGTGATGTACTGGGCCGTACGCACTACCCTCTGTAGCGCCTTACGGTTGGATGCCAAGCAGTTGCCATACCAGACGGTGATGCAACCGGTCAGGATGTTCTCGATGGTGCAGCTGTATAACTTTTTGAGGATCTGGGGACCCATGCCAAATCTTTTCAGTCTCCTGAGGGAGAAAAGGTGTTGTCGTGCCCTCTTCACGACTGTCTTGGTGTGTTTGGACCATGATAGTTTGTTGATGATGTGGACACCAAGGAACTTGAAACTCCGCTCCACTGGAGCCCCGTCATTAATGGGGGCCTGTTCAGCCCTTCTTTTCCTGTAGTCCACGATCAGCTCCTTTGTCTTGCTCACATTGAGGGAGAGGTTATCCTGGCACCAGACTGCCTGGTCTCTGACCTCCTCCTTGTAGGCTGTCTCATCATTGTCGGTGATCAGGCCTACCACTGTTGTGTCGTCAGCAAACTTAATTATGGTGTTGGAGTCGTGCTTGGCCACGCAGTCATGGATGAACAGGGAGTACAGGAGGGGACTAAGCATGCACCCTGAGGGGCCCCAGTGTTGAGGATCAGCGTGCATATGTGTTGTTGCCTACCCTTACCACCTGGGGGCAGCAAGTCAGGAAGTCCAGGATCCAGTTGCATTGGGAGGTGTTTAGTTCCAGGGTCCTTAGCTTAGTGATGAGCTTTGTGGGCACTTTGGTGTTGAACGCTGAGCTGTAGTCAATGAACAGAATTCTCACATACATGTTCCTTTTATCCAGGTGGGAAAGGGCAGTGTGGAGTGCGATTGAGATTGCGTCATCTGTGGATCTGTTGGTGCGGTATGCGAATTGGAGTGCCTCGAGGGTGTTCGGGATGATGGTGTTGATGTGAGTCATAACCAGGCATTCAAAGCACTTCATGGCTACACGTGAGTTTTACGGGGTGGTAGTCATTTAGGCAGGTTACCTTCACTTTCTTGGGCACAGGGACTATGGTGGTCTGCTTGAAATATGTAGGTATTACAGACTCGGTCAGTGAGAGGTTAAAATGTCGGTGAAGACACTTGCCAGTGAATCCGCGCAAGCTCTGAGTACACGTCCTGGTAATCCGTCTAGCCCCACGGCCTTATGAATGTTGACTTGTTTAAAGGTCTTGCTCACATTGGCTACGGAGAGCATGATCACACAGTCGTCCGGAACAGCTGGTGCTCTCATCCATGCTTCAGTGTTGCTTGCCTCGCATTTAGGTCATCCGGTAGACTCGCTGAGCGTCACTGGGCAGCTCGCGGCTGTGTTTCCCTTTGTAGTACGTAATAGTTTGCAAGCCGTGCCACATCAGACGAGCGTCAGAGCCGGTGTAGTAGGATTCAATCTTAGTCCTGTATTGATGCTTTGGCTGTTTGATGGTTCGTCTGAGGGCATAGCAGGTTTCTTATATGCATCCGGATTAGTGTCCCGCTCCTTGAAAGCGGCAGCTCTAGCCTTTAGCTCGGTGCAGATGTTGTCTGCAATCCATGGCTTCTGGTTGGGATATGTACTTAAGGTCACTGTGGGGATGATGTCGTCAACGCACTTATTGCATTGTTAATGGGCTTGTAAAGCATTTCACGGGTAAGGTTGTATTCGGCGCAAATACATTACATTTTTTTACATAAAGATTTGTTTTCACCTCACATAAGCAGTTTATTAAGATTAGCTACTCCTTTAATTACACCATGAACTTTACCCTAGTTGACCCAAGAGCGGAACACATTTCTTGGGCTTTGTATCCAACTGAAATGGCAGGAGCACCAGCTTGTTCTCTGTGATTGGTTACAGGTCACTTTTGCTGACAGTCTTCATGTTCACATAATTTAATTGGATCCAACAATGGGCGATGTCGTTTAGACCCGCCTTCTTTCTTTCAATGGAATCACTAATAAAATCTTCCCGACCTTTCGTGCGTTAACGTTCTCCTAGCAGCAGGATATTATGCTGGCTGTACGATCGCGGGTTTTCTTTTTCAAAATAACAGTCCCCTTGCAAAGACATACTAAACTTCGATTTTTCTTTAGCACTAGTGCAGCACACTGGTCACAGCATTGCAACCCACTCTGAAAAAAATTATTGATAATTTGACGTATTTTATTTTGGATTATTTATACCAGTATGTTGAAAGCTATTGTGTAGGCTATATATATATATATATATATTTAAAGAAATACACTTTTCATAAAACACAAACATCTTATTGGAAATCCTCAATAGAGTCTGCAAAACTTAAATGGGTCTTGTGCTGGGCAACTGGTTTTGTACAGAGTACTGGTGACTGCTTACTCCACCCACTCATTTCACTGCAAAGCAATACACGGTATATGAGATACATATTGGCTTGTGGAGAGAAAACTTGTCTGCCTGTCTCAACTAAAGTGGGGTGGGAAATACTCAGTAGGGTCTCCACTAACCAAATATGTGTGGTTTTTCAGGGGGACTGCTGCTGGCTGAGAATGAAGTCCTGCTGGGTGTGTACAACACAGTCCCACTCCAAAACGAACCATAATATTTGCTTAGTAGAGACCCTACTGAGTATTTCCCACCCCACTTTAGCTGAAACAGGTAGAACATGTATCTCTATGAGCCAATATGTAACCCATGTACAGTCTATTACAGTGTCTTGCATTGGGGGCTATTCGGGAGGGACAAATACCAGTGTCAATGTTGTCTTTTTTTCATTATTTGTCTAAATATAAATAATTTCAAAACATATTTGGCATGTGTTTTCATAAATTACTCGTTGCATTTTCTTGTTGTCACAATATATGTGGCTATTGATTACAATGAAATCTGTTTTGAATGAGTTATTCACATTGCAACGTTTTGAAATACGTGCTTTTATTTTAAAGGTTTCATAACTACCATACCGAAGTGACGTTATCATTTTTGCTGTTAGTAGAATGCTAGTCCCAGCTTCTTGGGTGAAAGTTCGTTGTGGTGACTGGGTAGCTAGCTACTGTACATTGCTGAACCGAAGAATCGCTAACAATGTCGCGGGTTCTTGTTGGAGTTAAACGTGTAATTGACTATGCTGTCAAGGTAGCTACTCCCCCACTGTCTTGTATTTAAAAGAAATTCAACATTTCACGTGCAGAATTTCCATTCGAGACTTCCTATGGCTATGGTAGTTAACTAACTAACGTTACTAGCTAACGTAAGGTGGGTGGATGGATGAAGGGTTAGTTTAGCAAGCTAGCGTTCATTGTTTGAATGTCAAGTCTTCAACTAACAACCATAACTGCAAGGAAAATACCAAGGTCATTACAGGGTTATCTAGGTAACAGTTAAGGTTAATTTGTCTAGCGTGCTACTCCTCGAATTGGAAAAACGATGAACAACTGTCAAAATTAAAAAAGAAAGCTAACAACACATTGTCACTGTATTGTGACAATGTATTGCACATGTTAAGCTACATGTATAATCCTCATTCAGGCTTCATCACAATGATTTAAAAACATATAATCAACTAGGTGTCACAGCATCAGAACAGTTAGATAGTAGGCTATCACTATCCAAGCCACTCATATCAGATAGTTAGTTCCAAGGTAATATATATATATTTTTGTAAAGGAAGCCTAGCACCATATCTATTACAAGTTATTTCATACTACAGTCTGAGCACTCTTGCTTCAGCTGCACCTAACTAGATCCCTGTAGCCGTCTCTCGGGGCACTCGGTTAAACTATGTTTCTACCCTTCCCAGTCCCATATGCTGCCCCAACTCTTATCAGACAGAGGTGGTGTGTGAGAGAGACATACACACAGTCTTTGCCAGTCATGTATTATGAGGTGACTAATGTATATGGGATGGACTTATTGATAGAATTTGGGCGTTTTAAAAGGTTTATTTACCATGGCTGTTCAATACTATTGGGTTAGTGGCAGGCTTTCAAACGTGTTCCAGAATAGGTTTGACTGCCTCACAAATTCAATAGGAAAGCTCAGAGCACACCTACATCGGGCCCACAGCAACTATTTACAAGTGCCCAGACTGCAGAGTGTCCCCACACTCAACTCTGGCACATTGACTGCCTGCACTTCATGTCTCCAGCCTCTGTCTTTGTCTGTTTAGTTGTTTGTCTGTCTCTCTCTGACCCTTCTGAGTGACTATCCAGTAGTCACTTATGTTCAGTAGGGCAAAGCTCTTTGAAACTGAATTAGCATTTCTTATTGGAGTTCAGGTAGTCCCATTGTTTTTCAGTCAGTTTTTTTCTGTTTGGTGCCTAATGAAGACTTCCCTGCCCTCTCCCTTAGATCCGTGTGAAGCCCGATCACAGCGGGGTGGTGACAGATGGCGTCAAGCACTCAATGAACCCCTTCTGTGAAATTGCCGTGGAGGAGGCCGTCAAACTCAAGGAGAAGAAGTTCATCAAAGAGGTGGTGGCCGTCAGCTGTGGGCCCACGCAAGTAACGGTAAGAGTGACGTGGTGCTCTGGCCTGGCGATGCCATTTTGAAGACGGGCGGATTCAACGGTGCAAAACATTTTCCTTATTCTACATGACCTTATACATATCTGTTCTACTCAATTCATTTCTGTCTTTACGTTTCAATCCGAACGTTCTGTAGCATTAGGCTACATCCTTAACAGGCCTTCAATAGCTAACGTTTGGAGGGAAGCTTTGGATCTTGTTTCTTCATTAGGATACCGGTCCTGAGTGTTTTCATTCTATTGTAAGAAGGATTCTGCAGTGGGTCACCTCCAACTTGACTGTGCTAATGATTGTATAATTCTGTTATTGTTCTCAGATGGTGTTCTTATATAATTTTGAGAACCCTACCGCTCAAGTGTTTGTATTGTGTGTTTGTGTGTGTGTTTGTAGGAGACCATCCGTACTGCACTGGCCATGGGGTGTGACCGCGGCATCCACGTGGAGGTCTCAGGAAAAGACTATGAGGCCATGGGACCCCTGCAGATCTCCAAGATCTTAGCTGCCCTGGCCAAGAAGGAGGAAGCCTCACTCGTCATCCTGGGCAAACAGGTCATCCGATGCAATAGATTGTGCCACTGCCACACCAATGCCAGTTGACTTTGAAATCGAACCTCATCATCTCATGCAATGCTCACTAATTGTGTTGGTATTTTTTGACAGGCCATTGACGATGACTGTAACCAGACGGGTCAGATGACGGCAGCCTTGTTAGACTGGCCACAGGTCAGTAGTGGTTTCTTGTTGTAATCCTTTTTCTCAGCAGGAATCACTAAACTGATCTCAGAGCATAGAGGCCTTGTTAACTGCTGACTTGGATACCATTGCTGTCCGGACCAGGACCTTTTCTCATGGTCTTTATAAGCATTAGTATATTGACGTAATGTCAGGTGAAGAGACCAGCTGAACTAGCAGGCCTTAGATTATGTCACTACAGTCAACACAGTCTGCACTGAAAAGTAGACCAAAGGCCAAATAAAGGGCAAAATTAGGGTGTATTTACATGGTTAAACCACCAGATGTCACCCTTGGATTGCCTCGTGGCCTACAACGGGTTTACAATTGTCAGGTAACAAAAACAAAGCCTTCTTTCCATTTAGGTTAACTTGATAATTTCAGATACTATTTCATCTCAATGTGGATTATGACATCTACTAAATGTAGGACCTCACATTCTTGCAGGGCACATTTGCATCTGAGGTGACCATCGATGGGGAAAAGGTGAAGGTGGTGAGGGAAATCGATGGTGGTCTAGAGACCATCAAAATCAGCATGCCAGCCGTCCTCACAGCAGACCTTCGACTCAACACCCCCAGATACGCCACCCTGCCCAACATCATGGTAATACACACAATGTACATTTACTCAAAGTGTACACACACACACAAACACAAATAGGACTTTAATTTCTCATCTCCTTCTCCCTCCACCTCCCAGAAAGCCAAGAAGAAGAAGATAGCCACCATGAAGCCAGCGGACCTGGGGGTGGACATGGTGTCGCGGGTGGAGGTGTTAAGGGTGGACGAGCCCCCAACGAGACTGGCCGGAGTGAAGGTGGAGACGGTGGATGACCTGGTTGCCAAACTCAAGGCAAACGGAACAATCTAGAGGCCCTGTGAGAGCCAAAGGGGGAGTGCAGGGGACACACAGAGGGGTGAGTCTCAAAACCTAAAAACAGTATGACTGTATCGGTAACCCATTAGAAAATGTCTGATGGATTCTCAGCATGACAGAGCACTGATGCATTTCAAGTTCATGTAACAACTTACCCTTGTGAATCATATAGGCAACCAAATTGCCTCACACCTTTGCCATAGTGTGCTGTACTTGACCAAGCTCAGTGTTTCTGTCTCTATTTGGCTGTAATATGTAATTCCCCCCTTTCTTTTGCAGGTCTCTGTTTGAGAGATGGAACAAAGTAATTTATCAAACGTGGAGGACTGGTTGCATAAGGCAGAACCCATCGCCACCCGGTCCTCTGTGTTTAACTCTGACTTCCATGATAGTAGCCTACTGACCTGGAATGAAGGGATACTGAGAAACACTTTCCTATAGGAGCCCACACAGCCCAGAGGGTGAAGAAGAGGGCCTGTTATTGTGCAATTTAATTCACATGGTACATCTGTATTGTAATTAATGTATCTTCTCTGTGAGTGTAGCTAACTAGTTAAGGAGGACCTAGACTCAAAACATGCACAACTTCCAAGCCAGTAATGTAAGTCAGTAACTTTCATTCACCCATGTTTCTGTATGTGTTGCACTGTACATTCAAGAGTCACAATAACATGTTCATCTGTAACATGGACCTTTGAAAATTCTATCATGAAACCCTACATTGACACATCTGGGCTATGCCGTTTGAGTTGGATGCTATGTGTAAATAAAGTTGCAGAGCTGAATGTGCATTCAGGGTGTGTGATATGTCTACTGACTTGGTTTGTATAAAGTTTATATAAATATAATTATTTCTGGGTTGGGTGGCAGCTCCGGTTGAACAGTGTCTCTCAGTAGATATGGGAAAATGATCAAAAACACACAAAGTTGACCTTTTACCATAAGCGCCTCTTCTGTTTAGATCGTACAGGATCCTACCATAACAATAAAGATATATTTTTAATATCTAGATCGGCTATTTTCCAGTGTCATTCTATGTTGAGGTATTCTGTCTTTCCACATCAGTGTTTTGGTTTTAAGATAGGCTCTTGAGTAGCTAGTACTTGGCAACAACCATCCAGTCACTGACAATGTTTGTTTATTCCATGTGTTGTGTTGTTGTTTGTGTCGCACTGCTTTGCTTTATCTTGGCCAGGTCGCAGTTGTAAATGAGAACGTGTTCTCAACTAGCCTACCTGGTTAAATAAAGGTGAAATAATAAATTAGAGTGCATGTTCCGAACCCCCTAAATCCCTGGGGGATTTAGACCAGACACTTTGGAAAAGGATTGTATCACATTGATCGATATGGGAATTTGGTTAGCGTCTTTCAGAAAAAGTGTAGTATCGTCAGCCAGCTGGCTTATAATAATTTCTTTACCAGCTATGGAGATACATTGTACAGGACTATTATTTAAATCAAATCAAGTTTATTTTATATAGCCCTTCGTACATCAGCTAATATCTCGAAGTGCTGTACAGAAACCCAGCCTAAAACCTCAAACAGCAAGCAATGCAGGTGTAGAAGCACGGTGGCTAGGAAAAACTCCCTAGAAAGGCCAAAACCTAGGAAGAAAGGCTATGAGGGGTGGCCAGTCCTCTTCTGGCTGTGCCGGGTGGAGATTATAACAGAACATGGCCAAGATGTTCAAAATGTTCATAAGTGACAAGCATGGTCAAATAATAATCAGGAATAAATGTCAGTTGGCTTTTCATAGCCGATCATTAAGAGTTGAAAACAGCAGGTCTGGGACAGGTAGGGGTTCCATAACCGCAGGCAGAACAGTTGAAACTGGAATAGCAGCAAGGCCAGGTGGACTGGGGACAGCAAGGAGTCATCATGCCCGGTAGTCCTGACGTATGGTCCTAGGGCTCAGGTCCTCTGAGAGAAAGAGAGAAGGAGAAAATTAGAGAGAGCCAAGATTTTCAAAATGTTCATAAATGACAAGCATGGTCAAATAATAATCAGGAATAAATGTCAGTTGGCTTTTCATAGCCGATCATTAAGAGTTGAAAGCAGCAGGTCTGGGACAGGTAGGGGTTCCATAACCGCAGGCAGAACAGTTGAAACTGGAACAGCAGCAAGGCCAGGTGGACTGGGGACAGCAAGGAGTCATCATGCCCGGTAGTCCTGACGTATGGTCCTAGGGCTCAGGTCCTCCGAGAGAGAGAAAGAAAGAGAGAAGGAGAGAATTAGAGAGAGCATACTTAAATTCACACAGGACACTGGATAAGACAGGAGAAGTACTCCAGATATAACCAACTGACCCTAGCCCCCCGACACATAAACTACTGCAGCATAAATACTGGAGGCTGAGACAGGAGGGGTCAGGAGACACTGTGGCTCCATCCGATGATACCCCCGGACAGGGCCAAACAGGAAGGATATAACCCCACCCACTTTGCCAAAGCACAGCCCCCGCACCACTAGAGGGATATCTTCAACCACCAACTTACAATCCTGAGACAAGGCAGAGTATAGCCCACAAAGATCTCCACCACAGCACAAACCAAGGGGGGGCGCCAACCCCAAAGAATTTCTAAGAAGTTGGGTGATTAATAAAAACAGATACGGAGAGATAGGACAGCCTTGCCTAATTACTCTCTTTAACTCAAATCTAGGTGAGGTGCCATATTTCAATTTGATAGAGCTGTTACCATTTGTATAGAGAGTATTAGTAGACTTACAGAAAAAATCCCCAAAGCCAAGTCTCTCAAGGGAGTGGAAGAGGAACTGATGCTCTACCGTGTCAAAAGCTTTATAAAAATCAAAAGATAATATGAAGCTATCCTCAGTTATTAGGTCTGAGTAGTCAAGTATGTCTAATACTAGTCTGACATTGTTCAAAATATGTCTGTTCCTCATGAAGCCAGACTGTGTTTCATCAATGATTGCATCCAGGACTTCTTTAGTTATCTTTGCAAGTAGTAAGGCTAATATCTTATAGTCATTATTAAGAAGGCAAATTGGATGCCAGTTATCGATGAGCAGCACTTATTTTTTAGGCTTAGGTATCAGTGTTATTAACCCCTGACTCATTGTAGGAAGGAGAACATTGTTTTTAAGACTCTAAAAATACTTCAAATTGTACAGAAAATAATTTGTACAATTCTGAAGTAATTGCATCAACATTATTGTTATTTAGATGTTTGATAGGCTCTATAATCTCTTCAACTTTGATGGGCTCATCACACTGTTTAGATTCTCTATCACTGATAGAGTGAACATTATTCAGAGAGTCAGAAAACATTTCTGTGGATTCCTGACAGTATGTAGAGGTATACAATTTCCTGTAAAAATTGCTACAGTATTTAGCGCTTAATTTTTGGTCATCTGTAATAACAGCATCAATGTTTAACTTATGGATAGTGTTATTTGTAGAGTGAAATTTCTCAAGTCTAAAGAAATAGGATGAATTCTGTTCTCCCTCAAGACATTTTTTCCTAGACCTAATAAAGGCTCCTTCTGCTTTTAATCTATATATATTATCCAGTTTATTTTGTAACTCAATCAATTCCATATTCTCCTCTCCGAGAGGCCGGCGGGGGACCTCTGAGAAAGGGAAGTTATCTTAAAGATCACCTTTTCCTCCTCAGCTCTTCTGGTCTTAGCAAGATTACTACCATAAGGTATTTGGACACCTCAACTTTAAATTAAAGAACTCCCAGTTCTTGCAATAAGATTTTTCTTCACAACCCCTTTCCCAAAAGTAGCGTAGCGTCTCGATTGAATACAGGCGGTTGACGTCAACAATCCTCCTCGAATATTCAAAAGAGATTAGAATATTGAGATGTATCCACCAATCCAAAGAAAGAATAGGCGAGAGCTAGGCAGCCCAGCCGTGCCGCTTTGTGAACAACAACTCCCGTTGCTGGTTTCTCCCAGAGGACAAGTGTCATAGGCGATGGAAAGAATGCAGTCCAACCTGTTACCTTTCATTAATCAGGTCAATATGTTACAATGGACCTGAAACACTGGTAAATCACCAGCCTACACCTTTTTATTTTGTGTCAACGTAATGTCTAGGTGACTGCAAAATAAATTATATTTCCCTGCTTTCTCACATTACTGTATGGTTGAATATGCCATTCTAGACTAGTTTACCTGTAGATGTTGATATAGTAAAGGACTGTCCCACCTCTAACTTAACAAGCACAGTCACTTTTGCATTGTTTATTGAAAGTTTTCCTGTAAAAGTAAAGCCCAGGTTAACCAATATTTTACCAATCAAGGCTTTGACATCGACACAGGTGAATTGCTCTCGAATCTTGATGACAGTTAGCCCGGACAGCTCGACAGTGAAGCAAGGTTGAGTGTAATAGAGGACACAACGCAGGAGCGATTGTATTACTTACTTGTCCATCAAACTTTCCCATTGACTTTTCACAGATTTCTTTGGTGGTATCTTAAAAAGCTAAAATGTGGAATATTTTTATGTGAAAGCTGTGAGCAATTTATGGTTTCGGATTTCGTGGATTTCTCTTTGAAGTTAACAAAACAAATATGTCCTCGTACCAGGCAAGAAGTGGGAAAACTCTGGGAAAACAGGCAACAAGATTTTCCAATAGAAAGACCTCATAAAACAGTTATTCCATTACCCTCATTAAAAAGCCTCATGGTTGTGGGTAAAAATGACCGTTTAAACCTCTGTGGAACATCTGGGCAGGATGAACCTGGTACTGAAGCTGCTCCTATGTTTTGTACTTTCAGTCTGATGGAATTGCAATGCCGTTCAGTCAGTTACACAATATCCCGTTTTTTAAAACACTTTTTAAGCAACCAATGACAATTGATATTTTAAGAAATTCCTTTTTTCGCCAATTTACAAGTTTCATAACTTGGGGATTATTACGGTTCATATAACCACTCTGTTCTGGTTAAGGGTTTCTTATGATTGTGCCCCTGGTACACATAAACATGGCCATCTCTGACAACCACTTTCAAATCCATTTCTATCCTCTGCTCTTTCAAAAGAGTTCAACAATGAACATGGTGAAATGTCTGGACGCCCATCAAGCTGTTGTAACTTAGTAAAAAGTCAAATTATACTTTGTAATAGAGTTATGACCTTGAGGGACATTGCTACATGTCTTCCTGGGCTGCTCTTAAAGTTAGCCACGATGCTCTTGGATAGTTTTTTCTCTTTCTCTTCTCCTAGAAGGTATTTCTATATACTTTGTAAGCTTGCAAGTATAGTACATCAAGTAGTACTGCTGTTATAGAAGTGCTGTATGTCTATGTGGTTTCAGATGGTTGAGGTGTGGAAGGTGGCAACATTGTGACCATTCTTGGGCATGAGAAGCAGAAGAAGGTAGACATCAAGGTCACTTCAGTGTAATTTCCAAGAGCAATGGTCATCAGTGGAAGACACGGACAGGACTACTGAGGTATGTTACCAAATGCAGCCGAATATATTTTGTTAGAAACATTTTGTGAGCCATTGCACTGCATTTACATTTCTCAGAAATGTCAACGACTGTACTGAACTGTTATTATTGGATCTAGACAAAGGCATGCTGTATCTTGTTTTCTCTTTCTGCCTCAGATTTTTCATATTGGAGAAATCGGCAGTAACTGAATGAGTAGTCTTACCAGTTACATTTTGGTCACAGTTTATCTGCGCTTGAGTGACATTTTGTCCTCCAGATTCAATAGGATTTCCAGAGTCTAATTCTAATGATGTCATTCATTTATGCAGGTGCATCAGTCATGATAACGCTCAGAAAACATGTGTTCCTCTGCTATACACTCCAAGGTAGGTCTACTTTATACCTCATTGATGATGACTGTTTGTGCCTGCTCATAATGGGCATTTATCATGCCTCAAGTTGAGAGGTAAATGTTTACAAAAATGATCATGATGTCCTTAGCCTTGAATGGGTGTACAATCTGGTAGATAAGACATTGTATTGTCTTCTGTTTCTACGATAAATGTACATTGGATCTTTATATTCTCAATGTCATCACGAAATTGCTGATACATTTGAGCCCGCAAATGAAATGTTTTCTGGATGTTATTTAATTATTCTAGCATATACGACAGCATTCAGCTATCAAACAATACTCATTACATGTCTGTCACTCTCTCATTTCTTTTCACCCTCTCTCTTTCTGTCCAGTGGTGTGGTGTGTGTTGGTAGTGGCCGAGGAGTGGACCGTGACCATTCCTAATAAGATATCTGGCCTGATGGGGTCTTGTGTCCTCATCCCCTGTTCCTTCACACACCCCAACGCTTACATCCCCACTAATGTCACCTGGTACCAGTACTCCAAGCTGCCTGGTAAATACCCAGTCGTCTTTAGCCGCACCAAACCCGTGAATATCATAGAGCTCTACAGTGGTAGAACTGAACTGGTAGGAAGGGCCTCTAATGGAGACTGCAGCCTGATGATCAAAGGAATGAGATTAGAACATAACGGAGAGGACATTTACCCCTGGGTTGATGAGGTCAGCAAGTCTGTCTTTGCCTTCTTTCAGTGGAGGGTGACACTGGAGGTTACAGGTAATGAATTATGCAAAACCTGACCAAGGGCTCTTGAAAATGGATTGAGATTTTCTTTATTAACCAAACATTATTAAAACAATAATCCAAAAGAACATTTGTCTTACTGTAGTTTTTTTGGTTACATGTCAGCAGACTACTGCGAGGAATGACCGATAACACAATGAGTGAACCCATTGTCAGTGTCTTCGACTTAGTGTCTCTTGTTACTCCCAGATACAGCACCAAGGCCACAGCTGTCGGTCAGTGAAGAGCAGAGGGAAGGGGGCAACATCACTGTTTCTTGTGCTGTCCTCCACACCTGCCCCTCCTCCCCTCCCTCCCTCTCTTTTGGGGACCAGAGGGGGGTGGTCCAGGGGTACCACACCGAGGAGATACAGGGTCGATGGCGCGTCCTCTCCACCATCTCGTTTGTGGCCCGAGCAGAGGATCATGAGAAAGTGGTGGCGTGTAACGTGACACATCCAGGAGGCCAGACAGCTGCAGGGGAGGTGGTGCTCGACGTGAGCTGTGAGTCTCAGCTAGAGTCGCTCTACAATCCTCTTACTGTTTGTTTCTATTCACTGTGTATCTTATCATTCAAATTGTAGCATTACATCACCTAACAGAGGTCTTTGAGTGAGGTTCTAGATCTGCACAGCAGATGTTGCGGTATCACAGTAGGAGCTTTGCTTTTTAGGCTGGGAACATTCTGTGATACAACTTGGGACATAGGAACATCAGATTAGAAAACTAGGAGCAATTCCCTCAACAATAACGAATGATGATCTCCATTTTAAGCCCCACTGTGATATTTCCAACATCTCTCCTTTGCCCCTCTTCTCTCTCAGATGCCCCCAGGTCTGTGAGTGTCTCAGGGGGAAGCACTGTGGTCCAGGTTGGCACTAACCTGTCCCTGTCCTGCGTCAGTGATGCAAACCCCCCTGCTAGCTCCTACCTGTGGTACTTGCTGAGAGATGGCCTGGTCATGCCACTGAACCACAGCACAGAGACCGCCGCGGTCACAGACCTGCACCCAGACGAGAATGCGTTCCACTGCACAGCTATCAACCCTCTGGGGAGGTCCAAGCCCTCCTCTAGTTTTGTGGTCACTGCAGAATGTGAGTTTTAGGTTGATCTGAGGTTTATTGAATGGATACTTGGATTTAGTGTCTTGAAATCAAATCTATTCCAATGGAAAAATGTATTAAAAAGATCAAATGTATTTGTCCAGAGTTATTCCACCACTACAAATTGCTGACCATGGAGGACTACTACTGCCAACATATGGACTGTGAGATTTTGTTTAATGTGAATTAGGCCTAAATGTGAACTTTTATTGATAGCTAATGGAACTAACAGTAAACATATTTTAATTCTCCAGACAAGCCATCCATATTAGCAAACTCCAGCTGCTCCTACCACGCTGGCCAAGTCATCTGCAGGTGTCAGGCCCGGGCTCGACCAAGGGCCAAAGTGCTGTGGATGGTGGATGGAGGACCCCTGTTCCCTGGCTCTGACCCAACCACCTCCCCCCAGAACCACACGGTGATGGATATCTGGGCTGCAGACGGCACCTATGAAAATGTGTCTGTCACCTGTCTGGTCAACAACACACATGGCTATGATAAGCTTCTCCTGAGTGTATTTGTGAAAGGTATTATGAAAATGTGTCTGTCACCTGTCTGGTCAACAACACACATGGCTATGATAAGCTTCTCCTGAGTGTATTTGTGAAAGGTATTATGAAAATGTGTCTGTCACCTGTCTGGTCAACAACACACATGGCTATGATAAGCTTCTCCTGAGTGTATTTGTGAAAGGTATTATGAAAATGTCCTCAGTGGTATATGAGGGTCTCCTTTTGTAATGGTCATTATTATTTGAATATGTAGTATGAATTATGTTCAATTAAAGAAATTAGAGATTGTACACTCAGTTGTGACACTTTCCACAATGCTTTTTCTCTTCAACATAGCGTAACTTGCTGGAATTATTTTCGAAGATAATCTCACTGTGAGAGCTATTGGATACCATTTTAACATACCTGTATTTCCTCCATTTTTTGTCTTCACCAGCACCACCCACCAATGTGTCCATCAACCAGCTCCCAGCCCGGCCTCTGGAGGGAGAAAAGGTCACTCTGTCCTGTCTGGGTCACGGTCACCTCCCAATCAGTTCCTACAGGTGGTACCGTGTGTTCGGGGAGCAGTCAGTCCTGCTTAGAGAGGATTCTGGGAGTTTGAGTCTCTCTGTGACCAGAGACGTGGGGCAGTTCCGCTGTTTTGCTCTGAACGAGATGGGAGAGTGCAGTTCAGACACCATGGCTGTGAACGTTGAGTGTATGTATTATTATGCCATAAACGTTTTTGTAACCATCTTATAAACCATCTTATATATGGACGTTTGCCATAGTCATTTTGTCATTTTCTCTCTTTCCATTTATCTTCCTCTCTTTTAGACGCACCAGCTATACTTCCCCTCTCCTTCTGTTCTGTGAATGATGGGGAGGTGAGGTGTGAGTGTGTGGTGGACTCTCACCCTGTGGCGCAGATCATTTGGACACCATGGAGCATTCAGGACAATCAGACTCACAACATCACTGACCTGCTCAACTGGAGGATCCTGAGGTCCATTCTCATTGGGACCAAGGTTGATGACATGGGTGACGTCCTCTGCAATTCAACCAATGAGCATGGGAGTGCCTTCCTTAAACTCCCATTCATTGGTAAGTTTGGCCTTATCTGAGTGAAGGACATAGGGTAATTGGAAAAATGCGAAACAAACCAATATCTAAAGGACAGTATTTGTAGTGAAATGTGTCATCTTTATCCAGCAGAAGTTATACCATATTCACCACAATGTAGTGAAGAGAGTCGGATAAATTGAAAGAGTGAAATGAAGCTGGAGTGTTATCGTGTCGTATCGCTACTGTGGCGTCTGGCTTGCCCTAATGTACCTTTGGAGCTTAAATAATTCCAGACGATATTTCATGTGAATGTAGAACATTGGAAAGCTCCAAGTAGTAAGACTGATGATCCCTTTGTGGATTTTTCAATAGCAGGTGAAACGTCCACCCAGCGGTCCCTGTTCTACGGAGGAGTTGGGGGCGCCCTGTTGCTGGTGCTCTCCTTCGCCTCCTTTTTATTTTGGAGATTTTACTCCACCAAGAGGTGAGCACGACCATAAAACACCATAAGTTACTGATCTTATAAACACATCCGGCTTCATAACCAATGTTGCACACCACACGGAGTATACCAAACATCAGGAACACCTTCGTAATATCCCCTTTTGGCCTCAGAGCAGCCTCAATTTGTCGGGGCATGGACGCTACGAGGTGTCGAAAGCGTTCCACAGGGATGCTGGCGTATGTTAACTCCAATGCTTCCCACAGTTGTGTCAGAATATGAGATGGTAGGGTTTATTAGGGATGCAGGCGAGATAGTGATTGGCAGAACGGGGGATCAAACCGTTGCCTCCCAGGGGATATGTGGTACAAGGACAGCAGCACTACCTGTCTTTTCAAACAGCTTATACACTACATTTACATTGACATTTTAGTCATTTCGCAGATGTACTTATCTAGAGCGATTTACAGTAGTGAGAGCATACATTTTCATACTGGTCCCCTGTGGGAATCGGACCCACAACCCTGGCATTGCAAGACCATGCTCTACTAACTGAGCTACACATGCCACTATAAGGACCGCATCCTCATTTTCACAATTTCACACTATTAGTGTGGAAAAATATATATTAAACATAGCAAAATCAGGGTTTGGACTGCACTACCCATTAAACAATAATGTCAGCGATGTCATCTAATAACTGTGGTCTTACCTTCACAGAAGAGATTGCCGTGTTGCACTGGAGGACGTTGAGCTGAAGGGGGCACTGCAGGTGATACACAATGATCCTACTGACTGCCCAGGTAATACACTCACTCTGATGGTGTCAGACGAGGACTTCCACTATAATGTGTATGACACCGGGTACAGTGTCCAAGTTTAAAATGGCCGTCTCCTCCTTCGTATAATGCTGGGAGGATAATATTTGGAGATGGGAGATATTAAAAAACACATTAGCACACAGACCAATAGATATGTAAAGATGTTTATTAGAACAAGAGGTCTGTGAGAACTGGACTCGGGAACATCTTTGAATGCTCATCGTAGATTCATTTCCTGTGTTTCTTTAGGCAGCCCAGAGGCCCGTGTTCACTGGATTTGAGGTCCATGAGGCCTGGAGCTAAATAACTGGGAGACAGACACACAGTCAGTTCTGTTTCAGTTCTGTGTTGGTACAGATCACCGGTGTATTTACTTACCATACAATTCTTTCTCCTTGAATTCTGGGCATGAATGCTAATATTTAATTAAGCTCCTTAATGACTGATCAAACCATTTTGTCTGACTGCAAGTTATCTAATATACATGCATTGAAATACTGTGTAAATAATAATTTTGTAATTACGTGGCAACAGATCATTTTGAATAAAATAAAAGTGACCATCAGTGCGTCATGATGATACTGCGTATGTATGTTGACATTGTGTGTGTGAGCAGGTGCATATGAGTGCGTGTCAATGCGTGCGTGAGCGAGCGAGATGGAGAGTGGGAGTTCATTTAAGCCATGTGTGTGTGGGCTCATGTGTGGGCTCTCTCTAAGCGTGTATCTGCTCTCATGACCATACTCAGCCCACAGACGACAGTCGCCTCCTCCAACTGAAATAAAGTGTGAGCTTCAGCATGTTGCATTGACCACCCCCAGTACTGCAAGCCTCTGCACATCCACAGTTCTAGAACACCAGAGAGAACAACAGAAAGGAGACCACCCCCCCCCCCCCCCCCCCCCCCCCACATCCACCACTATCAACCCAATCCCCCCTCCAACAGTCCCCATGGTCGCTCAATGGGAAAGAGCCACGTGCCTCTGCGCCCACCAGCTCAAGTGCATTTGTTCTCGCTGCTGGTTGTTGTAAAGGATTTGCCTCCATAGACAGAAAAGCAGAGCGGATAACTTTTTGGAATTCAGCCTAGGGGGTCCTCTTCGAAGTTTTGCTCACTCCAGGCTTCCACTCTCTCTCTCTTTCTCTCTCAGTCTTTCCCTGCGGAAAGGTTGACACTTAAGAGGGTTTATTTATCCTGAAGAACTCAGGTAAGATGCATCCTGGTACTTTAGCCCCGGTGCTGTTATGTTGTGTTGCCAGATTGGACCGTTTGGACTGATTGGACTAATAAGCAAGTGTATAAGTAAATCTTTGTGGAGTAAAGCGTTGTAGCCATGTGGGGCACAGGTGGGCAAAGGTGCACTTCTGTCCATGGAGAAAAATAGCAGAGCTACTGAATGAAAGCATATTTTTCTAAGACTAATAAAGACTTGGTCTGAAATGCAATTAAAGGGTTAAGGGCTAATTACATTGAAATCATTCAGTACTAATCAGAATAAGATACTGCTTAAGTCTCTAAAGCGAAATAAGTAAATAACTGCCATGTGTCATTTCATTTTATTACAAAGTGTGCTTTTTTTAAAACGCAGTCGCATTTCATTCAGCATTCTACAGATATTGACCTCAACGCTTGACCTCAAGTAACGTTCAATGCAAGCATGTTGAATGTAATTTGAATTTGATTGGGCTCCCGAGTGGCACAGCGGTCTAAGGCACTCCATCTCAGCGCTCGAGGTGTCACTACAGACACCCTGGTTCAAATCCAGGCTGTATCACAACCGGCTGTGTACAACTGGCCTAGCATTGTACGGGTTTGGCCGGTGTTGGCCGTCATTGTAAATAAGAATTTGTTCTTAACTGACTAAATAAAGGTTAAATGGCCAAGATGAATGCAGAAGTTATGAGGCATCCATTAGTCTCTGCAGTACATAGAAGCTTGGTGATTGTTCTGTGTTACAAATAGTATTCGCTTTGCATTGAACCACTGAACTGAATGTTTATTATCTAGTGCCTCGGTTGCAAGATCAATGAGTGAGACAGTTAGCTCTTCATTTCCTCAACCATAAAGGAATCTCTATGGACGTTTTATCATCTGGAAACATGGAGGTGTTCCAGAGGTGTTATGACTGTTGGCTGGATGGTCATGAATCACTGTCTCAGGAAATACCATGCAGCTTTTATATCCATCATTTGTTGTTGGTTAGTTCTACATGAGCATTTTCTGGAGCCGGTAAATACTTACACCACTGCCCATCCTCCACTCTCACTTTAAAATGTAACACTTTGATATTTCAGTATAACCACCTTTTGTGGAGTGTTGGAGTATTTTTGTATGTGTTTGAGGTTATTGAGTTGACATTTCTACATTGCATGTGGGTAGTAGATCGCATAAGTGGATTGCACAGTGTTGACAGTGATACAGAAATTGAACATTTCAGTTCAAAATAGGGTCCATACTGTCTCTGTGCAACTACAGAGACACTTTGCCATCCTGTGCTATTGAATATGACACATGTTCACATGTGCAATTCACTTGCAATTCACTTCCTGAATTCACTGAATTAAAATGGAATTGACCCCAACCCTGGCTGCCTGCAACTTTGTGTAGTAGGACCTTAAAGGAATCCATAAACCGTCCAATGGCTGACTGTGTTGCCTGTGCCCCATGGTTGACTGTGTTGCCTGTGCCCCATGGTTGACTGTAATGCCTGTGCCCCATGGTTGACTGTAATGCCTGTGCCCCATGGTTGACTGTGTTGCCTGTACCCCATGGTTGACTGTGTTGCCTGTGCCCCATGGTTGACTGTGTTGCCTGTGCCCCATGGTTGACTGTAATACCTGTGCCCCATAGTTGACTGTGTTGCCTGTGCCCCATGGTTGACTGTGTTGCCTGTGCCACATGGTTGACTGTGTTACCTGTGCCCCATGGTTGACTGTGTTGCCTGTGCCCCATGGTTGACTGTGTTGCCTGTGCCCCATAGTTGACTGTGTTGCCTGTGCCCCATAGTTGACTGTGTTGCCTGTGCCCCATGGTTGACTGTGTTGCCTGTGTCCCATGGTTGACTGTGTTGACTGTGCCCCATGGTTGACTGTGTTGCCTGTGCCCCATAGTTGACTGTGTTGCCTGTGCCCCATGGTTGACTGTGTTGCCTGTGCCCCATTGTTGACTGTGTTGCCTGTGCCCCATAGTTGACTGTGTTGCCTGTGCCCCATGGTTGACTGTGTTGCCTGTGCCTCATAGTTGACTGTGTTGCATGTGCCCCATAGTTGACTGTGTTGCCTGTGCCCCATGGTTGACTGTGTTGCCTGTGCCCCATTGTTGACTGTGTTGCCTGTGCCCCATGGTTGACTGTGTTGCCTGTGCCCCATGGTTGACTGTGTTGTCTGCGCCCCATGGTTGACTGTGTTGCCTGTGCTTGATGTTTCCCTGTATTGACTGTGCCATTGACTCTGTCCCTCTGCCTTTCTGTGCGCTGCAGTGCGTAGAGCCTCTCCACCGTCGCAGTGTCACTCAGGATGCACAGCTTTATGGGAGGGGGCCTGTTCTGCGCCATAGTGGGGAACATCCTGCTGGTGGTCTCAACTGCGACAGACTACTGGATGCAGTACCGCTTGTCGGGCAGCTTCGCCCACCAGGGCCTGTGGAGGTACTGCATGTCGGGCAAGTGCTACATGCAGACGGACAGCATCGGTGAGTGGGGCGCACTGGGGGCCCATAGCACCACTGGGACTGCCTGTACGGCATCCATATTAGGAAGTCCCTCAGTTGTCAGACGAAACTCCCTTAGTTGAAGGACTTCCTAATATGAATGTTGTATGCCTTTCTTACCTATGTTCAGGACTACCAAGGAGGACTGTAATGAAGGAGATGACTGAATGACTGAAATAGCAACATGTGCCATTAGACTCAGACTCAATAGAATCAATACGTGTTTTAGAATCAATATGTTTTTACAGTTAACTATGGAGGCAAATCATGCACCCGTCGGCCCTAATTGGCTGGCACTAGTGTAGGTGATAAAAAACATTTGGAGCATTAGACTGAATGAATGGGTCAAGACACAGTTTTCACAGGCGTGTGGGCTTGCGACTTTCTCTAATCTTTGAAATTGTATCTGTCCTCTCTTTTTCTTGTTTTATTCCTCTCTCTCTCTTTGTCCTTAGCCTACTGGAATGCCACCCGTGCCTTCATGATCCTGTCAGCCATGTCGTGCTTCGCGGGCATCATCGCAGGCATTCTCTCCTTTGCCCATTTCTCCGCCTTCGAGAGGTTCAACCGCTCCTTCGCTGCAGGGATCATGTTCTTCGTCTCCAGTGAGTCCCACTGGACATTGCGAAGCTAACAGAGCTAGACACAATACACAAATACGCACAGCCTCAATACACAAATGTAAATGAATTCAGGAAAAATCATTATGCCTATGTTTACTGACCTGACCGCTATTTTGCCTACAGTTCTGTCTACTGTAAATTGGGAGTCAGAATTTGAATTTGTCCTATCTTACTATCCGCCAGCTCTCTTTGTTCTGCTTGCAATGGCCATCTACACTGGAGTGACGGTGAACTTCCTGGGGAAGCGCTTCGGTGACTGGCGCTTCTCTTGGTCCTACATACTGGGCTGGGTGGCACTGCTCATGACCTTCTTTGCAGGTAAAAATGATAAAGACATAAATATGGATGGAGGGCCCACTTGCCAGAAATTCTGTTTAAACATGGGCAGCACCATTACAAGCTTACACAATTTAAAAGGTGTCAACTGGGTGGGACTTCCTGTAGGTTAAGGAAGGATCATAGAATTCCATCCATGTCAGCGGGAGGGATCAGCCAAAGAATTATACTCCTGAGCAAATATTCCAACACTGCAGGTGGCAGTAAATCACCAACTTTGGCTGTATGGATGTTTTGACAAAAAACACAATCCCGCACAGTAGGTGGCGGTATGCACCTTTTCCGTTTGTTTAAAGATCGTAGATAAAGGTATAGAAGAAGATAATATTCAACTACAAAAATGGAGGAGCTGCCAATGCTGTCACAGAAGCATCAATGGCAAATATAGGAGAGTGCCCTCTTTTGTTCTCTATGGATGAGCAGAACTAGAATCAGATGGCATATGTTCTTCTCAACTCCTAAATCATTATTTAAAATCCCGAATGCTAGTCAAATAGAGTCAAACCAAACACTGCAGAATGTCATCAATTGTTGCAGTTTTATTGATGAAACATGCAGACAATGCTGGTATTTATTGATAACAGATCATACACTATTCTTTATGTACAGTTGAAGTCGGAAGTTAACATACACTTAGGTTGGAGTCATTAAAACTTGTTTTTCAACCACTCCACAAATTTCTTCTTAACAAACTATAGTTTTGGCAAGTCGGTTAGGCCATCTACTTCGTGCATGACACAAGTAATTTTCCCAACAATCGTTTACAGACAGATTATTTCACTTAAAATTCACTGTATCACAATTCCAGTGGGTCATAAGTTTAAATACACTATGTTGACTGTGCCTTTAAACAGCTTGGAAAATTCCAGAAAATGTTGTCATGGCTTTAGAAGCTTCTGATGGGCTAATTAACCTCATTTGAGTCAATTGGAGGTGTACCTGTGGATGTATTTCAAGGCCTACCTTCAAACTCAGTGACTCTTTGCTTAACATCATGGGAAAATCAAAAGAAATCATCCAAGACCTCAGAAAATTGTAGACCTCCACAAGTCTGGTTCATCCTTGAGAGCAATTCTCGAATGCCTGAAGGTACCACGTTCATCTGTACAAACAATAGTATGCAAGTATTAACACCATGGGACCACGCAGCCGTCATACCGCTCAGGAAGGAGACGCGTTCTGTCTCCTAGAGATAAACGTACTTCGGTGTGAAAAGTGCAAATAAATCCCAGAATAACAGCAAAGGACCTTGTGAAGTTGCTGGACGAAACAGGTACAAAAGCATCTATATCCACAGTTAAACGAGTCCTATATCAACATAACCTGAAAGGCTGTTCAGCAAGGAAGAAGCCACTGATCCAAAACTGTCATAAAAAAGCCAGACTACGGTTTGCAACTACACATGGGGACAAAGATCGTACTTTTTGGAGAAATGTCCTCTGGTCTGATGAAACAAAAATATAACTATTTGGCCATAATGACCATCTTTATGTTTGGAGGAAAAAGGGGGAGGCTTGCAAGCCGAAGAACACCATCCCAACCGTGAAGAACGGGGATGGCAGCATCATGTTGTGGGGGTGCTTTGCTGCAGGAGGGACTGGTGCATCTCACAAAATAGATGGCATCATGAGGATGGAAAATTATGTGGATATATTGAAGCAACATCTCAAGACATCAGTCAGGAAGACAAAGCTTGGTCGCAAATGGGTCTTCCAAATGGACAATGACCCCAAGCATACTTCCAAAGTTGTGGCAAAATGGCTTAAGGACAACAAAGTCAAGGTATTGCAGTGGCCATCACAAAGCCCTGACCTCAATCCCATAGAACATTTGTGGGCAGAACTGAAAAAATGTGTGCGAGCAAGGAGGCCTACAAACCTGACTCAGTTACACCAGCTCTGTCAGGAGGAATGGGCCAAAATTAAATTTATTGTGGGAAGCTTGTGGAAGGCTACCTGAAATGTTTGACCCAAGTTAAACAATTTAAAGGCAATGCTACCAAATACTAATTGAGTGTATGTAAACTTCTGACCCACTGGGAATCTGATGAACGAATTCAAAGCTGAAATAAATCATCTCTCTACTATTATTTTGACATTTCACATCCTTAAAGTAAAGTGGTGATCCTAACTGACCTAAGACAGGGAATTTTTACTAGGATTAAATGTCAGGAATTGTGAAAAACTGAGTTTAAATGTATTTGGCTAAGGTGTATGTAAACTTCCGACTTCAACTGTATCTCTATGGGGACTGCCTCAAGTAGCATGGATGCTGGACAGTTGTTGATTTACATTTTTTTCTTTTGCAGGAATATTTTACATGTGTGCCTACAGAATGCATGAATGCAGGAGAGTGGTGGGCCCACGCTAAAAGAGAGAGGAAAGCCATTGAAAAGATTGCAAATCCGGGACATTTTGGCCCCGCAATTCCAACACGAAGAAAGATTCAAGCTTACACCAATAGACATATCACTGAAATGTAGAAACTGTACTAGGAAATTGAGAACCAAAGATTAATACAAATGTTTGGTTCTGCCTGAGCAGTTTACGTGTCATTTCAATAAAGCTATAACTCTAACAGTAAAACATTTATACTCTTTCTTACATTCAGCGTTGAAACTCTTGAATACAGAAAGGTCTTTGCAACACAAATATGTTGGCAGATTCATGCCAATACAAATAGAGGTAGAAAATATTTAGCATTATGTGTCAATTAAAATGGGTAACACAGCACAGACTCTAACCAAACAAGTTTATCATTTTAAAGGATGACAACCAAGCTTTCACATAGTGTGCAATTCAAAAGGGTAACAGAAGCTACTGTGACGAAACACATGAATCATGTATGAAGTGCTCACTTTTGTAAATGGAATGTAAACATTTAAACATTTAAATATGAATGACTTTGGCAAAAAAAAAGGTACAGTTCACAGAAATGTTTAAAACACAAACTACATATTATTTGAAATATACTTTATCCTGTCTAGGATGAGGGTGCCGCTAGCGGCACTCCCCCCCCACCCCCACTGAAAAGGCAGAGCCGCGAAATTCAAAAAAAATATTTTTTTTAAATATTTAACTTTCACACATTAAAGTCCAATACATCTAATGAAAGACACAGATCTTGTGAATCCAGCCAACATGTCCGATTTTTAAAATGTTTTACAGGGAAGACACAATATGTAAAGATGTAAATCTATTACCTAAAAACACATTAGCATAATCCACCATCTTTTATTTGTCCACCAACACCAGTAGCTATCACCAATTCGGCTAAACTAAGATATTTATAGCCCCTAACCAAGAAAAAAACTCATCAGATGACAGTCTGATAACATATTTATGGTATGGGATAGGTTTTGTTAGAAAAATGTGCATATTTCAGGTAGATGGCATAGGTTACAATTGCACCCACCGTCACAAATGGACTAGAATAACTACATAGAGCAACGTGTTTACCTACTTACTAATCATCAAACATTTCGTAAAAATACACAGCATACACTAATCGAAAGACACAGATCCTGTGAATACAGACAATATTTCAGATTTTCTAAGTGTCTTACAGCGAAAACACAATAAATCGTTATATTAGCATAGCACATAGCACATAGCAGCCCAGCATTGATTCTAGCCAAAGTGAGCGATAACGTCAACATCGCCAAAATATATAATTTTTTTCACTAACCTTCTCAGAATTCTTCAGATGACACCCCTGTAACATCACATTACAACATACATATACAGTTTGTTCGAAAATGTGCATATTTAGCCACCAAAATCATGGTTAGACAATGTGAAATGTAGCCCAGCTGGTGAGAAAATGTCCGTGCGCCATATTAGACAGTGATCTACTCTTATACATAAATACTCATAAACGTGACTAAAAAATATAGGGTGGACAGGGATTGATAGACAATTTCATTCTTAATACAATCGCGGAATTACATTTTTTAAATTATCCTTACTTTTCAATACAGTTTGCGCCAAGCGAAGCTACGTCAAAAAACATGGCGTCCTAAGCCACTAACATTTTTCGACAGAAACACGATTTATCATAATAAAAATGTCCTACTTTGAGCTGTTCTTCCATCAGTATCTTGGGCAAAGGATCCTTTCTTGGGTCTAATCGTCTTTTGGTGGAAAGCTGTCCTCTTGCCATGTGGAAATGCCAACTGCGTTCGGGATGAACTGGAAGCGTGCCCAGCCATTCACAGCGTTTCAGAAATAAATGTCCCAAAATCGCACTAAATGGATATAAATTGCTATAAAACGCTTTAAATTAACTACCTTATGATGTTTTTAACTCCTATAACGAGTAGAAACATGACCAGAGTAATATTACTCCCTCCACTAATGCTTGGAACAGGTGTGGGTCGGTGTCCTCCAGGCGCATGACGCAGCTCCAAAAGAGTGACTAGCCTCAGGGTTTTTTAATTTGTAGTGCCTGTGAACGCGCAATCGACCCCATTCAAATCGTCATCACGTAAAGGCATCCAGGGGAAGACGTAAGCAGTGTCCGTATACTCATAGCAATAACTGTGGCCTTTTAACTGACTCCAGATCAGGGGCCAACATTTCTGAAATCTGACTCCATGTCAGGGAAATTGCTGTAGAATGGGTTCTGTTCCACTTAGAGACAAAATTTCAACTCCTATAGAAACTATAGACTGTTTTCTATCCAATAATAATAATAATATGCATATTGTACGATCAAGAATTTTGTGGGAAGCCGTTTCAAAAATTACACGATTAGCATAAATAGTGACAACAGCGCCCCCAGCCTCAACAGGTTAAATAGCTGGGTCGTTCCACGAATAGAGTGCCTTTGGTCATTTCAATAAAACACTCAATTTAACATTAGGATCACATACATCGATGCTTTAACTAAACTAAGCCTTTTACATTTTTTTATTTACGCATTCTAATGTGTGTTTTCTTTAAAGTAAGGTTTTAGTTCTCTGAAAATCCCCATTTAGGCATGTCCAATGTCATGTTTGTTCACCTACGAAGACATATGTCTACTTAATTACAAGTCCCAGTTATTTTGTTACCTTAGGAAAGTAATGTCTGAAGATTTTTACTTATTTAATGATTCATTTACATTTGTCCCTCGGGTTTATGTTAACCCTGTAACATGAACTCAACTCTCGTTTAAATATGGTAAAACTATTCCTTTTTAAATGATTGAATCAAAAGAAAAATGCACCATCCAGTAATATAGCCATATCATTGTGTAAAAGCAGGTGAGCCTGTTCTTTCTATTTTAGGCCATGTTCTGGTGTTTTGTGCTGGGAAACTGAGCGCGTCAAGCATAACCCACCAACCCTGTGTTACCCAGGGATAGATAGGCTAGAAATGTTTATAACAAGTTACTAGAAATGGGGAAATGCTTCCATTCCTCGTCACAAAGGGAGTTATGGCTGATTTAAGATGTTGTTAACCCTATTACAGTCAATCCTGTTACTTTAATTTGAATTTGTATAGTTATTCTTCTTAATTTAACATCTTGAGATGGGAAAACATATTTTTTTATGAAGTTGAACATTTGATCTTTATGACAGAATTAAAACATTTGGTGAAATGAATAGTTATTTTTGACAAAATTACCCAAAAGGCACGATGACTACATGTTCTACTCTTGGCCAATATTGGCTATTGTGCTTTCCCTTTGGATTGCAGCCTGACCCTGTCGCAGTCCCAGCATCTTGCAGATGGACATCTTGATAGTGATACGGAAGGTGGAGGAGGAGAAGTAGAAGATGATAGGGTCCAGGCAAGTGTTGAAGGCGCTGAGCAAAAGGGTGTAGTACCTCCACGGGGGGCTGCGGCCTGTGAAGAAACCCAGCACATGGGAGAAGTTGTAGGGAAAGACACACACAAGGAAGACGGCCAGAGTACCCAGCGCCATCCCGATGGCCTTCTGCTTCTGGCCCGGGCTGATCCTGGGGAGCATGTACAGGATCCAGATACAGCGGAGGTAGCAGAAGATGCAAACCATGAGAGGAACCAAGCAGAGCATGACGAAGAACTCCAGACGCACCGGGAGGAGGATGGCCAGCTGTTGTTCGGTGAAGTTCTCGTAGCAGACGGAGGTGTTGCTTTGGGAGAGGTCCGGGTGGTGCTGGATGATGAACACGATGCTGCAGTGGGCAGTGGTGAGAAGCCAGATGATTGTGCTGGCCACCACAGAATAGAAAGGTTTGTGGAGTTGGCGGTAGGTGATGGGGAAGGCCACCGCCAGGTACCGGACCACACTGACAGCCATCAACAGGAGAGAACTGGTGTAGATAGTGGAGAAGAAGGTGTAGGAAGTTATGGAGCATAGGAACTCGGGCAGGTACCACTGCATGCCGGAGGCCGCCTCGTACATCTTGAGAGGCAGGAAGAGAAGAAAGAGGAGGTCGGACACAATCAGGTTGAGCAGGAAGATGTCTGTGGGAGTGGGCTTTTTGTGGATCTTGACGCTGAAGGCGTAGAGTGCCAGGATGTTGGCAGGCAAGCCAATCAGGAAGGTGATGATGTAGATGGACAGAATCACCTCACTTTTCACCCACACCATGGCTTTGAAGCTATAAGATAAACAAAACCAAAAATAGCACATTCAGGGTGCTACAAATGATACAAATGTTGTTTTCAATGTATTTTTGTCACAATATCTCAGCCAGATTCTTATTACCCACAGTACACTTGCAGCTCACAGTGAAAACCTTAAAGGGAGAAGGAAAACACATTCTTAATTCCAAATGGTCATAACCTACCTGGCTGTAGATGTGTATTTATTTTTAATCAGGAATTGGAGAGCTCAGCCAAGGGTACGAATTTAAGATCTGTTACGTGCCAGCATATATAGTAGTCAAGCAGACCTGTCTGAGTGTACAGCAGACGCATTGAACAGTGGTCTGCAAACGTGAGGAGGTGAGACTGTATGGTAACGGTTAACTAAAATGCAAAACATTGCTGTGTTTACATTTGATATTATATATGTGTAGGAGGGAGTGAAATACCAACGTCTAATTTCAATATCTTTTTTTGTAAATAGTGTACACACAGACATTGCCTTCCCAAGAGAACAGTCATGTCAATGATAACAGGGTACTATAATCCTAACATTTATTTTCCCATGTGCCCACGGTTGAGATAATATCATATGTGTATTAGCATTTTGCTAACACTTGATGAGTACTGTAGCAACAAACACTAATTGTTACTGTATGTGTCCATGTGGTTGTGGCTCAGGTTTGGAATAATCTATTGGTATTTTGATGCCACTTCATCAATAACTACTGTATAATAACAAGTTACAAATATTAATGGGCTGAAAAGCAATACTCTTTCAAAGAGAACAGTTATGTAAAGATTGGCAGCTTCACAATGAACCTTTCAGGTTCTCATTTTACCCGTATTTTACCAGGTATGTTGACTGAGAACACATTCTCATTTACAGCAACAACCTGGGGAAAGTTACAGTAGATAGGAGGGGGATGAATGAGCCGATTGGAACCTGGGGATAATTTGGTGGCCAAGATGGTATGTGGGCCAGATTGGGAATTTAGCCAGGACACCGGGGTTAGCACCCCTACTCTTAGGATAAGTGCCATGGGATCTTTAGATACCACAGAGAGCCATGACACCCGTTTAACGTCCCATCCGAAAGACAGCTCGCTACACAGGGCAATGTCCCCAATCACTGCCCTGGCGCATTGTGATGTTTTTTTAGACCAGAGGAAAGCCTGCTTTCTACTAGCCCTCCAACACCACTTCCAGCAGCATCTGGTCTCCCATCTAGGGACCAACTATGACCAACCCTCCATAGCTTCAGAGTCAATTGAGTTTAGTTAAGTATAGTTTTCAGCTATACTTTTCATGGCTGTTTATTTACCACTACAGACAGATGCTGGCACTAAGACCACACTTAGTCAGCTGTATAAGGAAATAAGCAAACAGGAAACCACTCATCTAGAGGCGGTGCTCCTAGTGGCCGGAGACTTTAATGCAGGGAAACTTAAATCAGTTCTACCAAATTTCTATCAACATGTTAAATGTGCAACCAGAGGGAAGAAAATCTAGATCACCTGTACTCCACACACAGAGACGCGTACAAAGCTCTCCCTCGTCCTCCATTTGATAAATCCGACCACAACTCTATCCCCCTGATTCCTGCCCTCAAGCAAAGATTCAAGCAGGAAGCACCAGTGACTCGGTCTATAAAAAAGTGGTCAGATGAAGCAGATGCTAAACTACAGGACTGTTTTGCTATCACAGACTGGAACATGTTCCGGGATTCTTCCAATGGCATTGAGGGGTACACCACATCAGTCAGTGGCTTCATCAATAAGTGCATTGAGGACGTTGTCCCCACAGTGACTGTACGTACATACCCAAACCAGAAGCCATGGATTATAGGCAACATTCGCACTGAGCTAAAGACTAGAGCTGCCGCTTTCAAGGTGCGGGACCCTAACCCGGAAGCTTACAAGAAATCCTGCTCTGCCCTGCAACGAACCATCAAACAGGCAAAGCGTCAATACAGAGCTAAGATTGAATCATACTACACCGGCTCTGACGCTTGTCTTATGTGGCCGGGCTTGCGAACTATTACAGACTACAAAGGGAAGCACAGCCGCGAGCTGCCCAGTGACGCGAGCCTACCAGACAAGCTAAATCACTTCTATGCTCGCTTCGAGGCAAGCAACACTGAGGCATGCATGAGAGCATCAGCTGTTCCGGACGACTGTGTGATCACGCTGTCCGTAGCCAACGTGAGTAAGACCTTTAAACAGGTCAACATACACAAGGCTGCGGGGCCAGACGGATTACCAGGACTTGTGCTCCGGGCATATGCTGACCAACTGGCAGGTGTCTTCACTGAAATTTTCAACATGTCCCTGATTGAGTCTGTAATACCAACATGTTTCAAACAGACCACCATAGTCCCTGTGCCCAAGAGCACAAAGGCAACCTGCCTAAATGACTACAGACCCGTAGCACTCACGTCCGTAGCCATGAAGTGCTTTGAAAGGTTGGTAATGGCTCACATCAACACCATTATCCTAGAAACCCTAGACCCACTCCAATTTGCTTACCGCCCAAACAGATCCACAGACACTGCAATCTCTATTGCACTCCACACTGCCCTTTCCCACCTGGACAAAAGGAACACATATGAGAATGCTATTCATTGACTGTAAGCTCAGCGTTCAACACCATAGTACCCTCAAAGCTCATCACTAAGCTAAGGATCCTGGGACTTAACACCTCCCTCTGCAACTGGATCCTGGACTTCCTGACGCGCCGCCCCCAGGTGGTGAGGGTAGGTAGCAACACATCTGCCACGCTGATCCTCAACACTGGAGCTCCACAAGGGTGCGTGCTCAGTCCCCTCCTGTACTCCCTGTTCACCCATGACTGCATGGCCAGGCACGACTCCAACACCATCATTAAGTTTGCAGACGACACAACAGTGTGTTGTTTTGCCTGATCACCGACAACGACAATACAGCCTATAGGGAGGAGGTCAGAGACCTTGCCGGGTGGTGACAGAATAACAACCTATCCCTCAAACGTAACCAAGACTAAGGAGATGATTGTGGACTACAGGAAAAGGAGGACCGAGCATGCCCTCATTCTCATCGACGGGGCTGTAGTGGAGCAGGTTGAGAGCTTCAAGTTCCTTGGTGTCCACATCAATAACAAACTAGAATGGTCCAAACACACCAAGACAGTCGTGAAGAGGGCACGACAATGCCTATTCCCCCTCAGGAAACTGAAAAGATTTGGCATGGGTCCTCAGATCCTCAAAAGGTTCTACAGCTGCAACATTGAGAGCATCCTGACTGGTTGCATTACTGCCTGGTACGGCAATTGCTTGGCCTCTGACCACAAGGCACTACAGAGGGTAGTGCGTACGGCCCAGTACATCACTGGGGCTAAGCTGCCTGCCATCCAGGACCTCTACACCAGGCGGTGTCAGAGGAAGGCCCTAAAAATTGTCAAAGACCCCAGCCACCCTAGTCATAGAGTGTTCTCTCTACTACCGCATGGAAAGCGGTACCGGAGTGCCAAGTCTAGGACAAAAAGGCTTCTCAACAGTTTTTACCCCCAAGCCATAAGACTCCTGAACAGGTAAGGAAATGGCTACCCAGACTATTTGCATTGTGTGCCGCCCCCCAACCCCTCTTTTTACGCTGCTGCTACACTCTGTTTATCATTTATGCATAGTCACTTTAACTATACATTCATGTGCATACTACCTCAATTGGGCCGACCAACCAGTGCTCCCGCACATTGGCTAACCGGGCTATCAGCATTGTGTACTGCCACCCACCACCCGCCAACCCCTCTTTTACGCTTCTGCTACTCTCTGTTCATCATATATGCATAGTCACTTTAACCATATCTACATGTACATACTACCTCAATCAGCCTGACTAACCGGTGTCTGTATGTAGCCTCGCTACTTTTATAGCCTCGCTACTGTATATAGCCTGTCTTTTTACTGTTGCTTTATTTCTTTACTTACAGTACCTATTGCTCACCTAATACCGTTTTTGCACTATTGGTTAGAGCCTGTAAGTAAGCATTTCACTGTAAGGTATACACCTGTTGTAGTCAGTGCAGATGACAAATAAACTTTGATTTGATTTGAAGTGAGCAGTCGGATGCAGGGTGGTATGCTGCTGGCAGATATGCTGCTGGCAGGTCTCTCTCTAGTCTACATCATTGTCTGTGAACTGGTGACTGTTGGCCCCGTGAAATGGCATCCATTTTAGGAAGTCTTCAATTGTCAGAAAAAGCTCTGTCAGTGGTCAGACAAAGCTCCCTCAGTTGTGGGTGGGTTACTTTGTCCCTCTATGTCTCTAGTGTTGTTTTGAGCTGTCATGAAGACGCCAGGGGAGCTGTTCATTCGCTTCCCAGTCAGGATCCTCTTCATGGTGGCCTGGAACATGGAGGAGGAGAAGTAGAATGTCATAGGATCCAGGACGGTGTTGACCGTGGTCAGGAGCAGAGCGTAGAGCCGCCACTCCACGTTGTCTTGGATGACGAACCCCTGTACATGGGTGACGTTATAGGGCAGGAAGCAGACAACAAAAACAAGTATAGTCCCTATAGCCATTCCAACGGCTCTCTTCCTTTTCTCTGCACAAAGGTTAGGGGTCCTATTGAGGATGAGGATGAATTTCAGGTAGCAGAACACACAAGCCAGCAGTGGCACGATGTATAGAACCACACACAGCTCCAAGCGCATGGGAAGCACCACCCTCAGCTGCTCCTGGGTGAAGTTCTCATAGCAGGCATAGAAATCAGATGAGGTCTGGTTCTCCACGATGTTGACCGAGCTGAAGACCCACACCACCAGGCTGCTCACCACTACGTACAAGGGCTTGCGGCGGAGCCTGTACTGGACAGGGAAGGCCACACACAGGTAGCGGTCAACATTGACCACCATCAGCAGGAGGGAGCTGGTGTAGATGAAGGAGAAGAAGACAAAAGAGGTAATGTTGCAGAGAGGGCTAGGGAGTGTCCAGACCATGCCAAAGGCTGCCTCGTGCATCTTGAGGGGCAGGAAGATTAGGAAGATAAGCTCGGACACGATCAGGTTGAGCAGGAGGATGTCTGTAGGAGTGGGCTTTTTGTGGATCTTGATGGTATTGAAGGCGTAGAGTGCCGGGATGTTGCCAGGCAGGCACATCAGGAAGGTAATGATGTAGACGGACAGGATCACCTCACTCCTCACCACAATGGCTCTCAACTGAGGACAAGCAGAGAACGACAGCAACTATTATCTATATTTGATCATGTAGCATTCAATGTAAGATGAAAAATTGTCAACTTTAAATGAAGATCAACCATGATCTCAAATGATGATGTAATGGATGCAGCTTGCTGAGGAAATGTTGAAATAAAAATGAAATCATCCATGAAATCATCTCTGATTCTATTTTTTATATTTAAAACCCAAGCTCCGCCATGTGGAAATAAAAGCATCATGGTAGAATGTAGATTTTTTAAATTGTTGTTTGAGGTTAATTGTATCAGTAGGCTATTTAATTAACTACATAAATTGGCAGTGTGCTGTCAGGACCAAGTCTTAAATAAAAATAATGAACATTGAAGTATTACTCACGGTATCAACGGTTCATCAAACAGAGGATATGGTGGAAAGTCCAAGGCTGTCCGCTACACAGGCTTCACGGAAAGTTATTTGTGCCGAGCGATTGTCATCGATTTGGGATTAATGTCACTTCTCTCCTCTGGACTGTCCACCTCTTTCTAACTGCATGCTCCTAATTTTACTTGAAAAAATATTTTCTCTCTAGCTCATTTTAGCAGAACAAGTAAGCAGTCAATAAATGGGTGGTTTGTATATAATGAGATAAGCAACGGTGTAATAAACCAAGTGTAACAGCCATCACTGGGACTAAATCATTGAAGTTTTGCATAACTGTCACCATAAGGTGTGCCTTCGACTAAGGGGTTAATTAACACTCTTAGAAAAAAGGGTTCCAAAAGGGTTCTTCAGCTGTCCCCATAGGAGAACACTTTTTGGTTCCAGTTAGAACCCTTTTGGGTTCCAGGTAGAATCCTTTTGGGTTCTATATACATGGAATCCAAAAGGGTTCTACCTGGAACCAAAAGGGTTCTTGAAAGGGTTCTTCTATGGGGACAGCCGAAGAACCATTTAAGGTTCTAGATAGCACCTTTTTTTCTAAGAATGTACTGTTCTACCCAATCAATCCTTCTTTGTTTTGGTGCTTTGGGGTGGACCCTGATTGAATAATCAATATACACTGAGTGTACAAAACATTATGAACACCTGCTCTTTCCATGACACAGACTGACCAGGTGAATCCAGGTGAAAGCTATGATCCGTTATTGATGTCACTTTTTAAATCCACTTAAATCAGTGTAGATGAAGGGGAAGACAATTGAGACATGAGAGAGTGAATGGGCAAGACAAACGATGTAACTGCCTTTGAACGGGGTATGGTAATAGGTTCCAGACCTAGGCTGTTATGGTGCCCATATTACCTCACACCTGCGGTCACGAGTCATGAAGGCAGTCAAATTCCACGTGACCGTTTAGTCACAGTAAATAGGCTTCTCCAAGCTCTGATGCTGCTGATGGTCATTAGTAGCCTACCAAACTTGCTAACTGCCTGGTACTCAGCGTGTAACGTCCTGACCAGAGTTATTATGTGTTTTGCTTGTTTAGTGTTGGTCAGGACGTGAGCTGGGTGGGAAGTCTATGTTATGTGTTTTCTATGTTGGGTTAATGGGTTGCCTGGTATGGCTCTCAATTAGAGGCAGGTGTTTGGCGTTTCCTCTGATTGAGAGTCATATTAAGGTAGGTTGTTTCACATTGTTTGTTGTGGGTGGTTGTCTTCCGTGTCTGTGTATGTTGTATGTTGCGCCACACGGGACTGTTTTGGTATGTTTGTTCGTTCAGTTTTTGTGTAGTCTGTTTTCCCTGTTCGTGCGTTCTTCATGTTACATGTAAGTTCTTACATTCAGGTCAGTCTACGTTGTTTTGTTATTTTGTAATCCTTCCAAGTGTTTGTTTTCGTGTTTTGTCGTTTGCTTTAATAAATCATTATGTATTCACAACCCGCTGCACTTTGGTCAAATCCTTGCTACTCCTCTTCGGATGAGGAGAAGGAGGAAGTCCGTTACACAGCACTCTATTGTCCTTCTAATCACATATTAAGCACATTGTTTCTCTTCACAACAGGAGTATAGCCTACCTGGCTGGCATGAAAATGAAAATGAGCCACGGGGAAAGCGTCCTCCATTCGCTATTTAAGTGCATAGATGTCATGTATTTTTTGACCCTGTTTCCAGACAGGTGTATGATAATGGTCCATTCTAATCAAAAGAAAAATCTAAATTCCACTCCTATTATTTAGTATATGTAAAGACATGATTAAATCAAGAATAGTCTGATGGGTGACAATATTAGCCTGTCACTTGTGAATTATATATTATCACTTGTGAATGATGCCCAGCGTAAGGCAAAAACAATGCGTACCTTTTTTTATGCGACTTTTTCAAATCATAGTCCCACACCTCATGTAGCCTAGCCCATAGGCCTACATGCTTTTTTATAAGGTTTGTATCACAACTAAAGTGGCCAATTAACATCTTAAAATTAAGCACATTAATCCGTTTTACAATGGGTGTAGAGCCTAACTGACATACTGTACATATGCAGCGCGTGAGTTTCACGTTTGGGCAAGATCATTTTCACCATAAAAATGCACCTTTACAATAAAAGCGTTACATCAATCAAATGTAATTATAAAGCCATTTTTACATCAGCAGATGTCACAAATACAATTACATGCATAATCGCATTTGCCATCACTTTTGATAATGGTGTTTCCCTGCTAATTAGCGCTTATAGCCTACTGTCCTGGCCGCATTGCTGCGCTTATAATGTGACGAAATAGCCTAAGCTAAGTCAATTTGGACAGTTATTCCAATATGTTCAATATGCACCTCAAATTGGAAAAGGACAGGCGCAGTTGCGTCCCTGATGTGTCTGTCTTCACTTGTAGCCTAAGACCTGATTTTGTGATGAAAGCATGTGAGTGAGAGGTGCTACGGAGCACGCAGCATGCAGGTAGAAGGGAATTAAAATTATTATATTCAGCCCAAGGGCACAACGGCTACTGGCCGCAAAAGTCATGGATTTTTTTAGGGGGCATTACGGCCACACAAAGAGGATGCCGGCAGGAAAATCGAGGCATTATCAAGTGCTTGTCAAATTGTGAATGAGAGACTGATGAAGTGTGTGCCACCTGCACAAAAAAACAAAGAGAGCTCATGCCTTTCATGCAACTTTTTTCAAATCATCATTAGAGTCGCATCTTGCAGCCTTAGAATGTATTAAACATCAAAACATATAGCCCAATGTTTGTATCACAACAAAATGTACATAAATAACTCTAAATTAATTATATAGGAGTACCTGTTTCTTTGTTAACCGCTCAACACAGAATAATGCCATAGAATTCTAAGCAAATCTTGTCTGCTCAATGAACTAGTGTAGCCCATAGCCATATGCCATAGCCAGATCAGGACCTAACATAAGGACAACTCAGAGTATGCTATTCTGTTCATCTGAAATAGACTACATTTTCTTCCTATCATGTTTCTTTAGACTTGTCTAAAATATTTAATGGATTATACTGTATTATGGATTTATTTATTTACATATTTAAACTGCAGATGTTCCAAAGGTCTGCATCAGTGGCTTGTAGGCTGTGTGTGGAAGCCAGGAGATGCTAAATGTGTTTATATTAATTAATGGTTCATTATTGTGAGACCGGCAGTTATTTGCTTAACAATCACCCGGCTGACAAAATTTTGTGACCACCACAGCCCTAGCCAGGCCAACAGGTTTGTGTCAAGAACTGCAACGCTGCTGGGTTTTTTCATGCTCAACAGCTTCCTGTGAGTATCAAGAATGGTCCACCACCCAAAGGACATCCAGCCAACTTAACACAACAGTAGGAAGCACTGGAGTCAACATGGGCCAGCATCCCTGTGGAATACCTTGTAGAGTCCATGCCCAGACGAAGTGAAGCTGTTCTGAGAGAAACGGGGTGCATCTCAATATAAGGAAACTTTTCCTAATGTTTGGTATAGTCAGTATATAGACAGCTCTGTAAAAAAAGTTAACATGTATGTATTTTATTTCAGGTATAATTATGTTCACATAACACATTTTTAAAAGCAATTTGACACACAAATTAAATTGATACAAAAGTTATAATACAAAACATAGGTTACATTCATCACTTAAACACAAAAAACACAATCCACTCAGCCCAGACAGGTGCACAAACACAACAACTTTAGACTTTTAACAGTAGGCTACACGACTCAATCGTCAGCTTATAACAATTGGATGACATTATTATTATGTACTCTGAAGCAAACATTGTGTTCACTGGTAGTTCAATAGTTTTGGTAGATATCATCCATGTCTGAACACATAGCCTGTGGGGAAAAAATAAGAACGTTTTAACCTATCTTTGTACATGCTTGAGAAACCAACAGTAGAGCACTACATTTAGGCCACCAAAATGGCTTCACAAATATACTTGGTCTGAGGGCTACAGGGGTGTGAATGTATGTCATTGAGGTTTAGTGGTAATCACTCTCCTGTCATAACAGTGTGTGAAATATGAAAGTGTGGGTAAAAAGTATGTGGTATTTACATTTTTATCAAACGCTGCACCAGTCAAATTGTGCGTGCAGTGAGGTTACATAAAGTTTACCTTTGTGTTATCTTGTAATTTGCTCTTCTCGTTGTTCTTTGCTGGGTTTTGACTGGGCTTCTTCGGCACAAAGTCATTTTCGTAGACTGACGATGGGCTCTCCGGCCTTGCTTTCTCCTTAGGCTTGGTCCTCTTAGCCTTTTGCTGTGGTCTGTGAAGGAGAAGAGAATGTGGAACCTGATTATAGTTCAGTACCCTTTTTACTTTTAAAACGTGTTATTCTCCAACCACCCTCTACAGAAGCTAATTAATTTCCATGCTATATCATATGAATTTGATGATTGGTCAAGGGGTAAGAGAATTAAACTTGTTCTTACTTTTGGGGATTGCTGTACCTTAGGGACTCTGACATGTCAGCTTGCCTTAAAGACAAAAACATCTCAATGTCAATGAGCTTGAACATTATTATTTGTTGTATGCAAAATACAGATTCAAAAATGACAGTACCTTAGAGGGATATCCAAAGTGTGGAGATTAGAGGTGGCCTTTGGTCTACAGATAATGTAGAAGGGAGACATCATTCAAAATGACACACCTAAAATGGTTGAATATGTGACATCTTCTCATAATCAAGAACCATACAAACCTCTCTCTGCAACGTCTTCTGCGTACAAACATTACAGCTCCCCACAGAAAGACACTTCCAACTGCCAGAGCAGTCAGCATCCATGGCAGAACTGTGTTCAAAGAAAGACAGACGGAGAGAGTGAGAGCAAGAGAGAGAGAGAGAGAGAGTGGGGAGGGGGGACACATGGGAGGCAGAGGAGGAAGAAAGACTGTCACCGTGTGCAGATTCTAATGACATCAGAAGATTAAGAACAGAAATGCTGTACTGAAAGCTTGCTTACACTGTCCAGCTGTGAATTTTGTGTCAAGGGGCAGCTGCTGGATGTCAGTGGCCAGTGAGTTACTGGCTACGCAGGAGACATTTGGTCGACTTTCCACAGACCCAGTGAGTTCTGCTGACACTGTATCATCTCTGTATACGGTGATGGAAGTGAAGGAGGATGGGAGAGTGCTGCTTCCGCTGATCGTCCAGCGCAGAGTGGCATTAGGTCGGGCTTCTGCTCTACACACACAGGTCAGAATCCCACCCTTCAAGGAGCAAGTGGAGTCAGAGAGGATTGCCGGGGGGACTGGAGTGACAGAATGACACAAAGTGGTGCTAAAAATTATTGTAAGTGAGAAACAATGACAATAGAACTACGTTAGGGTGGGAAGGAGTCTCTGTTCTTCTATTTTACACCCATAACCTGTTGCTTGAATTAGCATTTCAGTGTACAAATATAATGCTAATTCCATTAGAAACTGTGCAACCACACATTCAATGAGATACTTACAGTTGACATCCAGAAACAGCCAGGCTGACTGATTTGATCCAATATTGTTTTGGACAATGCAGGAGAATGAAGAGTCTCTGCTAATGTTGGTATAGGACATTTTGCCCTGAGTTGAATTGGTTTGGATGCTTTGGCCTCCCTGTCGTCTGATCCACACATACCGGCCTGGCTGGGGGTTGCTGTCAGCAACACACTCCAGGGTGGCACTATGACCTTCACTGACTGGCTGTTCATCCACCATCATCTTCACACCTACAGGGGCATCTGTTCATGAAGTAGACAGACATGTATTGGTACTATGTAGTTGTTTGTTCTTAGAAAATGCTATATGATGGGAACGGAATAATTACACAACTGAGAACAAACAAGAAAGACCAAAAACGTACATAAGATGTTAAGAATGACTGGTTCACTCTCAGTTTGGACTGTAGCGAATTGAGCTGTGCATTTCATCTCTTTTTTGTGCAGTTGGTACGTTCCTCTTCCTTGTATTGTCTCAGTGGACACCCACAGCCCTCCCTTTTCCTCCATTGAAGTCACCGCTGTATAATTTACAGGCAAACGACTCCAGCGAAGGGATGGAGGAGAGGATGGGCAGGAATGCCAGACACTACAGTTGGCCTGGAATAGGTCTCCATCCACCATTGCATTCTGCATGGATAACGCGGGAGCTTTTCTATCTGCAAGTTCAAATAAATGATTATTAGCTGGAACCGAAGGCAAACAAGGCATTACCAGTCCCCATGACTAATGGTTTAACACCCTGTCTGCAATTCTCATTCAGTTTTAACATAGTGCTCCAACTACCGACCACTATCACTCCTAAGAGATGTCAAAGTAATAAAGTACTGTTATTAAGTTGTTCAACTACAACAAATATTCAATCTAATACACCTCTCCATGAGTGTGCTTACTTTCAATTGTAATTGTTACGATCTGATGATGGAACTTATGTGTAGCTGACTCATCAGGGTTGATCCACACGTAGAGCTGGAGGTTATTGTCTGTCCATGTCACACTCTCAACCCTCAGTGTACAGTCACCCTCTGATGCATTGCCTGGCACTGATGTACGCCCTCTAAAACTGGCCTCCACACTGGCCGGTTCCTTGCCATCATAAAGCTTGGGATATTGAAAGGTATGATACTTGTACCAGATGACCCTGTGGTGGGGGGCGGTGTGACAGGACACTTCTACACAGCTGCCATCTACTGCCTTCACAGTTTTGGGCACCTTCACCATCCAACAGTGACCAAGCGAGACAAGTGTGCACCCTGAGGAAGAAGGCCTAACAAGTCAGTTCACATCGCATCGGTTCTCTTTTATTACTTTGCCAGCTGTATTAGGTGGAGTTTGAATTAACGTCCCCAATTTGAGGAATTGAATAGGTTGATCCGCATAAGTGTTTCCCCAGTGAAACAGAAACTGTTGCATTGCAGGACAAATATAACAGCTGCATTGACACTGCACCTTAACCAAATTAGCTTGACGTAGCCAGTAAGCACATCTCACACATTCTGTGACCACAGGTTAAAAATACTGCATGTGGTTCTGTCGTTGTCTTTCTTTATACATGTAGCACTTTCAGCAAAGGCCATTGCTAACAATAATCAGAGTCAATAATTGGGTTCCATTATAAAAGCTTCATCAGTTTCTGTAGCACAAGCTTGTCCAAAGCAGAAATAATTACCATTTACTGTACGTACTGTATTTATCTACATACTGTCCACATACAGTATTTAACATACAGTGACATTTAACAGCTTAGAGGTAGAAAGTTAAATTCAGATCATTTTGATGCAAACAAAGTTTTACCACGCAAGCAAATGTCATATAATAAGATGTGTATAACATACCTGTGATGAAGCTGAGGATGTCCATTAGAGTCTGTGGTGTCTTTAGTCTATTAGGCTCCCGATACCATGTGATGCTTAGGATGCTGACGTTTATAGCTATAAAACAAACAATTAATCACCCAATCAATTCATTAAAGGAAAACTCCACCCAAAAACAACATTTTGGTATTTGTTGAATTAGTCTATTGTTGACATACTCACAAAATGTTTTGTTTGTCAGCAATATTTTGAAAGTTACATATCTTGAAGACTTGTTTGCTGACAAGCAAAACATTTTGAACTATATCAACAATGGTCTAACGAAACAAATACCAATAGATCGTATTTGAGTGGAACCTTTTTTTTTGTATTTATTTTTTAAATATTTTTTTAGGTCATAGATCAGCTTTAATATTGCAGATAGATTGTAGCCTCCATCAATGTAATTGTCTGCATCATTTCCAATACCCCATATATGTATTTTTAAATATGCATGTATATGCAGTCCAGTCAAAAGTTTGGACACACCTACTCATTCCAGAGTTTTACGTTATTTTAAATATGTTCTACATTGCAGAATAATAGTGAATACATCAAAACTATGACAAAACACATGTGGAATCATGTAGTAACCAATTTTTTTTTAAATAAATCAAATTATATTTTACATTTTAGATTCTTAAAAGTAGCCACCCTTTGCCTTGATTACAGCTTTGCACACTCTTGTAGGTTTGTCCACTCTTGTAGGTTTGTCCACTCTTGTAGGTTTGACTGATACTGTACATACACATATACATTAATTTCCTCATCAATCTACACACAATACCCCATAATGACAAAGCAAAAACTGGTTTAGAATTTTTTTGAAAATGTATTAAAAATAGAAAACAGAAATACATTTAAATAAGTATTCAGACCCTTTACTCAGTACTTTGTTGAAGCACCATTGGCAGCGCTTACAGCCTTGAGTCTTCTTGGGTATGATGCTACAAGCTTGGCACACCTGTATTTGGGGAGTTTCTCCCATTCTTCTCTGCAGATGAGCCCTGCCAGGTTGGATGGGGAGCGTTGTCACACAGCTATTTTCAGGTCTCGCCAGAGAAGTTCGACCTGGTTCAAGTTCGGGCTCTGGCTGGTACACTCAAGGATATTCAGAGACTTGTCCCGAAGCCACTCCTGTGTTGTCTTGACTGTGTGCTTAGGGTTATTGTCCTATTGGAAGGTGAACCTTCGTCCCCGTCTGAGGTCCTGAGCGCTCTGGAGCAGGTTTTCATCAAGGATCTCTGTACTTTGCTCCGTTTATCTTTGCCTCGATCCTGACTAGTGTCCCCGCCACCACCATGCTTCACCATAGGGATGATGCCAGGTTTCCTCCAGACGTGACGTGTGGCATTCAGAACAAAAAGTTGAATCTTGGTTTCATCAGACCAGAGAATCTTGTTTCTCGTGCTCTGAAAGTCTTTGGGTGCCTTTTGGCAAACTCCAAGCGGGCTGTTTTGGAAGACTCCATGTGCCTTTTACTGAGGAGTGGCTTCCGTCTGGCCACTCTGCCATAAAGGCCTGATTGGTGGAGTACTGCAGAGATGGTTGTCCATTTGGAAGGTTCTCCCATCTCCACAGAGGAACTCTAGAGCTCTGTTAGAGTGATCATTGGGTTCTTGGTCACCTCCCTGACCAAGGCCCTTCTCCCCCGATTGCTTAGTTTGACCAAGCGGCCAGCTCTATTAAGAGTCTTGGTGGTTCCAAACTTCTTCCATTTAAGAATGATGGAGGCCAATGTGTTCTTTGGGCCCTTCAATGCTGCAGAAATATTTTGGTATGCTTCCCAAGATCTGTGCCTCGACACAATCCTGTCTTGGAGTTCTACGGACAATTCCTTCGACCTCATGGCTTTGTTTTTCCTCTGACATGCACTGTCAATGGTGGGTCCTTATATAGACAGGTGTGTGCCTTTCCAAATCATGTCCAATCAAATGAATTTACCACAGGTGGACTCCAATCAAGTTGTAGAAACATCTCATGGGTGATCAATGTAAACAGGATGCACCTGAGCTCAATTTCAAGTCTCATAGCAAAGGGTCTAAATACTTACGTAAATAAGGTATTTCTGTTTTTTATTTATAATATTGGCAGTAATTTGTAAAAATCCTGTTTTTGCTTTACCATTATGGGATATTGTGCATAGATTGCTGAGGACTTGTATTTATTTAATCAATTTTAGAATAAGGCTGTAACGTAAAAATAATGTGGAAAAAGTCAAGGGGTCTGAATACTTTCCTAAGGCAAGCTGTACGGAGGAAACACCTTACAGCTGGCAACCAAAGTCAGCATGCATGAGCCACAGTAGTCACTAGAGCGCGATGGGACAAGGACATCCTGGCTGGCCAAACCCTCCCCTAACCCGGACGACACTGGGCCAATTGTGCTCTGCCTCATGTATCTTCCCATCGCGGGGGATCGACCTTCTTGTTGAGTGTCTGATAATCTACCATTTACAGTGGCAAGAAAAAGTATGTGAACCCTATAGAAATACCTGGATTTCTGCATAAATTGGTCATAAAATTGTATCTGATCTTCATCTAAGTCACAACAATAGACAAAAACAGTCTTTAAACTAATAACACACAAACAATTATAGGTTTTCATGTCTTTATTGTCTTAACATTCACAGTGCAGGGTGGAAATGGTATGTGTACACTTGGATTTAATAACTGGTTGACCCTCCTTTGTCAGCAATAACCTCAACCGAACATTTTCTGTAGTTGGGGAACAGACCTGTACGGTCAGGAGGAATTTTGGACCATTCCTCTTTACAAAACTATTTCAGTTCAGCAAAATTCTTGGGATGTCTGGTGTGAACCGCTCTCTTGAGGTCATGCCACAGCATCTCAATTGGGTTGAGGTCACTCCAGAAGGTGTATTTTCTTCTGTTGAAGCCATTCTGTTGTTGATTTACTTCTGTGTTTTGAGTCATTGTCCTGTTGCATCACCCAACTTCTGTTGAGCTTCAATTGGCAGACAGATAGCCTTATATTCTCCTGCAAAATGTCTTGATAGACTTGGGAATTTGTTTTTCCGTCGATGATAGCAAGCTGTCCAGGTAGAAGGCCAGCATGCCGGAGTCGCCTCTTCACTGTTGACGTTGAGACTGGTCTATTGCGGGTACTATTTAATGAAGCTGCCAGTTGAGGACTTGTGACACTCTAATGTACTTGTCCTCTTGCTCAGATGTGCACCGGGGCCTCCCACTCCTCTTTCTATTCTGGTTAGAGAAATGTTTCTCTGTTCTGTGAAGGGAGTAGTACACCGCGTTGTACAAGTTCCTCAGTTTCTTGTCAATTTCTCGCATGGAATAGCCTTCATTTTTCAGAACAAGAATAGACTGACGAATTTCAGAAGAAAGTTCTTTGTTTGTGGCCATTTTGAGCCTGTAATCAAACCCACAAATGCTGATGCTCAAGATACTCAACTAGTCTAAAGAAGGCCAGTTATTGCTTCTTTAATCAGAACAACAGTTTCAGCTGTGCTAACATAATTGTAAAATGGTTTTCTAATGATCAATTAGCCTTTTAAAATGATAAACTTGGATTAGCTAACACAACGTGCCATTGGAACACAGGAGTGATGGTTGCTGATAATGGGCCTCTGTACACCTATGTAGATATTCCATTAAAAATCAGCCGTTTCCAGCTACAATAGTCATTTACAACATTAACAATGTCTAAACTGTATTTCTGATCACTTTGATGTTATTTTAATGGACAAAAAATGTGCTTGTCTTTCAAAAACAAGGACATTTCTAGGTGACCCCAAACTTTTGAAAGGTAGTGTATATATAAAGTATTTGTGGACCCCCTGCAGTACCTCCACTGAGCAGCTTTTATTTTTTTTATTTAACTAGGCAAGTCAGTTTTAGAACAAATTCTTATTTACAATGACGGCCTACCAAAAGGCAAAAGGCCTCCTGCGGGGCCAGGGGCCAGGGATTTAAATAAATAAATAAATACAATATAAATACAGGACAAAACACAACAAGAGAGACAACACAACACTACATAAAGAGAGACCTAAGACAACAACATAGCAAGGCAGCAACACATGACAACACATCATGGTAGCAACACAACATAACAACAACATGGTAGCAACACAACATGGTAGCAGCACAAAACATGGTACAAACATTATTGGGCAAAGTCAAAAGCACAAAGGTCAGAAGGTAGAGACAACAATACATCACACAAAGCAGCCACAACTGTCAGTAAAAGTGTCCATGATTGAGTCTTTGAATGAAGAGATTGAGATAAAACTGTCCAGTTTGAGTGTTTGTTGCAGCTCGTTCCAGTCGCTAGCTGCAGCGAACTGAAAAGAGGAGCGACCCAGGGATGTGTGTGCTTTGGGGACCTTTAACAGAATGTGACTGGCAGAACGGGTGTTGTATGTGGAGGATGAGGGCTGCAGTAGATATCTCAGATAGGAGGGAGTGAGGAAGTGAGGTATACCCGTCGCAAGACAGAGAGTTTACAGAGGAGATGTCACGCCCTGGCCTTAGTATTCTTTGTTTCATTTATTATTTCAGTTAGGTCAGGGTGTGACATGGGGAAGGTATGTGTTTTTTGTATTGTCTAGGGTGGTTGTATGGTTTAGGGGGTTAAGTAGAGTAGATGGGTTAGTGTTCAGTGTAGGTGTCTAGGAAAGTCTATGGTTGCCTGAATTGGTTCTCAATCACAGACAGCTGGTTATTGTTGTCTCTGATTGGGAGCCATATTTAAGGCAGCCATAGGCTTTAGCTGTTTGTGGGTAATTGTCTATGTTGAACGTTTGTAGCTTGTGTGTGCACTAACGTTTGTAGCTTCACGGTCGTTTGTTGTTTTGTTTTGTAAAAGTGTTTGTTTTGTGTCTCGTCGTCTTTAATAAAAGAAGATGTCTACATTTCCCGCTGCGCCTTGGTCCGCTTATTATGACGATCGTGACAATAGATGTGTTCTATAAGGAGCATTGGTGGCAAATCTGATGGCCGGATGGTAAAGAACGTCTAGCCGCTCAAAAGCTAAATCAGATTTTTTTTAAACGACTCACAACGCGGACAGTAAAGAAACACTATGCACACACACCGGACTCCACCCACCCACACACTCACACATACTTACACTGACACTCCAACACGTACACACACACACAATCACTCACACACAACATGTACACACAGGCACACATTCGCCACACACCACAGGATTTTGGTGGCACCTTCATTGGGGAGGATGGGCTCATGGTCATGGCTGGAGCGGAATTAGTGGAACGGTATCAAATAAATCAAACACATGGTTTCCATATTTTTGAAGCCATTCCATAAGCTCCGTTCCAGACATTATTATGAGCCGACCTCCCCTCAGCAGTCTCCACTGCCACACACACGCTTAAACACTCATCACATATGGTGCTGCTACTGTTGCCTAGTCACTTTACCCCTACCTATATGTGCATATATATCTCCATTACTTCCTGCCCCTGCACATCGACTCTGTACTGACCCCGTGTATATAGCCAAGCTATCATTTATTCCTTGTGTTACTATTTTTTTTCTTCTTCTTCTATTATTATTATTATTTTATTATAAATTGTTGGGAAGGGCCTGTAAGTAAGTATGTCAATGTTAATCTACACCTGTAGTTTACGAAGCATATGTATTTTATTTGACACACAAACACTCTAACAAACACACATTTTAATATTGTAATATTGTATTATTGTAGTGTTGTACATTTTATATAGTACATTTGTAATAATAGAGTAATAATGTCATGTCTTGTATGATGTATTGTTTTATTTATGATGTAGGCTGTGGTTTTGTTGAGACGTAGTTATTTATTTCCTGTTTGTACCACAGGAAGAGAAGCTGCTGCCTTATGAGGATCCTAATAGATATCGAATACTAGGTTCTGTGGGGCTCAGTTGGTAGAGCACGGCACTTGCAATGCTAGGGTTTAGGGTTCGATTCCCATGGGGGACAAGGTTGAACATTTATTCAAGTCGCTCTGGTTAAGAGTGTCTGTTAAAATGCATGTACTTTAAGTAACCAAGGACTATATTTGACCAGATAAAGACATTACCTCCTGATATGCTACAGGTGTGAAACTGCCATGGCCAGAGACCCTTCCTTGTTTCTTGTCACTACTTCTGCCAATTTAATTTTGGTTTGATAAAAGAGGATGTGGATGGACAGTTTCTTAGACATCACCCCCGGTGAATAAAAATGAGATAACAAATTGAAAACAGTATCAAGATGAACAGTCAATTGTATATTATGTGGTAAGTCCTATGGGAAGAGGTTTCTGGAAATAAATCCCAGTCTACCTGGAGGCTGCAAAATGACATTATAAACCATAATCAGACAGCAGAACCATTTATGATGACCTATGCCAACCAATGAAAACACTGTTTCTAACATTAATAAACGGCAAAAAAGACACTCAAAAAATGTATTATAAGGAATAGGATTTTGATGTCTCTGTCCTATATCTAGGAGATAAAATAGCTCAGGAAATATTTTGGTTTCTTTGGACACATATACAATAAATATAACCTAAAATAGTTCTATCTGGAACCAAAAAGGGTTCCCCTATAGCACAGGTGTCAAACTCATTCCACGGGGGGCCGAGTGTCTGCGGGTTTTCGCTCCTCCCTTGTACTTGATTGATGAATTAACATCACTAATTAGTTAGGAACTCCCCACACCTGGTTGTCTAGGGCTTTATTGAAAGGAAAAACCAAAAACCTGCAGACACTAGGCCCTCCGTGGAATGAGTTTGACACCCCTGCCCTATAGGGACAGCCTAAGAACCCGTTTGGAACCCTTTTTTCTAAGAGTGTACAGACATACCATCATATTTACATTTCCCAAAATGGTTTGTTCAACCTATCACTGTCATTGAAATGTTGTCCAAATCCCAATAAAACCAGAGATGAACATCATGCCTTACCTTCAGAGGAGATGGTGAGCGTGTCAGTCTGAGTTGGCCCTCTGTTCTCTGTCACAAAGCGAAAACCACTACATCATCCTCCCCTTTGTTCTTTTCAAGCAGGAAACTCACTGAGTCTGCCAGAGCCTACTTTCCAATTGGCCAACAGTTTGTTCTAATGTTAGCTTTCAAAGGCACCTTCGTATTTTTTTGTTTTTTTTGTTAAATAATATTGGTGCATTCAGTGATATTATAGTGAGTTTAAGAGTTTTAAATACCTTGAAAACATTAACATCATAATGCTGTGAACAATTACATAGGCTACAATAAAGAACAATAAGGTGGACATTTAATGTGTTTATTTGTTTTATGGTGAAGAAAACAGCGTTATACTTTCATTAAGAGCAATATATCTTTGTGAAAGTACAATAGGCCTACAGTAAATTCATGAAAAACTAGAGAAACTGCAGGTTATCCATCTCCAGTGCCTTACTCATTCTGCGTCTGCCTACATTTCCTAGCACACACCTTTCTTCCTCCAGGTAGGAACCGCTAGACGCCTCCCTTCCCCCGTCCACGGACCGCTCGTTCTTCTTCTTCATCCACTTCTTCTTCTCCCAAATCACACTGGAATACAACACATCATCCCCATCCTTCTTTGCTGTGCCTTCTCCTGGATCTGTAGCAGTGTCAGCGATGGGACTGGGCAGGCTGGTTCAGTCTGTCTCAGAGATGGCTTTGGTGGAATGCAGGGGTTTGGGAACCGGATTGGGTGCCTCTAGGTCTTGTTTGCGTCCCTGTCTCCTGGCCTGACACGGTATCATGCTGTTGGCGTATATGTCTTCTTCTGGCACAGGAGTGTAACGGATGTGAAATGGCTAGCTAGTTAGCGGGTGCGCGCTAGTAGCATTTCAATCAGTTACGTCACTTGCTCTGAGACTTAAGTAGTGTTGCCCCTTGCTTTGCAAGGGCCGCGGCTTTTGTGGAGCGATGGGTAACGACGCTTCATGGGTGACTGTTGATGTGTGCAGAGGGTCCCTGGTTCGCGCCCGTGTCGGGGCGAGGGGACGACGTAAAGTTACAACTGTTACATTGATGCTGTTGACCCGGATCACTGGTTGCTGCGGAAAAGGAGGAGGTTGAAAGGGGGGTGAGTGTAACGGATGTGAAATGGCTAGCTAGTTAGCGGGTGCGCGCTAGTAGCATTTCAATCAGTTACGTCACTTGCTCTGAGACTTAAGTAGTGTTGCCCCTTGCTTTGCAAGGGCCGCGGCTTTTGTGGAGCGATGGGTAACGACGCTTCATGGGTGACTGTTGATGTGTGCAGAGGGTCCCTGGTTCGCGCCCGTGTCGGGGCGAGGGGACGACGTAAAGTTACTACTGTTACAGGAGGATCCTGCAATAACATACATTTATAGACATTTAAAAGATTTCTTTCACTATCACTACTATATTTCTAGGATAAATCTGATGATTCTTACCTGTGTACTCTCACTACTGGTCGGAACTAGGTTCATCACCACATCACAGTCGTAATAATTGTATTGACCTCTGAGTACTGTAAAACAAGGATCCCAAACCCTGTGAAATCATCATACAACAAACTGGTCAAATCAAATAGCTATAAATAAGTGTACACTTCAGAATCAGGAACTAAGTTAATGTAGAGCATGAAAAGTATAAAGACACAAATATGTGCAGTATTTCCGGAACATTTTACCTTAGGAGAAACAGTAAAGCACATATCAGTGCTGTCATTAATGCCGAAACAAATATTGCAGTGATGAAGATTGCCAAGGAAACTTGACCTAGGGGTGAACAGAAAAAGCTTTAATCGATAGACTTACAAAAGTTGTTATCAAGGTTATCAAGATCATCATTGTAGTCAATTATGGTGTCCAAACCCCTTGTGAATGAGATCCTACAGAGCTGGTTCTGAGGCAGAGTGGGCGTGTCTTCCTCCTGTGATTGATGGGTGGTGAGGGAGCTTCTCAGGCCTGTGCTGCCCATTGGCTCCCTGATGACAGTGTTAGTAAACTGATTGACAGGCTGTCCAGACAATCGCCCCTACACTTTGGGAGAGGGGTTCCCATGACTCTTATAGGTACAGTTGATCTGATCAGCAGTTGTGATGCAGCGAGAGGAGGGCAGGATCTGTGGAGCAACTATAGACAACAGAGGAGGAAGACAGTTAAATCAAAGATATTTATAGCTAACCCGAGATAGTTCATCTGTGTCGTTTTCAATGGGAGAAAATTAAGCATATTGGGTAGAACAAGCAAGGAAGTGGGCAGAGCCAAGCAAGATCCTATTGGAGGGTTCTAGCATGTATTTACATATTTCGGTTAGGGAACACCTTCGCTGGGAAGTGTGCATGTGCAATAACTCAATTTGCCATTGCATTCCTTGTAAACAACACAACCTTTAGAAACTTTGACAAAGGGTCACATTTACAGAACTTAGTGCACTCTGTTCATAACAGATTCTAGTTTTGGGAACCGAAAACTGCATTAAGATCAGGCTTGGTGTTAGCCGAATCAGGTGGAAGTGGAACACGCTTAGCAAGCAGTGTGACATCCTTTACCGTGGTGACTAGTGACTCAGATCTACAGCTGAGCTCAGCTCAACGCTGGGTCGCTGTTGAGTAAGTTTGAGGGGTGAATTTAGCACATCGGTATGTGTGAAACTTACTCCTCAGCCGGAAGTGTCCCCACTTGAAAGAGCAAATAGCTGGCTCAAGTGGACACCTGCTCGTCGAACATCTCATTCCAATATCATGGGCATTAATATGCAGTTTGTCCCCTCTTTGCTGCTATAACAGTCTCCACTCTTCTGCTGCAGGGACTTCCTTCCATTCAGCCACAAGAGCATTAGTGAGGTTGGGCACTGATGTTGGGCGATTAGGCCTGGCTCGCAGTCGGCATTTCAATTCATCCCAAAGGTGTTCGATAGGGTTGAGGTCGGGGCTCTGTACAGGCTAGTCAAGTTCTACCACATCGATCTCGATAAGATAAACCATTTCTGTATGGACCTCGCTTTGCGCACAGGGGCATTGTCATGCTGAAAGAGGGAAGGGCCTTCCCCAAACTATTGCCACAAAGTTGGAAGCACAGAATCGTCTAGAATGTCATTGTATGCTGCAGCGTTAAGATTTCCTTTCACTGGAACTAAGGGGCCTGGCCCGAACCATGAACAATGAACAACAGCCCCAGAACATTATTCCTCCTCCACCAAACTTTACAGTTGGCACTATACATTCAGTCAGGTAGCGTTCTTCTGACATCCGCCAAACCCAGATTTGTCCGTCGAACTGGTGAAGCATAATTCATCACTCCAGAGAATGCGTTTCCACTGCGCCAGAGTCCAATGGCGGCAAGCTTTACTCCACACCAACCGACGCTTGGCATTGCACATGGTGATCTTAGGCTTGTGTGCGGCTGCTTGGCCATGGAAACCCATTTCATGAAGCTCCCGACGAACAGTTCTTGTGCTGTCGTTGCTTCCAGAGGCAGTTTGGAACTCGGTAGTGAGTGTTGCAATGCAGGACAGACGGTTTTTGTGCGCTATGCGCTTCAGCACTCGGCAGTCCCATTCTGTGAGCTTTAAATAATGAAATATGTTCAATTTGGTTTAAATAATGCAAAAACAAAGTGTTGGAGAAGAAAGTAAAAGTGCAATATGTGCCATGTAAAAAAGCTAACGTTTAAGTTCCTTGCTCAGAACATGAGAACATATGAAAGCTGGTGGTTCCTTTTAACATCTTCAATATTCCCAGGTAACAGTATTTAATATTCCCAGGCAGGAAGTTTAAGGATGTAGTTAATATTGGACTATTTCTCTCTATACAATTTGTATTTCATTGGATGTTCATTGGATGTTCTAATGGGTACTTTAGTATTGCCAGCCTAATCTCGGGAGTTGATGGGCTTGAAGTCATAAACAGCGCAATGCTTAATTAAAGCATTGCGAAGAGCTGCTGGCAAACGCAGTAAAGTGCTGTTTGAATGAATGCTTACGAGCCTGCTGCTGCCTACCACCGCTCAGTCAGACTGCTCTATCAAATCATAGACTTAGTGACACAATTCCCCTAGTTAAAATAAATTCATGTTAGCAGGCAATATTAACTAAATATGCAGGTTTAAAAAGATATACTTGTGTATTGATTTTAAGAAAGGCGTTGATGTTTATGGTTAGGTACACATTGGTGCAACGACAGTGTTTTTTCGTGAATGCGCTTGTTAAATCACCCGTTTAGGTGATTAACAGGCACTGCATCGATTATATGCAATGCAGGACAAGCTATATAAACTAGTAATATCATCAACCAAGTGTAGTTAACTAGTGATTATGTTAAAATTGATTGTTTTTAATAAAATACGTTTAATGCTAGCTAGCACCTTACCCTGGCTCCTTGCTGCACTCGCATAACAGGTAGTCAGCCTGCCACGCAGTCTCCTCGTGGAGTGCAATGTAATCGGCCATGATCGGTGTCCAAAAATGCCGATTACCGATTGTTATAAAAACTTGAAATCGTCCCTAATTAATCGGCCATTCCGATTAATCTGTCGACCTCTAGTTTCAAGTCCAGAGACTGAGATGGCTATTGCAAACTGTTGAGTTTGTGGCCAACTAACCATTTCTTTGTGGATGTTGATGTGTGCTTGGGGTCATTCTCTTGCTGGAAGATCCACTTGCGGCCAAGTTTGAGCCTCCTGAGTCCTGGCAGAAGCAGCTAGGTTTTTGGCTAAAATGTCCTGGGTAAAGTTCATGATGTTGTTGGCTTTAACATGGGCCCCAGGACCAGTGGAAGCAAAATAGCCCATAACAAATATCCTCCATATATGACAGTAGGTATGGGGTCATTTTCTGCTTATGCACTCTCATGTCGATGCCAAACCCAGCACTGGTGTACGTGACCAAAGAGCTCAATGTTGATGTAATCTGACCAAAGCACCGGTTCCAAGCCAAATGCCAATGAGCAATCTCCAGGTGTTTACATTTGTTGAACGACATGAAAATAGAGCTCTTTGGGTTTGTCTTTTTATGTGTCTGACTGAGATTAAGAACGTTCAGAGCTGTATGTGTTCATTCACAAGTTACATTCAGCATGACACAAATTACTGTAAATGTATCAGATGTAACACTGTTCCACTCAAATGTATTTTGACACACTAACTTCTATCCAGTTTCTAAATCATTGCTCTCAGTGTCAGTGCTGTTCAGCTGATAAATCATTTAACAGAAACAATGTTTGTCACTCGCAGAGTTCTAACATTCCACGGCAAACATTACCACAAAGGAGCTTTATCACAAGTCCAGCTTTTACAGCAATGGCAACAGAATCACTACAGCCAAATTAGAAAAGTATAAAAGGGCTAGGATTTGGGGCTATAGGCAGTGATGTGTATTCATGGATACCAAGGGAAGCCAGACTTCCCAAAAATGTTTTACTAATAAAATTGTTTGAACTTATCTTTCGTCTCTCTGTTTTCTAATTTTCCTTCAATTTGCAAGAGGTTGAATTTATCTCACCAGACAAAGCATCCGAGCGAGCAAACAAGCGCCCCTCCATCTATCTGATGCTGTCTGGTCCAAACGAGTATGATTTGCCAATCAGCGTTGAGCTAAACAGCGAGTTCAATTGTGAATGGTCCTGGCGCATCAAAAAAAAGTGAAGGATTTTGGCGTCACTCCTATCAAATCACATTGAGAGCATACGTCATTCACAGAAACTTAAATTGTTGCATCTTGTTGTGTTGTCCTCCGGTGGCTAGCTAGTTAAAACTGTCCCTTTGCTAAATTAGACATGGATGGAGATAAAGATTTGGACTTGTGGTTTGACTTAATTCTCCGTACTGGCCAATGATTATAACAATGATTCTGATCCAACCATTAAGTCATACATTGTTGTCTCCTTGGCCTGAGAGGATGGAAGTTCAATATGTAGCTGATGTAGAAGGCTAATGTTAACTTGCTAATGTTGACCATGAATGGAAGTCAGGCTAGTGAGCAAACATTTTAGCCAGGTAGCCTAGGACAACAAAGGATAAAAGCGTTGACCGTTTCATCAACAAGTAGGGTGAGTCAACATATGTAACTTCTTGAAATAGCATGCACCGACACACACAGAAATCAGAACCATGGACAGCCACATCATATTTAGCTTACGATGAGTGGACTAAATACTTTTTGGTTATCTTTTATTTGTCACTGTATTAGACTAAGAATAGATGATTTGACGAGGTTGAAATGTTGAAGTTGAAATGGTGCTGGAAGAGTGGAGGCAGCTCCTGTTCTCTTTGAGACTTGCGGTAAAATTTCCGTGGTTCTAAATCAATAGTTGTTTAGAGGTCAGAAAATTTGGGAAACATCCACTTGCTGTAGATCATGTAACTGTTTGTTACATGCAATATGCTTGGTTTGTGGACATCACCAGACAGAGGTATGTGCGTTCTTCACTGAGTCCATCTGGTCCCGGTCATCCCGCATCTCCTCTACCCAGTCCAGGTAGGCCTTTGGCAGTCCTAGGTCATCCACAAAGTTCCCAATGATCCGGAGCCCCGGCCGTCGATGCTCTAGCTCCCTCAGCCTCCTCTTCCCCACCTCCCCAATGTCATTCCCCACGATGCTGGGAAGGAGAAAATAATAACAGGTCAGACAGGGTATTATCATAGCAACAACTGTGAAATACACTAGATGGCGCTATATCAACACCCATTGTAACTTCAGAGAAAACTATCAAAATCAAATCAAAGTGTATTTGTCACTTGCACAGTATACAGCAGATGTAAACAGTAGAGTGAAATGCATACTTGCAAGCTTTTCCTCAACAATGCAGTAATACTAAGTCAGATAAAATAAATATTACAAAAAAAGATAACACATCTCTCTCTCCCCTTTCTCTTACGTCAGCGTTTTCAGAGAGGTGTTCTTGCTAGGCAGTTGACAATGTTCTCTGTTCCTCTCTCTGTGATGCCAGTGATGTCCAAGTAGAGTTCCTCCAGCATAGTGTTCTGCTCCAGGGCATTCCACAGCTCCAGAAACCCTTCCAGACCCAAGTTGTTACCACACATACTGTACAAAATAGAGGAGTCAAGAGTTCAAGTGTGAGATAGAGGCACTATGAAACAGTGTTAGAGATGCAATTGTTATTTTCAGAAATAGTTATTTTCAGAGTCACTTACAACAGCTTCTTCACCTCATTTGATTTCAACACCTCAGATTCCAGGATGGCTGCCTCCCTTTCCAGGCAGCTATATCGCAGACTGAGAAAAAATACAAATTATAGTTACCTACATTAATGAGTTAATTGCTATACTTCTCATCAGTTAGTCCCTGTTAATGATCAAACATTTGCAACAGGTGGTGCAGAGCTGTGTCACACAATAAAAATGCAATGAATACTCACTAAAGAGATTCACAGCGGTGCAATATCGGAGCTAGCCTGCTAAGACCTCTGTTTCCGATGTTGGAGTATCCCAGGTTGAGCTCCTTCAGCCTATGTGGGGAGAATTGCAACACGTAGTGTTACGCTGCACAGTCAACCACTCAGCTTAATCTTGAACAGGTTCAGAATCCGGATCTCTGGTGCCACCCTGCTGGTGACTTCCTTCATGTGCAGTGCCATCAAACAGTGGAGCAGGTTCAGCGCTGTCTGATTGGCTAGCTGCCTACCCTTAAACTGGTTCTGGAACCAGATACTCAGCCTGATGCGGAAATCCTCCCCTTCCAAGCCCACCTCCATAGGGGCCAGCACCAGCCCATCCAACTGTCCCCCCCAGCCTGGTCCGGCGAAGCCCCGTGAAGAAGCGAGTGAACATCTGCAGATTCTCCACCCTAGTCTGGTCCAGGTGGAGGTCTTAGCTCAGTAAGGGAGTTGGGGAGGTAGAAGGTGGTGGGATCTCACCAAAGCACCAGAAGTCCAGAGCGCCTGGATGATGTGCCCCTGTTTTGTGAGGTTGATTGCACAATACAGGGCGGCCAGATGCTCCTGGACGGTCAAGTGGAAGAAGGAAAACATCTCCACCGTCTCCTCTTTCAGAGAGGATCTGACTGAGTAAGGTGCTCTGTATATCTACTGGCGTGAGACCATAACATTGGAGTTGGAGGCCTGCCCTCCCCCTTCTGCTTAAGATGGGTAAGGGTATTTCTGTCAGCTGAAAAGTGAACTGCAATAGAAGAGAGACAAGTAAATTACATGCAACATGGGCACACATACCTAACACATTACAATAAGATACTCAAGTCATATCTAGGAGAAATTTTGCTGCAAATCGTGTATCATGATGTCTTTATAATCAAATATTAATTCAACATTTAATTCAATGTCAGTGTTACACAGTTTGGCCCAACTTTAATGTTATCAACCTACCTCTGAGATGAGAAGATTTTACACTCCGCCAAGGTTTCAACTCTTCCTCAACTAAATGATCAAGACAACGATTTAAATGATACATTTGACCCATTTGAAAGATACATTTTCCCCACCTGGGGATTGAATACATTTAATTGTGTGATATTACTGATGTGTGTAAGTTGGGCACACTAGAAAGCATGTTAGTGATAATTAATGAATCATCTCATATCTTTAATATTGATAGTGGATGATAATGGAATTCATTACCTTTGACCTCAGTGGACACAGTGAATTTACTCTTGCCTTTGAACAGTTTTGAAATGGGGCTTTTTGGCTTTTTCTTCTCTGTAGAGATGAGATAAGAAAAAAATGCATAGATGTAAACTAGAAAAACATAGTTGCTTTGTGAGAAGATGTTAAAGTTCACAGTTAGCCATTGTTATGTAAATGCCATCTCAGATGGAAACTCAACAGAATGTCTTATCACATAGACAGAGTATTTTATTGACTACTATATACAGGCTACGATGAATTCCTTTTCTATCGCTGTGCAAGGATGAGCATGTACGCAAACCGCTTGCCAGTCCAATCTGCAGTAGTTAAGACCTTGCTTGGCAAGACATTAGAGGCTTTGCCACAGTTCAGTGAATTGCACTTCAGTTGAATACTACAAGCCTGAATTGACTATGTTAATAATTTCCCCATAACGTCCTATAGTTCAATCTGACATAATTCTTGTTGAATGAATTTTCCAGTTTTTCAGCATCAGGTTTGGCTCACACTGCCAATATCCTCTTTTTAAAATCAAACAGAATCGTAATCCTGCGTTTGGCTTAACCTCAATAACAACACTATTACAACCACCAGTCATTTTTTTTTTTTACAAACATCACAACTGCCTTGCCGTCTAGCCTGGTCGCAGATCTGTTTGTGCTCTGATGGCACAAACAGATCTGGGACCAGGCTACAACTCCCCTGCAGCCAGGCTCACCCTCCACTCCACTCGGTTTGGCCTCCTTTGTACCTTCCGTCCTCTCCCTGCAGTGTCTCTCCACCCAGACCTGCAGCTCAACACAGTAGTAGTCCTGCACCTTGTATTGATAAGGAGACAGTCATAAGACACCATTATGTTAGATACAGGAACATAATTACGAAGATGCCCTGCTTAATGTAAGTAACATATCAGGTTATTATACTGTAAGTACTGTAGTTCATCAACATACACACCTCCCTCAGGACCTGCAGGAAGCCGCGGCTGCTCTCCTCGCTTGCGCACACCGCCTCCAGGGCCTGCACAACGGCATTGGAGGGCGAACGCTCCAGCAGGGACAGGTAGTGAGCATGAGAAAGTACCCCGCGTCACATAGCCAGCGTAGTAGGGGGGCAGGGTGGACACAGGTCCACCCGAGGAGCACATACCGCTGGGAGCACAGCAGCTGCTGGGCTGTAGAGCTTATGAGCTATGGAGGTGTGATGCTGCAGATATGTTAGTGTATGGTTACGGACTAATGATTATTATGAATTGTTTTAATTTACTGTATATGGCACAATTCATTAGGTTGCAAAGTACTTTATATCGTACTAATTATTTATATTGTACTAATAGAAAGACTGGGGAGAATGACTGCCCTCTCTAGTTAAAGCCACAGAAGTTCTAGCCCGACCGCGGTACTGCAAGCATTGGTTGCAGAAAACAGGATCCCCCATTATAAGGAATGGAAAAATTGCTATATTTTTGGTCAATCTGGAGACAATCATGGTACCAATAATTGCATCTACAACACCAAATGTATGTCCTTTGAACTGATTTTTTACAAATTTGCACACAGAAGTTATAAGGATCATTTAGTTGCTAATAGTAGCCTGCAGTACCGTATGAGAGGGGGCAGCACTGAGCTAGCCTGCAGCGTCACTTCCTGGAGTAGCTCAAACTGCTGCATGTCATGTCTCCATGAGACGCCATCTTAGCCTACTTCACTTGCCTTCAATGGGCTATTGAGTCTTCACATAGGAATGAATGGTGTCACGTGATCGATTGTTTTGGCCATCCGTGTACTGTATACAATCATTAAAGAAGACCAGCTAGTAAGAGCTACAGCACATCCTATTTGAAAAGGGAGATAGAATTCAGATCTTATATGGATCCTTATACAGTACATTCTAATTGCATAACAAAAAAGTTGGTTGACTTTGTAGAACAGAACATCCACACCCAAGCCCCAAACCCTGACGTACAAAAAAAAACAGCAAGAAACTTGGTACAAACACTCTTCAAGCATGCCGTAAGAACCCTCACCTGAACAGAAGATATTCCTACATTCATTACTGACCCCTGCACTCTTTTGACCAAATACTGTTGACTGTATGCAGGGATTGTATGGATACTCTCTTACCTGTTGGATGGTGGGAATGGTAGTGACATGCTCAGAACTACGATAACAGAACAGCACAAGGAGTCCATAGTCCACAGTTCAATCATGTGTCTAGGAACCTGTTATATCACTTTAGTATTGTGTTAGATAGACCGCTTCTCATGGCTATGATAATAACACTACCCATATGGAAAAGATATAAAAGAATTTAACAAGATTCTTATAAATTCTACCTGGAACTTGTAAGTAACACATATGACAGCAAATACACGTACAAGATTCATAGAAGATTCTAGTAATATCTGACTTATATGGGTGGTTTACATTTAGACAACAGAAATGTTGCATATATTGAATAAAAAAACATACAAGAGACATGTAAGATCTCACATGCATGGGACACACATTTCAAAGCAGTTGTATACCACCGCTTGACGTCACTCCCACATGCAATGTGACACTTATTGAAAAAGAAGCAAAGTACACCTCGAGGAGGAGGAAGGGGGAAAGTAGGAGAGGAGGAGGGGAGGAGGAGAGAAGGAGGACGAGGAATGACTTGATAGCAGCATGGAATCTATTTAGTTATTAAGTGGAGATCTTTTAGCAATCATTCTCACGATAGCACATTGGTAGTAGTCAGTGACCAATATCTAAGCTAAGCAGGGCTGGGCATGGTGAAAATGCTCAATGGAAGAACAAACGGCATAGTTGAAGATAAATCAACTGTCCAGTAGGATGTTCTGCCCAGCCTTAACCATGGAAATCCATGCCTTTAAATGAAAATGTATTGTAATGACCCGGCTGGGTCATAAAGGGAAAAGAGACGGACTCTAGGTGTGCAGGTCAGAACACAGGTTTATTCATAAACTGGGCTATTGTTCCGGCCACAACCCACGCCGCTAAATGCCGAACGTACACAATGTTACCCTGTCGGGTCAAGAGTCACTCTCATAGGAACAGATCAAGGCACGAACAGAAGAGAGAGAACAATGAGACAGTAATCCCTATTTATGCATTTCCAAATCCCGCGGTATTACCCATCATACCCCCCCAACCTTTCCATCTGTCCTGACATATTCAACCCCTGCTAGTAGCCATGAGAACCATAACACACCCACAAACACAGAACACAATACCGGGTCGTTACATAGCCCCCCCCTTTCTAAACCCTAGCCCCTAGGGTTACACAACAAAATCCTTAAAACGACCCGGAGGTCGCATCAGTCTCTTGGGCCTCCCCGTGACTCTCAGCGGTGGCCCCCCAGAACGCTCCTCTGCCCCAATGTCATTTCCAGCGCCCTCCGAAGAAGCAGCCCCCTCCCCAGGCTCAGGTTGTGCTAGAGTCTCCTCGTTAGACTGTTCCCGTGGGCTCACATCAGAGCCCTCACTCCCATTCCCTACCGTTTTCCTCCCTCTGTAGGGTGCCAATCGATCCCGGTGGACCACCAACTTCCTGCTCCGTGGGGGAACCTCCACCCGGTACGTCACCTCCCCCACTCTCTCTATCACCAGACACGGCCCCACCCATGCACTGTCCAGCTTTGGGCACCGCCCCTTCTTGCGCGTGGGGTTGTGAAGCCACACACATTCTCCCGCTCCAAAGTGCCTCCCCCTAGCGCGCGAGTCGTAGTGGCGCTTTTGGCGCACCCCTGCGTTTTCGAGTTGCTCTCTTGCGAAGGTGTGAGCCGCTTCTAACCGGTTCTGCAGACGACACACATAGTTCGGGCCAGGCAAAACCCCGTCGTCATTATCAGGAGGGTGGCCAAACGTCAGTTCGGCTGGGGTGCGCAACTCACGACCTAACATTAGTAGTGCTGGGGAGCACGCAGTCGATTCTTGAACAGCCGACCTACACGCCATAAGAATAAACGGTAAGTGGGTGTCCCAATCTCTCTGGTGTTTTGAGGTAACGATGGCCAGCTGCTGTGCTAATGTTCTGTTAAATCTTTCCACCAGCCCATCGCTCTGCGGGTGAAGCGGAGTAGTGCGCGTCTTCTCCGCGCCTAACCGTCTACACAACTCTGAGAACACCCGTGACTCGAAGTTTCTTCCCTGGTCGCTGTGAATAGACTGTGGCACCCCAAACCGACTGATTATTCCCCCCACCAACGCATCAGCTATTGTCCCCGCCTCCTGGTCTGGGAGAGCGTAAGCCTCCGGCCACTTGGTGAAGTAGTCCATGGCGGTTAGAATCCACCTGTTACCGCTGTCTGTGGTTGGAAACGGCCCTACTATGTCTACCCCCAGTCTCTCCATGGGCTCCCCTACTGGGAATTGTTGTAGGAGGGCGTGTGACTGACCTGGAGGTCCTTTTTTAGCAGCACACTCGTCGCACTGCCTACAAAAGTCCTCAACATCCCTCCTGTGCCTTGCCCAATAGAAGCCTTTACGCATGCGCTTTAACGTTTTGGAGACCCCAAAATGCCCTGCGCCTACTCCCCCATGAAGCTGCTGTAACACGCTCCCCTGCAGCCTTTTGGGCACCACTACCTGCCACGTAATTTCTCCAGTCGCTGGCTTTTTCCACCCCCTCTGGAGCACTCCCTCAGCCACTCTAAGGACTGTGAATTTAGCCCACAGTCCTTTGGTGACTGGTGATAGAGGGGCTACTTCCCCCCACGGCGGTCGTCTTCTCTCTTCCACCCACCGCAGCACAGGACGCAGCTCTGCGTCCTCCTCCTGGCGACGCCTCCACTAGCGCACCGTAGTCGCCCCTATCGCCCGGGGCTAGCGTTAGCAGGCATTCCGACGCCTCCTCCGCCAGGCTCAGGGCAAGCTGTAACGCTTTCGTCTCGTCAGACCACCTCCCGGCTCTAGCCAACAACTCGAATTGAGTGAAAAAAACTTCCCATTTACCTTGTCCATTGAACTTTGGTAGTTTAGCCGCTACCGTGGCTAATGGCAATAGGTCGCCGCCATCTCTGTTTACCTTAGCAGGCCCAGCCATTTCCGCACCCGGTGACGTCGATATCCCCGTCGCCGTGACGTCAGCTCTCGAGCGATGCGAAGGAAAACCCGCCAGTTCTGCCATCTTGCTGACTGACAATTTAACTCCCGCCATGTGGCTCTCCAGCTTCCCTACGGCAGTCGCCGCCTGACCCTCCCGACCGGGTACCCCCGAGCCCACAACGGACACTTTGTCCGACTCTTCCTTAATTTTCCGCCTCGCCCCAAGCGACATGACCGTAGATGCGAGTCACGCTAAAGCCAACCCGGCCTATACTGAACAGCTAACTCGCCTAGTCACGATCCCGTAGTTCGAAAGCACTTCTGACACCAATGTAATGACCCGGCTGGGTCATAAAGGGAAAAGAGACGGACTCTAGGTGTGCAGGTCAGAACACAGGTTTATTCATAAACTGGGCTATTGTTCCGGCCACAACCCACGCCGCTAAATGCCGAACGTACACAATGTTACCCTGTCGGGTCAAGAGTCACTCTCATAGGAACAGATCAAGGCACGAACAGAAGAGAGAGAACAATGAGACAGTAATCCCTATTTATGCATTTCCAAATCCCGCGGTATTACCCATCATACCCCCCCAACCTTTCCATCTGTCCTGACATATTCAACCCCTGCTAGTAGCCATGAGAACCATAACACACCCACAAACACAGAACACAATACCGGGTCGTTACAGTATATACAAATATTGTATTTTTCTCATAGTATTTGGCATGTTTTTTTCATGTTGACTTATGTAAAACCTATAAGGTTATAAGGCTCTGTACTGTGGAGGCGCACTGGAGGCCTGATGCGTGGGACCGGTTCAGGTGGCACCGGGCTGATGACACACACCTCAGGGCGAGTGCGGGGAGGAGGCACAGGACGAGTGCGGGGAGGAGGCACAGGACGTACTGAACTGTGGAGGCGCACTGGAGGTCTAGAGCGCAGAGCTGACACAACCCGTGCTGGCTGGATGCTCACTCCAGCCCGGCAAGTGTGGGAAGCTGGCACAGAAAGCACTGGGCTGTGAAGACGCACTGCGGATACAGTGCGTAGAGCCGGCACAGGATATTCTGGTCAGAGGAGGCTTACTGGAGACCAGGAGCGCTGAGCCAGCACAACCCGTCCTGGCTGGATGCTCATTTTTGCATGGCAAGTGCAGAGAGCTGACACCGAGCGCACCGGGCTGTGAATGCGCACTGGAGACACAGTGCGTATCACTGCATAACATGGTGCCTGAACGGTCACACGCTCCTTAAAGCGAGTGCGGGGAGTTGGCTCTGGTCTGAATCCTGGCTCTGCCAACCACCCCGTGTGCACCCCCAAAAAATATTTTTGGGGCTGCCTCTCGTGCTTGCGTCTTGGTTGCGAACCCCGGAGTCGTGTTGATCCTCAATCATTGCCTCCGTCTGCTTCCCCGGTAGGCATTCGTATCTCTCCAATACCTCCTCCCAAGTCCAGTCTATTCTCAACTCAAACTCCTCTATAGACCAGGATGCCATCTCCTCCCGAGCACGCTGCTTGGTCCAGTTGAGATGGTGGGATCTTCTGTCACGTTCGTCATAAGGAATGGACCAAGGCGCAGCGTTCCACATATTTTAATAAATAGAAACTCACCAAACAAAACAAACAAACAAACAACACGTGATGTTCTGGACTACTCCAGGCAGCTACACAAACACAAGATGCCACAAAGCACAAAGGGGAAATGGCTGCCTAAATATGATCCCCAATCAGAGACAACGATAAACAGCTGCCTCTGATTGGGAACCATAACAGGCCAACATCGACATATAAACGCCTAGATGACCCACCCTAAATCACACCCCGACCTAACCAACATAGAGAGTAAAAGCTCTCTATGGTCAGGGCGTGACATTCTTATAATATTCATAAAATACTCATATAATTCATATATATTTTATAAAATATGTCATACAATATCTTTTTGGGAAAATCACCAAAATCATGTACGAAATTGTGTATGTCATATAAGGCATATACACTTTAAGTCAACACATATACAAATACTGTACAATACTGAAATATAAGGCAAAACATACACAATCTACCAGATCCTTATTACATGATTTATTAGATTTTTGTACAAAAAATCTTATTCTGCTGTACAAATGATCTTCATGACTCTTTTCCAAATGGGTAAGCTGAGACAACAGTGCCCAGAACACTGAAAAGTACAGTAACAACAAACCATAGGTGTCACGACTTCCGTCGAAGTCGGCTCCTCTCCTTGTTCGGGCGGCGTTCGGCGGTCAAAGTCACCGGTCTTCTAGCCATCGCCGATCCACCTTTCATTTTCCATTTGTTTTGTCTTGTTTTCCCACACACCTGGTTTACATTTCCCTCATTACTTGTCGTGTATTTAACCCTCTGTTCCCCCCATGTCTGTGTGTGAAATTGTTTGTTGTAAGTGCTTGTGCACATTTTGACTGGTGCGCGACGGGATTTGTACCCATATTTTGTATTTCTGAATGCCGTTAGTTTTGATAATTAAATTGTTCCGGTTATTACTCAGTTCTGCTCTCCTGCGTCTGACTTCCCTGCCACCAGTTACGCACCCCTTACAATAGGTGCCAAGTTTAATTCATATGTAGAATATAAGGAATATACAGAATATCGATGAGTCAACTTTGTGATTGTGAAAGCCTCCACTGATTTTGGTCCCTTTCCCAAAACTGATTGCATTGTGCTTAGAGTGATATCATGTGCTCCAGTCTACAATCTCACTCTATATGCACAATAAAGATAAACAAATAAAATAGTGATCTTTTACTTTCTTTTAGTTTTGTCTGCAGTCTGGCCGTTGTTTACCTTTTCAACACAACATTGACCATTTTTTCCTCCTGTATTTTGGAGCTTAGAATTGCTTAATTTTTTTATATATATATTTACTTTTTTACATCTCCAAGTAACTGCTTATTTTGCATCTTTAACTCGGGTTGAAGCCACTCCCTCTTGATCTTTAGTCATGTGGAATCTTTCTGACATGTATTCATTTTATTCACCTTGATCTTGACCTCTCAACACATAGTTTTTCATAGTTCTTTTCAGAACTACAGCTTTACATGAAAAACATTCCGTGCAATGTTGTTTTTCCTGGCGTGTGCGCCGACATTATTCAGTATATTTCTTTAAAACTAGTAATAGGAACTTTGTTGGAAGGTTCAAAATACATTTCTGTAGCCCACCTCTGAAACGTCAGTGGATAAAGTTCAGGTTAACTTATTAATTATTAACGTTCTATTGAATTTTGCAATCTACATTATCCATTTCTGCCAAATTAAGATTGTTTCCCCTGCATGAATACAACGGCGTACAGCTAATAACGAGTGGGAGTCAATGAGAAGAGAATTAGTGGTGTGAGGAAACGGCTAACAGCATGAGTGTGAGTCACACATGTCCTCATGCATCTCCTCACACACAACTGCTGATGTCTCTCTTTCCTTTATATGTCACTTAGGCAATGGAATCCTCCGACTCAGGGATGATGGGACTCTTTTAAAATGGCAGATTTTTATTAACAGTTATTCTTCTCATACGGGTGTAGGATCATCACTTAGGGTATTTTCACTTTGGCCCGTGCACTGCGCACACACACAATGTATCTGTAATGGAGTGCGTAACTGGCTGCAGGGAAGTCAGGCGCAGGAGAGCAGAAATGGGTAGCAAACGGAGCCCTTTATTGAGGCAAACAAAACACAGCACTCAGAATACGAAACACACACGGGTTACAATAACCCGGCGCAAACCAGTCTGGAGTACACATACATTTAGACTTAACAATTCCACACACAGTCATGGGGGGAAACAGAGGGTTATATGCAAGACGAGTAATGAGGGAATGCAAACTAGGTGTGTGGGAAAACAAGACATAACAAATGGAAAATTAAAGGTGGATTGGCGATGGCTGGAAGACCGTGACGTCGACCGCCGAACGCCGCCCGAACAAGGAGAGGGACCGACCTCGGCGGAAGTCGTGACAGTATCATAAGCCAATAGCAAGTGATGTGCCAGCCAAGGTGTCACGCCCTGACCGTAGATTGCTTTGTATGTTTCTATTTTTTGTTTGGTCAGGGTGTGATGTGGGTGGGCATTCAATGTTTTGTTCTATGTTTTGTATTTCAAGGTGTTTGGCCTGGTGTGGTTCTCAATTAGAGGCAGCTATCTATCGTTGTCTCTGATTGAGAACCATATTTAGGTAGCCTGTTTTCCCAATGTTAGTTGTGGGTGGTTATTTTCTGTTTAGTGTTTTCACCATGCAGGACTGTTTTTGGTTATTCCTATTGTTATTTTGTATTTAGTGTACAGTTCAGTAGATTAAAGATGAACAAGTACCCCGCTGAATTTTGGTCTGACGATTCCTCTTCTTCTTCCGATGAATGCCGTGACACAAGTCACGATGAATGCCGTGACACTTCTTCCGATGAATGCCGTGACACAAGGCCTATAACACGAGTGTATTATAGGCCTATGTATTACAATAATGCCATTACAAATTATGATATAATATGAGATGTACTGTATTTGAAATGTGTTAGCTTAACTATATAGTACTGCAGACTATTAGGGAAATTCTTAGTGGTCTTAAAATAAATTCATGACACCGTGACATTATGAAACCAAAACAACTTCCTCCTCGCCTCTTCTTCCATCACACCATCCTTCCCTCTGTTTTGTCTGTTGAGCATGCTTTTAGTCATGTGTCTGGACAGAATGCTCCTGCTGTGTATTGTGATCTTTGGTGAGTTGCTTATGATGTTATATTTAAATGTTTTAAAATGTGCCTAGAAGGTCAGCACCCCGGAGTTGCCTCTTCACTGTTGATGTTGGACTGGTGTTCTGCGGGTACTATTTATTGAAGCTGCCAGTTGAGGACTTGTGAGGTGTCTGTTTCTCAAACTATACACTCTAATGCACTTGTCCTCTTGCTCAGTTGTGCACCGGGGCCTCCCACTCCTCTTTCTATTCTGGTTAGAGACAGTTTGCGCTGTTCTGTGAAGGGAGTAGTACACAGTGTTGTACGAGATCTTCAGTTTCGTGGCAATTTCTCGAATGGAATAGCTTTCATTTCTCAGAACAAGAATAGACTGACAAGTTTCAGAAGAAAGTTCTTTGTTTCTGGCCATTTTGAGCCTGTAATCGAACCCACAAATGCTGATGCTCCAGATATTTATTGATTTATTGCTTCTTTAAACAGAACAGTTTTCAGCTGTTCTAACATAATTGCAAAAGGGTTTTCTAATGATCAATTAACCTTTTAAAATAATAAACTTGGATTAGCTAACACAACGTGCCATTGGAACACAGGAGTGATGGCTGCTGATAATGGGCCTCTGTACGTCTATGTAGATATTCCATAAAATAAATCTGCCGTTTCTAGCTACAATAGTCATTTACAACAATGTCTACACTGTATTTCTGATCAATTTGATGTTATTTTAATGGACAAAAAATGTCTAGGTGACCCCAAACTTTAGAACGGTAGTGTATATATTTTTTAGATATGACAATAATGAGCTGCAGAGCAGTTTTCCCCATCAATTGAGGAAAGGGCTACTATAAAAAGAGGGGAAATTCTATCCATTCATTGATGCAATTGTGTATTCAACAATATAACAGGTGGAAAATAAGTAATTAAAGCACATAGACCATGTTAGTACAGTAGGATGATAATGCAAGCAAAGCAAAGCATGTCCCTTCCCTTTTTCTTAATTTAACATCTATTGTGAAATGTCCCACCATATCACATTTTGTCAGACTGCCCAGCAACAAACAGCTGGACAGAGAGTAATTATTATTATTATTATTTATTTATTTACAATTCTATTTCATTTCATTGTTCATTGATGATTGAATGTAATGTGAACACAAAGTTCTTCCTCCATGGTATTACTTTAGGATGTAGTTTTAGCCAGCAGTAGTTATCTGTTGGATGCTACGTGTTACTTCTGTTCTGTTTTAGTGTGGTGCTACTATTTTTACTTGTACAGTATCTTCTTCACATCTACCAGACAGTCACATTGTTGCACTACAGGGCTTTAACTTTTGATATAGCTCATGTCTCTCTACTACTTCATCCCAACAGGCTTCTGGAGGGACACCCATGCTGTGTCCCCCATGCCCTCTGTTCCAAACCATGTCCCTGCCTTGGCAGGCTCCTGCGTGGTCATCCCCTGCTCCTTCACTCCTTCAGCCTCTCACTCCGCCCTGGGCAGGCAGGGGAAAGTGGTGGGCGTGAGGTTGCGCTACAGGACTAGCCACATCGCCGTCCTGCAGAGTACAGCTTTCAGTACGGATGACAAATCCACAGTCAGCAGGGAGTTCTTGGGCCGGACATCCCTACGGGGAAACACGGACGATGGAGACTGCTCTGTAATGATTGACAGGGTCCACCTGGCTGACTCCAATGTCTATGAGCTGGCTTTGAAGGGCCATGGACAGAAAGACTGGGGGAATGCGAGGAGTGTCAACATCGTTGTGTCAGGTGAGAGGGATCTCATCGTACATAATTACATACATTGAGTATACCAAACACCATCCTAATATTGAGTTGCATCCCCCGTTTTGCCCTCTGAACAGTCTCAATTAGTCTGGGCATGGACTCTACAAGGTGTCAAAAGCGTTCCATAGGGATGCTGGCCCGTGTTGACTTCAATGCTTCCCACAGTTGTGTCAAGTTGGTTGGATGTCGTTTGGGTGGTGGACCATTCTTGATACACACAGGAAACTGTTGAGAGTGAAAAACCCAGCAGCGTTGCATTTCTTCACACAAACCGCCTGGCACCTACTAACATACCCCGTTCAAAGGCACATAAAACTTTTGTCTTGCCCATTCACCCTCTGAATGGCACACATACACAATCTATGTCTCAAGGCATAAAAATCCTCCCCTTCATCTACACTGATTGAAGTGGATTTAACAGGTGAAATCAATATGAGATCATAGCTTTCACCTGGATTCACCTGGTCAGTCTATGTCATGGAAAAAGAGCAGGTGTTCTTAATATTTTATACACTTAGTGTATCTCTTGTTATTTAACAGAATCTCTGTGTCTCATCTCTTATTATATAGAGATTAAGTAACTGCTATCCTTTTCATTGTTAACATGTTACATAAGTGATAAGAGAGTTATTTTATATGGCTCATGTTAATACACCAATCTACCAATGTTTACTCAACCTGAGTGGAATTATCCCTAATGCTAATGGACTAAACATTTACTTTATCCCCATTTAGACTATGTTCATCAAGTCAGTTCTTATCTCTCTTTGTCCCCCTCACTGACAGAGTCCCCAGAGCTCCCAGTGATCAGCGGTGTGGGGGCAGCGACAGAAGGACAGATGGTGTCACTAAACTGCAGCATCAGTTACTCCTGTCCCTCCCAGGCCCCCACCCTCCAGTGGCGGTGGGAGAGAGGAGCTCAGGAGAAAAGCAGCGAGTACGGGGCGCTGCAGGTACTCCGGCCCCAGGGCCAGGGGCCTACACTACGGACCTCTCTCACCTTTATCGCATCGTACCGCATCAAACCCAGAATGAGGTGTGAGGCAGTATTTCCAGGAGGAAGAAGAGTATACACCGTAAAGGAGCTCCATGTGACATGTAAGTACTTTTCTATATAAAGTTATGATTGTGTGTAATGCTAAGCCAGGGCCCATATTCATAGTGTTTCAGAGTGCTGATCTAGGATCAGATTCTACTTATATATTGTAATTATATAGGCTGGGGGTGGGGGTGGGGGCTTATCCTAGATCAGCACTCCAACTCGGAGATGCTTTATGTATACTGGCCTTGACTGCTATTGCATCTCTCCTCTAGTCCCTCCAAAAGATATCACAGTCCAGGTCCATACCTTGACTGTCAAGGAGGGGTTGAACGTGTTACTGGCCTGCTCCTGTAAAGCTGACCCGCCTGTGACAGAGTACAGGTGGTCATACACCCAACATGGGCTAACTGTAGACCTTCACCAGCGCACACACACGGTCCGGGTGTACAACGTGACCCGAGACATGAGGGTCCGCTGCACAGCCCAGAACCTAATTGGACGGGCAGAGTCCAGATCGACTTCCTTAAACATTCAATGTAAGCATTCTGTACAGTCAATGTTTGATAGATTATTTTGCTTCCAATTTCTGCGTAGGGATTTAAACGGCTGCTATTTGTGCAGTTCTACACTTTACATTGGGATACAAGAACAATATTTTGAATTGAGAAGCTACATTGTTCTTGAAATACGGTGTCACAACCTCTAAGGGCGGACCCCTTTCCAGTAGATCCCACGTACTCTAATGTCTCTGATCCTTCCATGATGCTCTCTCTCTCACACCCTCCCTTCTTCTATCCCCCAGACAAGCCTGTCATCCTCCAACTCTCCTCCTACTGTGTTGTGGAGGGGTTGGAGGTTCTGTGTCGCTGTTCTGTAGACTCCAACCCCCGGCCTGCCGTAACCTGGAGTGTCAACGGTAGTGTTCCACCATACAGTTACAACACATCAATAGGCTCAGAGAACGGTACACTAACAGCCATGCTAAGAGGCCACATGGACACTCCACTGAGGATAGACTGCTTCGCCATTAATGCACTGGGCAACGACTCCCACACACTGCTTCAGGCAGAGGACGGTAAGCATCAGGACACCACGCCACACAAGAGAAATACATGGATGCATCTGAATTGTATTTCCTTGACTCCTCGCGTCCTCTCTCCTCGCTTCCTTCTCAAAACTCATTGGAGGAGAAGGTCAGAGGAAAGGAACCTCTGACCTTCTCCTCCAATATATTTTGAGAAGGTGAGGACATGTGGAAACAGGGAAACACAATTGAGATGCACACACATTATACATGGTGTACTGTAGGCAGCATCTGTACTGTGAGTAAAATATGAGGGTGAAATACTAAGCATGAATCATTCAAGGTCACTAAGGCCTATTCTTTAAGATTATTTTTACAAATGTATGAATGGTTCCTGTAATGTCACTGGTTGGTTGACCTGTTCCAATAATATACTATAATAATACAGTATAATATAAGATAAGAAGATAATCTGTTTGCTGAAGGTTGAAGAGCAAAAAAAGTGGTATCTTTAGTTTACATAGCTGTGCTTTTGTTGTTGATTGACAGGTTCTCTGCTGTGGAAAGTGATACCTGCAGTATGCATCTCTTTGGCCACCTTCATCCTCTCTCTACTCCTCCTGTTCTGCTGTCGAAAGAGGTCAGGAAAGTAAGAAACATATTTTCTGAGAGTTGCTTGTCTCTGACTTCTCTAACGTCTGCCACCATTGTGCCTCAATAACTTCAGATGTTTTGCAAACTTGGAATAACCAAATGACATACCAGTACATCAAATTCATTTAAGATAACATTGAATAGAATAATGAAAGAGGAACTATTCATTCACATGTAAAAACGTTCCAAGAGGAGACATCTTAAATCTTAAAAGTAGATGTTTCATGATGATGTCCTCTCTAATCCAAACTCTTGTCTTTGCCTTCATTCCTTAAAGACGTGTGCTGACCTGCAGACCGGTGTATCCTGGGGACATGGGGATCTATCAGGATCGGATGCCCCTCTACATCAACTGCACTGAGGTCAACAACATCTACACCAATGGCAGTTACCAGCTGGTTTACCAGAATTGCACCCCTCTTTTTGTCCGGACCAAACAGGTACACCTACTGTTCTGTACCAAAAATATAATTTTGCTTGTAATTGGGTATATTACAATACAAAAGCTTTATTATCCATTGAAACATAAATATCCAATTGAATGGTTGATTAACCACATTATGTTGTGTTTCAGACACATCCGATGGGGAGGCGAGGTGGTGAGAGACGAGGTGGAGAGAGGAGAGGGGGAGCGAGAAGAGGAAGTGAGAGACGAGGAGGGGAGAGAAGAGGAGGAGAGAGTCAAGGGGGCACGGTGGACAGAGGAACAAGAGACAGACAAAGCCCTGCCTACAATGACAATAACACTGAAACAGCTATCTACCTGGAGATCATCTGAGTTCATCTCTCAGTGAAGTATGTCATGGATAGCTCTGGTCCAGATCGTTAGCACTAACGGCTTGGACCAGCGTTATGTCATGGAGTGGAAGAGAGCTATAACAAGACAAGCATGAACATACTGCTTGACTGATAATGGCACAATGATATGATATCCACTTGATATAAGTTTGCATTATTATACATACAGTAGCAAGTAGTTATGTGGCACATTTAGATTATCCTTCTCTCCTTTTGAATGATATATATATATATATAATGATATATTATATATATATATATATACAACTTTTGTGTGCATAATTGTAGACTTAGTAGCCCTAGCTACTTCATCAGTGCATATACTTGAAGATAATGGTCCACACACAATATTCACCTATTTCATGCAGTACATTTTGCATCATTACACGTATAATGATATTCTAGATAGGATAAACATGATTGTATGATGTAATGATGATAAAGGTGTTAGACACACCTCTCTTATAAAACAATCACTTTTGTATATGTTTTACATAAATATGCCTCTCTTCACCTCCCAGCCTGACTCTGTACTCAAGAGGATTGATGGTTACTAAAGCAAAAAAAACATACATATGCTGCCATATGTATGTTCTGGTTCAATATCCATGTGACAAAATAAAGCTTTTTTCTGTGCTTTTAATGTTGATAAGAGTTTATACTCTCTCTATTAAATTATTTTATTTTACCACCAACATGAAATACAATCCAGTAAGTGGTAGAGTATACCCCCATACTGGTTGCAATATACAGTATCATACATCATCCCTTGAGAGCGTTTGTTCCGAACCCACTATGGTGTTTCAGGTGCCAAGTTTATGGTCATGTTGCAACAGTATGTAGAAGGGAGATTCCGAGGTATGAAAAGTGTGCTGAAAGGCATGGGACAAAGGAGTGTGTCATTTCGGTGGGAAAAGTGGAGTATGTCAATTGTGGGGGTGGCCATGTTGCAAGGGATCAGAAATGTTGTGTGTGGGGGAGACGGGTTGAAGTTTCCAGGGTGCAAGAAGTGCAGAAAGTGTCATATGCTGAGGCGGTGAAGAAAGTAGAGGATGGTGGGTAAAGGTTGAGGGAGCCTGAGAGGATCCTTGTGAGTAGTAGGCCAGTACAGAGTGACCCTCACAGATTGTGCTTTAGTAAGGTTGGCTTCTTTGCGTTTATTGCTATGGTCATTAATTGTACCGCACAGATGAAAAGGAAATCCCAGAAGATTGAATTGGTAGTAGCAGCAGCAGAGAAGTTTTTGGGAGTCAGAGATTTTAGCTCAGAAGAACTACAGGGGGGTTTGAGAGAAGAGGTTCCAGTCTCACAGGCCGACATCCTAGTGTAGGATCTGTTGGGGCCAAAGTAGTGGGAAGGGGTGGTGGGGTGTGTTGGGAATAGTGGTACGTATTGTATATATGTACCACTACAGAGGGAAAAACATTCTAGACCACCTTTACTCCACACACAGAGACGTGTACAAAGCTCTCCCTCACCCTCCATTTGGCAAATATGACCATAATGCTATCCTCCTGATTCCTGCTTACAAGTAAAAATTAAGCAGGGAGCACCAGTGACTCGGTCAATAAAAAGGTGGTCAGATGAAGCAGATGCTAAACTACAGGACTGTTTTGATAGCACAGACTGGAATATGTTCCGGGATTCTTCCGATGGCATTGGGGCATACCCCACGTCAGTCACTGACTTTAAAAATAAGTGCATCGAGGACATCTTCCCCACAGTGACCGTACGTACATACCCCAACCAGAAGCTATGGATTACAGGCAACATTCGCACTGAGCTAAAAGGTAGAGCTGCCACTTTCAAGGAGCGGGACTCTAACCCGGAAGCTTATAAGAAATCCCGCTATGCCCTCTGACGAACCATCAAACAGGCAAAGCGTCAATACAGGACTAAGATCGAATCGTACTTCACCAGCTCCGACGCTCGTCGGATGTGGCAGGACCTGCAAACTACTACAGACTACAAGGGGAAGCACAGCCGAGAGCTGCCCAGTGATATGAGCCTACCAGACGAGCTAAATAACTTCTGTGCTCGTTTCGAGGCAAATAACACTGAAACGTGCATGAGAGCATCAGCTGTTCCGGATGACTGTGTGATCACGCTCTCCGCAGCCGATGTAAGACCTTTAAACAGGTCAACATTCCCAAATCCACAGGGCCAGGCGGCTTACCAGGATGTGTACTCCGAGCATGCGCTGACCAACTGGCAAGTGTCTTCACTGACATTTTCAACCTCTCCCTGTATGAGTCTGTAATACCAACATGTTTCAAGCAGACCACCATAGTCCCTGTGCCCAAGAACACTAAGGTAACTTACCTAAATGACTACCGACCCGTAGCACTCACGTCTGTAAACATGAAATGCTTTGAAAGGTTGGTCATGTCTTACATCAACACCATTATCCCAGAAACGCTAGACCCACTCCAATTTGCATACCGCCTCAACAGATCCTCAGATGATGCAATCTCTATTGCACTCCACACTTCCCTTTCACACCTGGACAAAAGGAACACCTATGTGAGAATGCTATTCATTGACTACAGCTCAACATTCAACACCATAGTGCCCTCAAAGCTCATCACTAAGCTAAGGACCCTGGGACTGAACTCTTACCAAAACTGTTGATGTATTAATGCTCTAGCACTTTCTATTAGGCACAGTAGCTATTATGCAGCCTGCCTCTTCTTTTGTTGGACTGGACCCTGGACCTCCTGACGGGCCACCCCCAGGTGGTAAAAGTAGGTAACAACACATCCGCCATGCTGATCCTCAACACGGGGGCCCCTCAGGGGTGCGTGCTCAGTCCCCTCCTGTACTCCCTGTTCACTCATGACTGCACGACCAGGCACGTTTCCAACACCATCATTAAGTTTGCTGGTGACATGACCTCTCACTCAACGTGATCAAGACAAATGAGATGATTGTGGACTACAGGAAAGGAGGACCAAGCACGACCCCATTCTCATAGACGGGGTTGTAGTGGAGCAGGTTGAGAGCTTCAAGTTCCTTGGTGTCCACATCACCAACAAAGTAACATGGTCCAAGCACACCATGACAGTTGTGAAGAGGGCACAACAAAACCTACTCCCCTTCAGGAGACTGAAAATATTTGGCATGTGTCCTCAGATCCTCAAAAGGTTTTACAACTTCACCATCGAGAGCATCCTGACAGGTTTCATCTCTGCCTGGTGTGGCAACTGCTCGGCCTCTGACCGCAAGGCACTACAGAGGGTAGTGCGTTTGGCCCAGTACATCACCGGGGCCAAGCTTCCTGCCATCCAGGACTTCTTTGCCAGGCGGTGTCAGAGCAAGGCCCTAAAAGTTGTCAATGACTCTAGCCACCCTAGTCATAGACTGTTCAGCAAGAGGTACCGGAGCACCAGGTCTAGGTCAAAGAGGCCCCTAAATAGCTTTTACCCCCAAGCCATTTGACTTCTGAACTGCTAATCAAATGGCTATCCAGACAATTTGCATTGCACCCCCCCACCCCTCTCTCTTCTACGCTGCTGCTACTCTCTGTTATTATCTATGCATAGTCACTTTAATAACTCTACCTACACGTACATATTTCCTCAGTGCCCCCGCACATTGAATCTGTACCGATACCCCCTGTATATAGCCCTGCTATTGTTATTTACTGATGTTCTTTAATCATTTGTTTTTCTTATATCTTACTTTTCTTCTTTTTTTTCTTAAAACTGCATTGTTAGTTAAGGGCTTGTAAGTAAGCATTTCACTGAAAGGTCTACACCTGTTGTATGTGAGAAATACAATTTGATTCGAGATGGTTGTTCAATTTCCTTTTTTCCCTATTTCCTTTTTTGTGAACAATATGTATATCTATTTTCGAACTGTGAACAGCAGCAACACGCAACAAAGCGTCTAGTCGATCAGAAAACCACACGAAGAAGAAGAAGTAGAAGAAGACGACGAAGCGTCAACTGATTTGATTGGCTAAATAAAATATCAACCGGAAGTTACGTTGGAGGTTGTGAATTGAGAGGGATTTTGGTGAAATTCAGTGGTCACGGTTTAATCATCAAATACATTTCGGCTGCTTTTGTCCGCCTACATATGATAATATAATTTACAGGGAAGTAAAATACAATGTATTAAACACAGAAATGTTAAACAATGTACTTCTATGGAGCATTAGAGACGTTTTGCTTGCTATAAACTAGCCATGAACGTGTTCCATTGTTTGCTAACCAGGCAATTGCTAACTAGCTGAAAGCGTAGAGCTTTTCATTAGCTAAAAAAACACAAATAAAGCGGCATTACTTTTTTGACAAGTTAAGTGACTAGCGCAAAATGCCGGAGATAAAACTCAAGCACATCGTGTCTTGCAGCACTGAAGACAATGTAAGTTGTCCAACTACTATCTAGACTAATTAGCTAGTACAGTATTCGTTAACCCGCTTGCTAGCTTCCTAACGTGTTAGCTAGCTAGGTTTGCTTGCTGTCTGATTGAGGCATAATGTCGACTGTCTAGCCCTTAATATGTACAGTCTGCACATTGCTTTTTTTCAGCCCACCAGAACATAAATAATAATTGGAACAGTACTGTACAGTATTTGCATGCACCATTCGAAGTAGTTAGCTAGCTACACTTCCCAGTAATATTTTGTTGTAAAAAATGTATCTTCTTGAATTTAAACAGTAACTCCTATTTCCAGTGGTAACAACAGCAGATGGCAATTGCAGTTCATGGGGTCCTAGCTATTCTTGTTGTTTCCTTGCAGACTCACAAGGCTGACAACCTGCTGAGCTCGGACACATATAGAAAATGGAAAGCAGCAAAGCCAGGGGAGAAACAAACCTCAGTCATTATACAGGTAATAGGCTACTTCTGCACTGTGTTTTCATGGGATTGTCTAACAATTCACTGACTCCAATTCACACAGCAAATTTGAGGGTGTTAAAATGTGTTGTGTGTGTTATATCTTAGTGTTGATTCTAGTGGGGTTAACACCAGTTGGATTTAAATTGATGCAACCTGCAGTGAATAAATGAAGTGTTATTTGAATCACAGTGGAATCAACACCGCGTGTCGTTACTCGACGGAGTTAATTTCCATTAATTCTCTCTGTGAAAAATACTTGGGAGTGGCCCATCATATTTCCCAGCATGCTTTGTTACATGTTGATTTTTGGGATAGTTTGTTTTAATATATACTGTATGTTTCTGCATGCACATTAATGAATTGATCTAAGACAAATAACATACATTTTCCTAAATTATTCCAATCTGTAAGTGGTTGGACTTACACTCCGTACTGAGATGGTTGTTCCAGTTTAGATGTTTTAGGTAGTCTTGTTTGACGAGTTCTTCACCATAGCACTCGTTCTGAATGCAGATTGTAGATAATCAATTGTTGAATATCTTCCCTTAGGTGTGTAAAAGTTAATATTTTTAAACGAAATTGGGATCTTCAACCTTAGGGAAAAACTCCCTAACTAAATAACTACCACTAACAGGTCCCGATCGTCATCATCATAAAGGGAAAATAAGTTTAATAAATGCCCAACGCAACAATGCTGTAACGTTAGTAGGAGGGAAAAAAGCAGAGCAGCAGCTCAAATGTGACTGACAAGGGTAGCAGGGAGGGGAGAGAGATTGCGACCAAGTCAACGTGCGCTGGTAGAATACTTATAGCTAGTTATTTATCATCTCATATGATTACATCAGGGCTCTTCAACCCCAGTTGGAGAGCTACCCTCCTGTAGGTTTTTGCTCCAACCCCAGTTTTAATTTTTTTTTTTTTTTTTTTACCGTTATTTTACCAGGTAAGTTGACTGAGAACACGTTCTCATTTGCAGCAACGACCTGGGGAATAGTTACAGGGGAGAGGAGGGGGATGAATGAGCCAATTGTAAACTGGGGATTATTAGGTGGCCATGATGGTTTGAGGGCCAGATTGGGAATTTAGCCAGGACACCGGGGTTAACACCCCTACTCTTACGATAAGTGCCATGGGATCTTTAATGACCTCAGAGAGTCAGGACACCCGTTTAACGTCCCATCCGAAAGACGGCACCCTACACAGGGCAGTGTCCCCAATCACTGCCCTGGGGCATTGGGATATTTTTTTTTTAGACCAGAGGAAAGAGTGCCTCCTACTGGCCCTCCAACACCACTTCCAGCAGCATCTGGTCTCCCATCCAGGGACTTACCAGGACCAACCCTGCTTAGCTTCAGAAGCAAGCCAGCAGTGGTATGCAGCATACCACCCTGATTCGGCTTATCAACCAGATAATTATTATAATTAGGTGCTCTAGATTATAGTTGGAGCGAAAGCCTACAATTGTCACATCCCTACTCCCTAAAGCTTGATTCCAACAGGAATGACAAATTACTTCACACCCCTGCATATACAGCCCATGAGCCATGTTTTCAGACCACAATGTTGGGGGGCAAACTAGGCCATAACTAAAGCCCTTATGAAATCTATAATGTATGGTCATAAAGGATTTATAAAAAAGATACGGAATGGAGCTAAGCACACACAACATTCTAGAGGAAAACCTGGTTTATTCTGCTTTCCACCAGACACAGGGAGATGAATTCACATAGCTCTCCAGGAACAGGTTTGGAGAGCCCTGGATTACATAGTGCATGTATTGACTGCATCAAACCAAGAGACGCTAGTTGAGCTAGATAGCCAGATAGCTAGCTAATGTTAGCTAGGCTAATTGAAACGACATAACTTTAACTATACAGTTTCTCCCCTTCTCAATATTACAGTAACAACTCCATTCAGATTATTAAGTAGCAGTTTACATGTTGGCTCTTGGTGTTGTAGTCTGTCCTTCTCATTTAGCTTCTTGTTCTGTCATTTTAATTCCATCTTCCATTGATTAGGCTAGATATCTCCTAATTATAAAAATATACAAATAATTGAACCTTTATTTAACTAGGCAAGTCAGTTAAGAACAAATTCTTATTTACAATGACTGCCTACACCGGCCAAACCCGGACGACGCTGGGCCAATTGTGCGCCGCTCTATGTGACTCCCAATCACATCCGGTTGTGATACAGCCTGGATTTGAACCAGGGTGTCTGCACTGAGATGCAGTGCCTTAGACCGCTGCGCCACTCGGGAGCCCAGTGGCTAATTACTTGCCACATGGAGGTTCTAGCTCTGACTTTAGCCTAGTGCCGGTTTGATGACTTGTGATTGGACGACAAAACAAGCTACATGTGCCACGTGAAAAGGAAGAGCAGCAGCAGCAATACAATTTTCTCTTTCCGCGTGAAGCGCCATGTAGACCATCTGCATTGTGAATTCACGTGGAATTGGATGCATTCTTCTTATAGTTTTAATGGAAACCAATAAAAAATGTCTGTTAACTGACAAGATTTTTTTTCCAATTGTCACATCCCTACTCCCTAAAGCTTGATTCCAACAGGAATTACAAATTACTTCACACCCCTGCATATACAGCCTATGAGCCATGTTTTCAGACCACAATGTTGGGGGGGGGGGGGAAACTAGGCCATAACTAAAGGCCTTATGAAATCTATAATGTATGGTCATAAAGGATTTATAAAAAAGATACGGAATGGAGCTAAGCACACAAAACATTCTAGAGGAAAACCTGGTTCATTCTGCTTTCCACCAGACACAGGGAGATGAATTCACATTTCAGCAGGTTAATAACCTAAAACACAAGGCCAAATCTACCCTGGAGTTTCTTACCAAGAAGACGGTGAATGTTCCTGAGTGGCCGAGTTACAGCTACTTGCAAATGTATGGCAAGGCCTGAAAAATAGTTGTCTAGCAATGATCAATAACCAATTTGACAGAGCTTGAAGAATTTTTTTTTTTTTGCACAATCCAGGTGTGGAAAGCTCTTAGAGACTTACCCAGAAAGACTCACAGCTGTAATCGGAGACACCTGAAACCCCACCTCTTCAAGGAATACCTAGGATAAAGCAATCCTTCTGCCCCCCCCCCCCCCTCCTTAAAAGATCTGATGCACTATTGTAAAGTGGCTGTTCCACTGGATGTCATAAAGTGAATGCACCAATTTGTAAGTCGCTCTGGATAAGAGCGTCTGCTAAATGACTTAAATGTAAATGTAAATGTAATCACTGCCAAATGTGCTTCTACAAAGTATTGTCTCAGGGGTGTGAATACTTATATAAATTAGTTATTTCTGTATTTCATTTTCAATACATTTGCAAACATTTCTAAAAACATGTTTTCACTTTGTCATTATGGGGTATTGTGTGTAGATGGATGTGGGAAAACATCTATGTAATCCATTTTGAATTCAGGCAGTAACACAATAAAATGTGGAATAAGTCGAGGGGTATGAATACTTTTCTGGAGGCACTGTAACACTGCATTCCCCTGTTTGTTTTTTCCTAGTTTGTACTAAATAACCCATGCTCTTTCTCCAATCGTTTCAGTTTGAGAAAGAAGAGCAGGTGTACAGCATAGACATAGGAAATGAAGGGTCTGCTTTTATCGAGGTGCTGGTGGGACACTCAACCTCTGTCAAAGACCAGGACTATGAGGTATGCCACCCCCTTACTGTATATTGTAGTACCTGTATACCTCGCTGATATCTACCACACAGAATGCACTGCGTGAAGGTACTAGTCTCTGCCTCTTATTATGGACAATGCATAGTTGTGGGTTTACTACCATTGGGTATAGTGTGCTGCTTAATTCCTAAGAGAACCTCCCACTGTCTCTCCCAGGTTCTGCTGGCCACATCCTCCTTCATGTCCCCCACGGAGAGCCGTAACGCCACCAACACCAACCGTGTGCGCTTCTTTGGCCCTAACCAGCTGGTGAAGGCTCAGGCCCAGGAGAAGTGGGACCGTGTGAAGATTGTGTGTAGCCAGCCGTACAGCAAGGTGAGCTGCACACCACTAAGAGAGAACTTTAGTGGACAGAGAGCTTTGGGTGTGTATGTGATGCCACCTAAATTATTGTAAACCAGGGTCATATTCATTAGGCAGCAAACGGACTGAAACAGGGTGGAACTAACTACACTTGTCCAGTAAGAAACGTCCATTTTCGTTTTCCGTTGCGAAAGGTTTTGCTACGGTGTGCCCGATTTTAATACAACCCTGGCGAAGCGTTATTAGTCAAGTTATTTGAAAAATGGCATCGCTTCCATTCAGTATCTCAGCTAGGGTTTTGACGGTCTTGGAATTTGAGGTTACAGTAATTGACCAGGCCAATGTACATGGTCGATGACATAACGGGGGGGGGGGTCTGCTTCTTAATAAAACCTATTTAAAACAAGCTATTGCACTTCGTTATTATCATGGCATATCATTATTATTATTAGGTTATTACTTATTAGCGGAGTCAAAATAAAGCTGTACGTCTGCCTTGTCCTTTTCTGTTGTTTTTTCCTCCATAGAAAAACATTCTATTCAGATCCTATTTCGACACACAAAATCATTGAAACGAAGTCCGATGGGTTTTCTCCCACTTTCCCCCGAAATAGTCGCATAACATCACAATCCGTGCTGCTGTCATTCGATGGCATTGGCATATGACCTTCAAAGAGAGGACACTAATGAGAGAAATAATGTAGCCTAAACTTCTGAAAATAGAGCCTTTTACAAGGTTAAATCATGACAGAAGCGTTTGATTTTTATTAAAGAGATGGAGTCCAGACAGGCTACTTTAGGAAACTTTCTGAATGGACATAAAGACCTATAGAGCCCCACAGTGGAGGTGTCCATAACACCCATAAAACCTAGTGGTCAAACAGGGAAATTGTTTTTCCATCATTCATTTTTCCCATCGTTTTTTTTTTTTTTTAGAAACACTTAAAATAAGGGCTGTGTTTCTTGTAGGCTTACCCTAGAGTGACGTTTTGATAACCATGTAAATCTCTCTTGGACAATGTGACTTTTAGCAATATATTCACCTCTATTTACTCTAATTTAAAAGTAGACATCATGCAAAACTACAAATCCCTACAAGCTCCTGTATGTCATCTCTAGCTGACAGTTATTTGCTAACAGTTATTGTGTCAATTTAAAACTTGCACAAGACAGTTCACAGAAGTGACAATTTCTGAAGAAATGTAGCCAATTTATTCATTGCTACATTTAGCTAACATTAGATAGTTAATCCAGAGATTCTTACCTTTGCCTTGATTTGGCAGTCTCGTCCAGGTCATCATGGCATTTGTAGTTCTTTATGATAGCCACATTAGCAGCTAATTAGCATTTCATTTTTGGGGGGTAAAATACCGGCAAATATATTGATAAAAGTCAACTTACCATTAAGCCAAGGTAAGTCTACACAAAACACTTATTTGAAGTGTTTCTAAAATTAATGGTGGTAAAACGATAGGTTTTATGGGTATTTTGACTCATTCTGTTGTACTCTATTAAGAGAACACACACACACACACACACACACACACACACACACACACACACACACACACACACACACACACACCCGCACCCGTCAATCAAAGCCACCAGCATATGTCAGACACAAGCAAATATTTCTCCTTTCCTAAAAACGTATAAAAAAACCTGGGCCTACCTTAGGCTTTCTGATAGTAGGCTATAAGATAATGAAGTAAAGTATGAAGGGGACAGCTATGCTATAGTATGAAGATTAAATTGACAATCCTTAAAATAGAAACAAATACACGCAACAGCCTATTTATCTACGACACTGATTATCAGGGGGGATAGTGTTAAGATTTTTCAAATATTGCAAAGAACTCTTATAATTGAATGGGTGTAAAAAATAAAAATATATTTTTTTAAAAAAGGTTATTAAAAATAAATTAGAAAAACCGGACTTCGTTGACTTCCTACTGTGTGAGGTGAAGGACATTTGTGTTTACTGAGAAGCCCAGCTGGGCACTTTCCTACATTTGACATTTACAAGAATCAGGACAAGTAATCTATATATACAAAAGTATGTGGACACACTTTCAAATGAGTGGAATCATCTATTTCAGCCACACCTGTTGTTGACAGGTGTATAAAATTGAGCACACAGCCATGCATTCTCCATAGACAAACATTGGCGGAAGGGTTTTATTGAAGAGCTCAGTGACTTTCAACGTGGCACCGTCATAGGATGCCACCTTTCCAACAAGTGTGTTTGTCAAATTTCTGCCCTGCTAGAGCTGCTCTGGAAGACTGTAAGTGCTGTTATTGTGAAGTGGAAACGTCTAGGAGCAACAACGACTCGGCTGCAAAGTGGTAGGCCACAATAGCTCACAGAATGGGACCACCGAGTGCTGAAGCGTGTAGCGCGTAAAAATATTCTGTCCTCGGTTGCAACACTCACTACCTAGTTCCAAACTGCCTCTGGAAGCAACGTCAGCACAAGAACTGTTCGTCGGGAACTTCATGAACCGCCGTTGTACTCTGGAGCAGTGGAAACGCATTCTCTGGATTGATGAATCACGCTTCACCATCTGGCAGTCCGACGGACCAATCTGGGTTTGGCGGATGCCAGGAGAACGCTGGTCTGGGGCTAGGCCCCTTAGTTCCAGTGAAGAGAAATGTTAATGTTACAGCATGCAATGGTATTTTAGACAATTCTGTGCTTCCAACTTTGTGGCAACATTTTGGGGAAGGCCCTTTCCTGTTTCAGCATGACAATGCCCTTGTGCACAAAGCGAGGTTCATACAGAGTTGGTTTATCGAGATCGGTGTGGAAGAACTTGACTGGCCTGCACAGGGCCCTGACCTCAACCCCTTCGAACACCTTTAGGGTGAATTGGAACGCCGACTGCGAGCCAGGCCTAATCGTCCAACATCAGTGCCCGACCTCACTAATGTTCTTGTGGCTGAATGGAAGCAAGTCCCTGCAGCAATGTTCCAACATCTAGTCACATGCTCATTTCTCACATGGAGCGCGTAAATGATGGAATGAAATAAACCAAATCATATTTCTCACAAGTTTAGCAAGTTGAACTCCGCAAACAATGTTTCCAGTCCGAGAGTGAGAAAGGTAAATTACTGTAATTAATACATGCATTAACAGAATGCATGTCACAAAATGACAGGGATTGACAGTAAATTGCCATTTAAAAAAATTGTAGGCTACCACATACATGGGCATTCGTAAAAGTGCATTGTGGGCGACACTCTGTATGTATAGCCCAGGTTACTATTCTTCTTTGCGTTGGTAGGCACTTTTTTTTCGGTCTCGCCTAGAGCGGCATATCAGCCAGGACCGGGCCTGATCAGCGTAGATTAGTCTTTAAATTAAGAAAAGATTCCGAATCAAATTATACCATGCCAGGTTGGAGAGGATTGGCGCATTGTCCATTCCACACAACATTAGTGTATTATAGGCCTCAGAGCTAGAACAACCTTGTCGACTCCTGTTGCATAATTAATGAATAGTCAGACACATCCAACCTTTTTTTTTTTTAAACAATGTATTTATTTGCTAGCAAGCAATGAAAACATCCATTTTATAAAAGAAAGTCCACACATCAAATAATTTTTTACTCAAGTGCCATAGCCTATAGCACTCTCCACCGTCTTGCATCTAGAGATTAGCTGCTCAAACATCAAAGGACAGTTGGCAAGAGGAGGAGATGGAGAACATTTTGTAGACACTGTTAGCAAAACATTTGCTTATAATCATTAATAAACACTCCCGCTATTAATTAAAGTTTATCTACATGAAAGTAAAGTCAAAAATGTATGTAGGCCTATTTTTAAATGGTTTTGACGGTTATTTTAATGACAGTTTTCATCCATAACCGTCAGCTACACGGTTATTCAGTTACTGTCACAGCCCTAGTCTTAGCACAGTTCCTATTGTACACCCTTATGAAAATGATTCAGATTGGAATGACATGACGACAAATGGCATTTTCCACCCTCAGAGCATAGCATACGGAGTGGCCTTCGTGAAGTTCCATTCACCACCAGACAAAAGTGATCCACCAACCACAACAACACCGGTAAGAGAAGCTCAGCCGTCATCGTTCACCTTCCTCTACATAACCCACTCTCCACTGAGACTGACTCAATAGACTCATTCAGTATATAACTATATTATAAAATCAAAATGTTTGCGGAGTTTAACTCAAGTTGAATTACACATTTTCTGACCATTTAAAGTGATCTTACATAAAAGTCCATATGCAACCATCTGTTGCACATATCCTGTAATATGCTTCAACGGGCACTGTTTTATTTTGTTTTATTAGCTGGTGCTTGTCTTCCCCAATCATTTGGGATTTAGGCATATAGCTGGATCCACACAACAGATGGGCTAGGCGTGGACTCATCTAAAGAGTAGACAATTGTTTTGCAAAACATTCTTTGATTTGATTGAACTAACTTGAATTCATACCATCAAAAATTACGTTTCTGTACAATGTCCTGTGCTTTCCTAACATGACTGACTTGATCAGACTCTCTCCCAACACTAACGTCTCTTGCCCCCTGACAGAAGTTGACCAAGCTGGGCCAGTTTCGGGTGAAGGATGAGGCCCCCTCGGCTTGCCCCAGTCTTCAGCCAGGCAGCCTCTTCTTCAACAGAGAGAGCACCTCCAAAGGCAGCCCAGTGCTCAAGGGTACTAATACCGTACTCAAGCTAAAGGCCTAGTTACAGCTAATTTCACATTGCAGGTTTATTAGTGCGCATTGGTGTGGCGTGATTGAGTACGTGAGCGAAAAGCACCATAAGGTCTGCTGGTGGGGTGAGAAATGTGAAACAATATTTCCCAACTTCTCTCACAATCTCGTCACCTCTTTTCCCCCCACAGTTTCGCCACAGAATGAGAAGCTCAGCTATGCAGTTGCCGCCCTGCAGTCTGGGTCTGGCCACTCCTCAGCCCCACCGTCCTCCAACTCTCCGCCAACACAGGTAAGGACCAAGGCTTGCTGTGTGTCCCAAATGGTACCGTAATCCCTATATAGTGCACTAGTTTTGATCAGAGCCCATAGTGATGCATCATTGGCTTCTCTAAGACCAGAACTGATGGTGAATCATTCATTAAGTCCTTCCAGGCTAGTGCGAACTCACCTGAATCTCCAGGCTATGATACTAGTTATGTCCCAAATGGCACCTTATTCTATTCCTATATAGTGCACTAGTTTTGACAAGTGCCTTATGGGCCTTGGTCAAAGGTTGTGCACAATATAGGGAATAGGGTGCCATTTGAGAGGCAGACACCATATTGATTTATTTAAAAAGAGGTACAAGGTGATTGTTCGGTAGACTGCACCCTCATAGCTAATGTAGTATAGATTTAATGTAAACATTGTAAATCATCGGTAATGAAAAGAGATGGCACGGTATGGAAGTATATGTTTTGCTTGTGGTACATTTCTTCCAGAGGCTCAGAGATCATTCTTTCAAGCAAGAGGCGATGTTACTCACTTATAAATGCATTTACATAAGTGTAAACATAATTAGGACCTGAATTTGTTTGCTTGTTTTGTTTTCTCTGCTCGTTTGTGTCGATTATCCCACTTCTAGAAATGATAAGCAGTTTCAGCAGTTTTTGATAAGCAGCTTTGCTCTTTGAGTACATATTTCTGTCATGGTTTTACCATAAGGACAAATTGATTTATCCATCCTCCTATTTCCTAGGCACAAGTGAAGAGGAAGTTTGAGTTTAGTAAAGAGCGCCGGTCTGCCCTCGCTCCGCCCCCCTCAAAGAAACCCAGCCCTATGGACTCCACTGAACAGTGCACTACCACCCCGAAACCCAAGGCCAAACCCAGAACAGCCAGTACTCCCAGCCCCAGCACTGCCAAAGGTAAAGACACCCTGCCAGCCAGCCAGCCACTCACTGACTCACTCTACACCTTTTTCACCTATGCTTGTGTGAATAAAGCAAGTTTAATAAATCGATGCAAATACCCTGATAGTTATATATTCTAGTTTTCACTCTCCTCACCTCTGTCATTCTTTTCACCCCAGCCTCCCCTGCCCAGAAAACCCCAGACACCAAGAAGAAGGAGAGCCTGCCCAAACCAGAAGCCAAGCCCAGACCCAAACCCTCCAAATCCCAGTCCAGCTCCTCCGAGGCCACCGTTCCCCTCAACAAGATCATGGAGGGGGTGGTGTTTGTGCTGAGCGGCTTCCAGAACCCCTTCCGGGGGGACCTGAGGGACAAGGCCCTGGCCATGGGGGCCAAGTACCACTCTGACTGGACCCCTATCGCCACACACCTCATGTGAGTGGAGGAGATAGAGGGTGCTGGAACTGGGAAGTAGTAGTTTGAGAAGGACTCCTTAGTTGGGTTCTCATTGTAATCTGAATGCAAATTGGTCAATTAAAGATGCATGAAAATGGTAATAGAGTGAGGTAAGAACATATTGGAAACAGGTCAACAAGAATTGTGTGGAATACAACCAACAATGGGGCTAGTATTATAGTGGTAGTAATATTTTTAGGAGTAATATTATCAAGTATATTCTCCATATCATATACATCCAGGACTAGTGTAACTACAGGAGTACCACAATAACAGCATGGAAAGCAAAGCAGACCATGTGACCCACATTGCCCATTCACGCTCTCCCATAGTAGCAGTGGGCTGTCCCTGGCTTCCCTCCAGTGCCTGCATCCCATAGGGCACCCTATTTATTGCACTATACAGGGACTAGGGTGCCATATTTGGATGTAGTCACGGTCCCTTTGGACCCTGGTCGAAAGTAGTGCACGATATAGGGAATAGAGTGCCATCTGAGACACAGCTTTGCTAACCAAGGGTTTATCATCTGCTTCATCCAGCTGTGCCTTCTCCAACACCCCCAAGTACAGCCAGGTGAAGTCAGCAGGGGGCGTCATCGTCCGGAAGGAGTGGGTGCTGGACTGCCACAAGAGGAAGCAGAAGATCTCCTTCAAACGGTAAGGGGAGGGAGGGAGGGGGACGGAGGGTAAACTCAGCAAAAAAAGAAACGTCCTCACTGTCAACTGGGTTTATTTTCAGCAAACTTATCATGTGTAAATATTTGTATGAACATAACAAGATTCAACAACTGAGACATAAACTGAACAAGTTCCACAGACATGTGACTAACAGAAATTGAATAATGTGTCCCTAAACAAAGTGGGGGTCAAAATCAAAAGTAACAGTCAGTATCTGGTGTGGCCACCTGCTGCATTAAGTACCGCAGTGCATCTCCTCCTCATGGACTGCACCAGATTAGCCAGTTCTTGCTGTGAGATGTTACCCCACTCTTCCACCAAGGCACCTGCAAGTTCCCGGACATTTCTGGGGGGAATGGCCCTAGTCCTCATCCTCCGATCCAACAGGTCCCAGACGTGCTCAATGGGATTGCGATCCGGGTACTTCGCTTGCCATTGCTGACATTCCTGTCTTGTAGGAAATCACGCACAGAATGAGCAGTATGGCTCGTGGCATTGTCATGCTGGAGGGTCATATCAGGATGAGCCTGCACGAAGGGTACCACATGAGGGAGGAGGATGTCTTCCCTGTAACGCACAGTGTAGAAATTGCCTGTAATGACAACAAGCTCAGTCCGATGATGCTGTGACACACCGCCCCAGACCATGACGGACCCTCCACCTCCAAATCGATCCCGCTCCAGAGTACAGGCCTCGGTGTAACGCTCATTCCTTCGTCGATAAACGCGAAATCCGACCATCATCCCTGGTGAGACCAAACCGCGACTCGTCAGTGAAGAGCACTTTGGCAGTTCTGTCTGGTCCAGCGACGGTGGGTTTGTGCCCATAGGCGACGTTGTTGCCAGTGATGTCTGGTGAGGACCTGCCTTACAACAGGCCTATAACCCCTCAGTCCAGCGTTTCTCAGCTTATTGAGACAGTCTGAGCACTGATAGAGGGATTGTGCGTTCCTGGTGTAACTCGGGCAGTTGTTGTTGCCATCCTGTACCTGTCGGGCAGGTGTGATGTTCGGATGTACCGATCCTGTGCAGGTGTTGTTACACTTGGTCTGCCACTGTGAGGACGATCAGCTGTCCGTCCTGTCTCCCTGAAGTGCTGTCTTAGGCATCTCACAGTATGGACATTGCAATTTATTGCCCTGGCCACATCTGGAGTCCTCATGCCTCCTTGCAGCATGCCTAAGGCACGTTCACGCAGATGAGCAGGGACCCTGGGCATCTTTTTTTTGGTGTTTTTCAGAGTCAGTAGAAAGGCCTCTTTAGTGTCCTAAGTTTTCATAACTGTGACCTTAATTGCCTACCGTCTGTAAGCTGTTAGTGTCTTAACGACAGTTCCACAGGTGCAGGTTCATTAATTGTTTATGGTTCATTGAACAAGCATGGGAAACAGTGCTTTCTTTGAAAGACAGGGTCCTGAAAAAGGGACGTTTTCTTTTTTTGCTGAGTTTATAAAAATTGAAAGAAGATGTGGTGTTGAAAAGTCTGCTTCAAATTAATGGGTTCTTTGACTCTGTGCCACCCATTCTCTATCAGAAAGCAGCCATAATAACCATCTTTGAATTCAGCGAATTAAGTGAAGATGGCAGTTAATGGTGTTTATAAAAGCACCTACTGTCAAGGCTTTACCTGTACCTATGCAGCTCACTGAATAGTGTTACCTTGAAGAGTTGAAGCCTGCTGTGATGGATTGTCTAACTTCTACTAATGATTCTTGTCACTACAAGCGGGCTCAATGAAGTTCTCTCTTCAGTCAAAACTATGTGTATTGATTCTCGAGTTAGTCAAAGCAAGGCCTCAGATAATATGGAAAGGGTATTTGGGGGTTTCTTCACTGCTTCCACGGGTAGTTACCAGACCTGGTTTCAAATACTATTTGTAATTCAGTAAGACCTCATTTCAAATACATTTCGAACCAAGTATTTTGACAATTAAAAAAAAAAAAATACAAGTTGAATTTTGGAATGTATGTGAAAAGTATTGACATGCATTTATAACTACTTATATTTAAAGTAGTTGTTTTGGGCTGTGTATTTCAAATTACTCAAATACACAGAAAGTGTATTTTCAAATACTTACACTGAACAAAAATATAAGCGCAACTGCAACAATTTCTAAGATTTTACTGAGTTACAGTTCATATATGGAAATCAGTCAATTTAAATGAATTAAGCCCTAATCTATGAAATTCACCACTGGACAGGGGTGCAGCCATGGGTGTGCCTGGGAGGACATAGGCCCACCCACTGGGGAGCCAGGCCCAGCCAATCAGAATGAGTTTTTCCCAAAAAGGCTTCATTACAGACAAACCCTCCTCAGCACCCCCCTCAGACGATCTCGCAGGTGAAGAAGCCAGATGCGGACGTCCTGCGCTGGTGTGGTTGTGTGACAACTGCACATTTTAGTGGCCTTTTATTGTCCCCAGCACAAGGTCCACCTGTGTAATGATCATGCTGTTTAATCAGCTTCTTAATATACCACACCTGCCAGGTGGATGGATTATCTTGGCAATGGAGAAATGCTCAATAACAGGGATGTAAACAAATTTGTGCACAAAATTTGAGAGAAGCTTTATGTGGGTCTGAACATTTTTGTGGATCTTTCATTTCAGCTCATGAAACATGGGACCAACACTTGACATGTTGTGTTTATATTTTTGTTCGGTGTAAATATGCATGTATTTGAACCCAGGTCTGGTAATTTCTAGGCTAGGTCAGGTCCCAGTGCCTGGCATCAGTCACCTCCACCATGTTTTTCTACACTGTTCCCTACTCTTGTACAATGCGCTCATTTTCTTTAGTCTGACACTATTGACATCATGTCTCTGTAATTAGCCCTCATAAACAAATGAATATCCGCTCATCTAATTCGAAAGAGGTGTGCTGAAATGGTACTGTTGTAAGAGGGTGTTGCGGAAATAGGTCTAATTAACACTGTTGAGCTATTAACACACTAATTGTGTGTATTTTTCTCTGCGTTAGCATCAGAATTCTACATTGGGACGCACACACACACACACACTACCACCATTATTTGTCTGTGTTTACGGACCTCTGCTGTAGACTGCTCACCATCTCCCTAAACCACTCTCCTTTTTTTATAGAGAATCCCTCTCGCCTTCCACTCGTCTATCCTCGTTCCTCGTCCATCCATCCATCCAAGCCATCTCGTCTCCATTGTGCAGCTCTTGTTTGGAGTGCGGAGCTCTAATGATTTATTTCTTATTTAAAAGCTGCATCTGCTATGGGTAATTGAAGGGTCCACTTCCTTTGAAGAAGACTAGTGCTTGTACACACACACACACACACACACACACACACACACACACACACACACAGACGTAGACACACGCATACTCAAACACAGAGAGACAGTCGTCACACGCCCGTACACAAACACACAGCCCAACTCAAACCAGAAAAACACTGCTATGTTTTGGGCCTTTTGTCCTTACGAGAACACTTCAAAATGAAAGGAGGGGACAGAAGAGGAGAGGAGGGGCACACGCTAGCACACTTCCCTCAAGTGGCATCAAGATAAATCGGCAACAAAATGGAATGAATGGGGAATACATAAGTAAACTTTGCGTTAGTGTAGATTATTGAAGGGTCCGTCCGTCGGTAACATCTGAAGTGCCTCGGAAACCTTTTTAGATTCCCTTTTAGCAATCACAGGCCTAGGCTACGTCCCAAATTGCACTCTATTCCCTAAATTGTTTTTTTCTCTTTACCATTATTACCTTAGATAACAAATTGGGATGAAGAACTAGTGTTGTGCAAATAACCATTTTCCTCCAGTAAAGTCCTTGACCTTTTCTTAATTGGAATTTTCGTATGAAAGGACAGATTTAACTGATAAAATACAACTTTATTCCTCCCCTCAGATTGTGCTTAATTCCCCGCAGGAGGCCTTTTGGTAGGCCATCATTTCAAATGAGAAGTTAAATAAAGTTTAAATAAAAAAACATTACAAAGAAATGATTGGAGCAATTATGATCGTATTGACCATGAATGGATCACAGTGCTGTTGTCACGGTTACGTCACCAATAGAGGTGAATTTGAATACAATAGCCGAGTGAATACAGTGGCTAGCTATTCCACATCACAATGTTAGTCCACTATATTTTTGATACTTTTATTATTTGATATTTAGTCTGCCCTTGGCTCGTCATTTACCTGAATCAACAATCAGACGTATTGATCAATCTGATTTATTGTAGAAGTAATTAATCAAAAAGGCACATTAACATATTAAATGTGCTCATGGTCATACAGTAAATGTTTTGATCTGCTTTCATTCTTTTTTTGGCTCTGAAATTGAGACTAATATTCTTTTCCCACACAATTCAGATGAAATACTTAGCCTTCCGGGGACGTCTGAGTGCAGAGGTAAACAAATCACTCTTTTCCTTTAGGACCTACCCTCTGGTAAAGCTTTGAGAATTCTGTTCCTTAACTCAATTCAATACATTTCTTTAGGTAATTCGCCACACTGCATATGAAGTGAAGTGTCCTAAGAGGATTGAGAAGCTCAGAGAGTCTCAGACCCCATCTCTGTAAGCTAAGCATGTAGCCAGTCGTGGGTGGGTGTGTGTGTGTGTGTGCACCCGCTACACAACACTACTTTTTCATTTTCCAATCTAAACAGTGCTGTAGGATATGAGGAATCAAAGCACAGAATAGAGCGGTAACAGTGTGAGTAGTGATGACCCTTGATAGCCGTATTTCATCTTAGCGGTCGTCTTGGTGACTTGAGGGGCTGGAGAGCGTGTGTTTGTGGAAAAGGTAACGCATCTTTGATTGAGAATGACGTGTGTTTGAGAGGGTTAGCAACACCGCTGTCGAGGCTGAGGCTCCATTTCATCTGGGTGCCACAGCCACACGCTGTTCCCGCCACCCCTCTCTCTCTCCTCATCCAGACTTATTGTTTTATTCCGTAATGTATTCGCTTCAAGGACGGCCTAATCTAATGCGATTTAAGCCACTTACATTTTTCATAGAACACATTAGCGGTTTAGTCGTGCTTGAGCGGACCAGGTTAAGGACTTTCCCTTAAGGACACTGCCATGCTTGCTCGTCATAGGACCCTCTCAGTTCTGTGGGGTGGCTCGGAGGGCACTGACACACTGGCACCCCTTGATAGGTGTCGTAAAAACCTATTTACTGGTGTCAATGGCCTGATTCCACTTCAAAAAGGGCATTTGTCTTGTCAGCACATGACATTGATACTCCAGTATGTCATGTTCTATTGGTGGTACGGAGGTAAAGGTTGAGAATAGATATAGGCCCAGTAAATAATGTGACGTCAAATCCATATACTTTCTTAGTTTGACCGCCTTTTGAATTCCTCACGGAACTTAGCTCCTCAGATTCCAGGTAGTGTGCATAAATGTGTTACCACCCTGTCTGCGTAGTAGCACTTTAACATTTGCAAAACAACATGTACAATTCCATTTACAGTAATGTATAAAATATATATTTACGTTAGAGCTGGAAAGATAAACCGGAAGTTATCAACACCGACCATAGCGATCACTTATTGCAGGCATTTTGCAGATATCGTTCATTACGGTAATTAGCCTATGCTAAGGAAATAAGAAGTTTGAAATGAAATACGTTTTGTTAATATGGGTGATTGTTAATGCGACACGTGATGGCTACAATCATCAAACTAGTAGTAGTTTAAAGGGTAATACAAAATCTGGTGCACATTAATGTTACACTTATCAATCTATTTATCGGTATTGCATCAGTTAATTTATTTTGTCCATATCACCCAGTCCAATGTACATTCTGCAAATACATAATTGTAGGGGACAGAACCACCTCCAAGTGTAAAACAAATCCACTTAACAGGAAGAGGGAAGTATGTGGATGCTGTGCTGTCCATGGTGCTGATTTCTGGTACTGTGTGATCTGTGACTGTTCTGTGTATGGCTAATCTTTGTGTCTGTCTGGAACATGAAGTCATTTTTTGCACTTTTCAGATGTTGTTCTTCCAACATTTGAACCTTTGTGTAGAATTTCAGCCAGTGTGATCGTCCCTTTACTGCATTTTACATTTACATTTTAGTCATTTAGCAGACGCTCTTATCCAGAGCGACTTACAGTAGAGTGCATACATTTTATTACATTTTTACATACTGAGACAAGGATATCCCTACCGGCCAAATCCTCCCTAACCCGGACGACGCTCTGCCAATTGTGCGTCGCCCCACGGACCTCCCGGTTGCGGCCGGCTGCGACAGAGCCTGGGCGTGAACCCAGAGACTCTGGTGGCGCAGCTAGCACTGCGATGCTAGCTGCGATGCAGTGCCCTAGACCACTGCGCCTCCCGGGAGGCCTGCTGCCCATCTAATGGGAATCTTCTTGTTTACCCAATCAGATGTTTTCCCCACTTATTGTTTTGCTTCTTTTCCCCTCACCCCTTTTTTGTCTTTCTCTATTTTAAACAATCTTTCTCCTCTTCCCGCATTCCTCTCTTTCTGCCAGGTACCTGATGGACGGAGCGGAGTCCAGCTCGGAGGGGAGCGACGTAGAGGAGGATGAGGAGAGTGAGGAGGAAAAAGAGAGGAGGGTATGGGATTCTTAAACCATTCTATGACCTAGCAGTATGCCATGACATGATTGCCTAAGAAAAACACAATTCTGCTTCAAATTGTATTTGTCCTATTCCCACCCCCATACTGCCCTCTCCCTCCTTGGCAGACTCCACAAAAGAGTAGAGAAGAAGAACGGCAACCCACTCCCAGAAAGACCCCCATCAAGAAAGAGGAGGAGGATCTGTATGGTGGCTCCACAGACGCAGATGAACCAGGTTTCCATTATACACACCTCCATTAGAGCTGGGATGACAAACCTCAAATGACTGTGATTTTGCTACACAACGTTCCTGTAGATTGTTCTAAAACCATTTGGTCAACAGTAATAGGCTATGCATTATCTTGATTCCTGTTATAATACTATCTGCCTGTCCCTGTTTCGCGGTCGGCTGCTGACTCTCACTCCCTCTCCCCACTGTGCGCATGGTGGAGGGAGAGATGCATTCTGAGAAGCACAAGCATATGACCGTTGCTCAAAACACTAATGCGGGAAATATACAGTTCATAGAGCTACTATTCTATACTGAACAAAAATATAAACACATGCAACAATTTCATTGATTTTTACTGAGTTCCGGTTCATATGAGGAAATCAGTCAATTGAAATAAATTCATTAGGCCCTAATCTATGGATTTCACCATGCCTTAATAAAATGGACCTCCAGGATCTCGTCACGGTATTCTTGAGCATTCACATTGCCATCGATAAAATGCAATTGTGCTCGTTGTCCGTAGCTTATTCCTGCCTGTACCATAACTCCACTGTCACCATGGGGCACTCTGTTCACAACTTTGACATCAGCAAACCACTCGCCCACACAATGGTCTGCGGTTGTGATGCCGGTTGGACTTACTGCCAAATTCTTTAAAACGACATTCAATGTGGCTTATATTAGAGAAATGAACATGCAATTCTCTGGCAACAGCTCTGGTGGACATTCCTGCAGTCAGCATGCCAATTGCAAACTCCCTTATCGCAATGTCATGTTTTGTCAATATAGCCCAGCCTTAGCACCACCCCAAATGTTTTTACTGTCATTTATCACTGATTTATCGTTATAGCGAAAATAAGTCAATTTTGTCCATATGGCCCAGCTCCAACATACACACTGCCTAGGTTCAGACAGACAGAATCACTGATCGAAATGCATCTTAACCCATCACCCCCAACCACTGTCTCTTGGTTTTTCCTGGGGTTGAATGTATGAATTAATTAAAGAATGCACGAATGAATGAATACTTTAATGTCCCATAGGGACATCTTCTTGGCAACATATGGGACATTAAAATATGAGTTCATTAATTAGTTCATTAATTTGATTGATCGTTCTTTCATTCAAATGTTGCTGACAACCTTTTAATTGGATTTCACTCCCTACGACTTCCCTGTGTAAATAAAGGTAAATCAACACTACCACAGGAGATAGGCCTAGCGTTGAGGATCAACTGCTAGCTAGGGCAATATGTCTGTAGTGCAGTTAGAGGTGCTAGCAGGGTACTCTCAAGATGTCTTAAGAGATTGTCCTGCTACACCAGCGACATAGAGGTGAGAGGAGGGATGAACGGATTGGGAAGGAGGGGAAGTAGGAAAATGTATGAACTCACGCTCTGGATAAGATCGTCTGCTAAATGTAAATATAAGTGGACAGCCAGCCTCCAAGAAGGGGATAGAGGAAATGGAGAGGTGAGCTAAGAGAGTGTTCTTTTGACTGATGGGGGGATAGAGGAAATGGAGAGGTGAGCTAAGAGAGTGTTCTTTTGACTGATGGGGGGATAGAGGAAATGGAGAGGTGAGCTAAGAGAGTGTTCTTTTGACTGATGGGGGGATAGAGGAAATGGAGAGGTGAGCTAAGAGAGTGTTCTTTTGACTGATGGGGGGATAGAGGAAATGGAGAGGTGAGCTAAGAGAGTGTTCTTTTGACTGATGGGGGGATAGAGGGAAAGGACATTTTCAGTGCAGCACTGCTTTTTAAACGAACAACAGAACAGATACTAATTTAAGTAGCGGACATTTTTCTCACCACTTATTTATAAACTTGAGTAAATCATTGCTGCCAGTTTTCTCATGAGCTAATGGTGCTCACAACAGACAACTACATACTGTTGATAGCAGCTGAATCACGTGTGTAAGAATGGAAGGACCCTGACATGGTGTTGGAAAGGGAGGAGAAAGGAACATACTCTCTGGCCGTACTCGTTTCCAGAGACTCGTTTCGTCACCTTTTCTTACCAGAGCCGTTATTGCCGTAAATGTTTTTCTTTGACCATGTAGTGAATGGAATCGCTCAATCGTCGTAATACATTTTGCTCAAGTAGCTAGCCGAGGAAGAAAGAAAGACTAACACCACTAAGACTGAAGAAGATGGGAATGAAAGACGGTGAAATGGACAGAGGAAGACAAGTTGGGAACAGACTGCTTTAATGAATTGCGTGGAGGGACGGACGGATTGACAACACCGCCGCAAAAAGGACATGAAGAGAGGGATGCGTGTGGAGAGGACAAGGGGAGCGAAAGATCGGAAAGAAGCACTTGCGTAGCGCAATCGCTGCCAAGAGACTTGTGCATGATTCTAATTGCTATGGTAATGCGAGGCCACGAGTAAGTGTTCCGGGCGCATTAGTGAGACGAGAACGTCTTTACTAACGCATCACGTACCTCAAAACATGAGAGGGAAGAAGAATAAATCGCGACTGGGTGCATCTCAATAGACTAGAAGTAGCTTATTTTCCTTGTCTCCATCTGCACTGATTGGAAAATACACATTAAGAATATTAAGGAAACCTAGCCTTTAACTAGGGCCTAAGTACAAGGCCTTTTTATTTTGGTAGAGCAAAGCTTAGAGGTATGGGTGAAGCACTTACAAACGTTTCTACAGCATAGTATAGACTAAGTTATGACCCGATGTAGGTTAGTAAGATGGTATGCTTCTGATGTAGGTTATGTTCTTCTCATGTAATAAAATGTTGTTATTCTCCTGTCTCCCACAGAAGATGAGTCTGGCATGGACACGGAGGACGAGCTGAAGAGGTAACTAACACCATCAAATGAACATGAGTGGGATATTATTAATATTTGACTGTAGCGGGTGTCAAAGCCATTCCTACTGGTTGACAGTGCCTCTGCCCTAGCCTGGTCTCAGATCTCTGTGCTATCAGAGTTGCCCAGTGACCGTAGGAGTTGCCCAGTGACCGTAGGAGTTGCCCAGTGACCGTAGGAGTTGCCCAGTGACCGTAGGAGTTGCCCAGTGACCGTAGGAGTTGCCCAGCGACCGTAGGAGTTGCCCAGCGACCGTAGGAGTTGCCCAGCGACCGTAGGAGTTGCCCAGCGACCGTAGGAGTTGCCCAGCGACCGTAGGAGTTGCCCAGCGACCGTAGGAGTTGCCCAGCGACCGTAGGAGTTGCCCAGTGACATTTAGGAGTTGCCCAGTGACATTTAGGAGTTGGCCAGACAGCACAAAGGTCTGGGACCAAGATAACTTGATCTTCATGTTGGCGGGTGTAGGTAGGAGAGAGATCAACAGAGAGATTTTTTTTTTTTTAAACGTACCCCCTTTTTCTCCCCAATTTCGTGGTATCCAATTGTTAGTAGTTACTGTCTTGTCTCATCGCTGCAACTCCCGTACGGACTCGGGAGAGGCGAAGGTCGAGAGCCATGCGTCCCCCGAAACACAACCCAACCAAGCCGCACTGCTTCTTAACATGGCGCGCATCCAACCCGGAAGCCAGCCGCACCAATGTGTTGGAGGAAACACCGTACACCTAGCGACCTGGTCAGCGTGCACTGCCCCCGGCCCGCCACAGGAGTCGCTAGTGCGCGATGAGACAAGAATATCCCTGCCGGCCAAACCCTCCCTAACCCGGACGACGCTGGGCCAATTGTGCGCCGCCCCGTGGGCCTCCCGGTCGCGGCCGGCTGCGACAGAGCCTGGGCTCGAACCCAGAGTCTCTGGTGGCACAGCTTGCACTGTGATGCAGTGCCTTAGACCACTGCGCTACCCGGGAGGCCCAGATTGTTCTCATTTTGATTCATTAGTTGTTGGATGGCGCTGTCACTATTTTTGTTGTGAGCATCAATACAAGTCTAAAACTCTGCCATACTGAAATGGTCTTGCATCAAACATTCCCCTCGCTCTTTCAGTAATCTGAAGAGAGCCTGGATGTTTGTTTTGTATGTGGGGAGAAATGTCTGGTTCTGTTTGTTGTATTTGTTGTGCGGCATCACAACGTAATGAACAGGTGTGGCGTCTCTTCATTCAAGGACACCAGCAGAGCCTCAGTCAGTAGTTTCATAACCCCCCTTTCATAAACAACTTTTCTCTCTCCCGTCGGCAGGGTGGAGAGCGAGAGTCGGCAGAAGAAAGGAGAGAAGGAGAGAAAAGGAGTGGAGGAGGAGGACCCTTTTGGGGGGTCGACTGACGAGAACACTGACGCTGAGGCCGAGGAGGACGAGCCCATCCCTGAGCTACCAGGTCTGTCTCTTTGTCTGTCTGACCTTGTCTGCCTCTCTCTGTACAGTCTGTGCTGGCAGTTTGTTCTCGCTCATTGTTCATGTTATTCTAAATCAATAAAGTACTTTTCTGTCAGCCACACTGGTTTTTCACGACGCTCACAAATGTCAAGTTGTCAAATTGCAGACAATTTCTTCTCTTTTTCCCCATCAGTGATGAACAATGATGATTATTGTAATGCTATTCAGGGAGTCTTGCTCTCATGCTGATCTTTCATTTTCTTACTACCTTTTTTAGATTTCCTAACTGGAAAGCGATTTTTCCTCTATGGCAAGTTCCCCAACAATGACAGGCGCCTACTCCTGCGGTACATCATCGCCTTCAACGGGTAGGGAGAAGAGAGACTGACTCCAGAATGAGAGTAGGGCAGATTTTCCTGTAACAGTAGCACTTTACAAGTACTTTTAGAGTTAATGCAAGTGATCAGCGGATGAGGGCTTGTGCGTCATTGTACCTTTTCTAAAGCAGTGTTTGGATCTCAGACGAGACAGGTAGCTTTGGCACTCTCCTCAACCTCTTCCCCTCCCCATATCTCTCTCTCTTTCTTTGTTCCTCTTCCCCTCCCCCCCCCCCCTCTTCAGGGAGGTGGAGGACTACATGAGTGAGCAGGTCCAGTTTGTTGTCACCAGCGAGGGATGGCACGACTCCTTTGAAGACGTAAGTGTGACCTCCCTTTTGTTTCCTCGAAAGACCTCTTGATGTTAAGCACACACACAGACACACACAAATATTAGAGTGATACACGAGAAGGCAAGTGCACACTCACACACCAAAAACATGATTGTGTAACACACACACACTTATAAAGGTGTCTTTGTAAAAAAGGTAATGACTCCAGCGAGTTAGAATGCTAGTCATCTATGTAAAGTGATCAATTCACAGTCTGCTCCCAAAAAGAGAGTAATGCATCATGATATTTATTTATTTATATTTTTAAAAAGATCAGATTCTAGAACATGGAGAATCTTTTGATGCGATGTTTACCTACCCCGGGGCCTTTTTTTGTACATCACTGATGTTTGACCTGATATTGGACGTGCGTGGTTAGTTGCCTTTTGATGTAGGTCTGTTACACGGACGTCTGTATTCCACGCAAGCTCATTTGCAATGGAAAGGGCCTCTGCCAAGTCACTAGCTATTGAAATATAAATGTTGTTGACCTATTTGCTGTACCATTTTAAATATTGGCTAGCGAACCCTCATGCCCTCAAAGGGTTCAGTCTCTACCCCTTTATAATTAAACAGATTCCCACCTGATATATTTTCCCCTCTCTCTCTCTCTCTCCCACTCTCGCTTTCTCTCTGCCACAGGCACTGATGGAGAATGGTAATTTAAGCTTTGTCAAACCCACATGGATTTTTGCCATCAACGATCGACAGAAGACGCTGCCATATCAGCCCTACACTGTTGTCCCTTGAGACTTGCATTTGCCAACGTGCTCACACACACAAACACACACACAACCGTATTGTACCTGTCCAAAGGGTAGGAGAGGTGTACATTGAAGCCATAGACATTAGCTCTTCTCAGATCCCTAGGTAAATGAAACCAAGCAACGTGCCATTTTGGTACAAATGCCTTAACTTTACCTGAAACCATCCAGAGAGATGGATGAAATGGTTTCCCTACCAGAGATGGCATATCTTCAAAGACTTATCGGTACCGGTGCACAAAAATAACTCCCCTATCTGTCTCTCTTTCAGTGCTTTTTAAAACAACATATCTCTGCTTCACCTACACTACCTCAGGGTCCATGTCGAAACTTCAGTTATCATGTCCTGAAAAGCCACTGGCTTTGATAGAGGGGAGTGTATGTGTTAGGAGCAACATAAAGAGATCTAGGTGTAGCCGGAATGGCACCCTATTCTCTATAAAGAGCCCTATGGGCCCTGGTTAATAGTAGTGCACTACATAGGGAATAGGGTGCCGTTTACAGGCGTAAAGGTGTTTGTTAGTTATTTAAAGTCACTGACAATCGAGGCCAACGACCACGAAATATGAATAGAAAATAAGGCCTTTGTCCTATGTAGGAATATGAAATAGGCTTCAAGGATTGGTTGGTATTCCTCTCATCTTACTATTTTATTTTTCAGCAAGTCCGCTTTGGGCAAATGCATGGGATTGTAGTGTAATTTGTAGCATGTAGTGCTGTAGAATTACATGTACTTTTGTTTTATTCATGTTGTATGCTTTTTGAATTGTAAACAGAAACGATTGTGTGAGGATCCAATAAGTCCTGTTTTTGCTTGGTTATTTTTGTAGGTATGTGATATGTGTTCATCATCCTTATTTTTCCTGTCTGGATTCAACTTGTTTATTACAGCGTCTTAGCTTTGCTTTCAGATTCTTCTCCCCAAAAATACATATTTGATTAATTAAAATAATGCATTTCTTTATGAATTGTACACCCTCTAATTTGAATGGACCCCATCCTTCTTTCCTCTATTCATGCTCTATTTCCATCCCTCCATTCTCCATCATCTAGCCCCCCTCCCCACCTCTAATTCACTTCTACCCATGTTTCCCTCCCCTGGGCGTCTGGGTCCTCTGCTCTCCAGTCAAGGGGATTAGGGTAACGGAAGAAGAGCAAGAGAGGGAGGAGAGGAGAGAAATGAAGATAAAATGTTTGAATTCTCTGCCATGTTTATTTTGAAAGGAAACCATTTCCAGACTTCTTTTTGGGGGGGGAAATGTCAGTGGTGTGAGATGAATGCATACAGTTTTAGACATTAACCCCGGTGTCCTGGCTAAATTCCCAATCTGGCCCTCAAACCATCATGGTCACCTAATAATCCCCAGTTTACAATTGGCTCATTCATCCCCCTCCTCTCCCCTGTAACTATTCCCCAGGTCGTTGCTGCAAATGAGAATGTGTTCTCAGTCAACTTACCTGGTAAAATAACGGTAAAATAAAAAATAAATAAAAAATTCATTACCTGACACAACATACTCAACATTGTTCATGTTGAAATGCCTTTTTTTTTTACAAGCCTTTTAGGAGTTTATACTTAATTCCATTTGGAGCACCAGATTGATTCATAGATGTTTCAAAAGCTTTTATTTATTGTATGGTCTCATATTCCTTTGACATATTTGGCATGTCCTTGAAATAGAGAGACTGGTAGATCTGAGAGTTTATCCTGTGCAAAGTAAGGCCCTTTTCACTTTATAGTGTTGTCTATACTGTTTTTCTTAATCTGATAGGCTATTTCTTTGTCAAATATTGACATTTTATAGCTATATGGCTACATTCTGATGTACTTTGAGTATTATACCATAGTCAAGTATTCCTGTTAATGAGTTGTGTCACACACAATATTTTTATCCAGCTCTACTGTACTTCCTCAAGTTGTCAATGTGTAGGCTGTACCATTGTCTGGACCACCTGAGGTACCTTATTCACAGTCTCTAAGCTTGCTTTCTCATTGGCTATGTCCCGAATCTCCACCCTTTTCCAGAAGTGTACACTTGCACACTCCCTGTCACAGATTATAACGCATAGGAATGGTGTAAGCATTGGCTGGAAGGAGTTTACCCCATTGTAAAGTCCATGCGAGAAAGTGTGTGCACACTTTGGAAGAACGGTGAAGAATTGGGTCTCAGCTATACTGTGTAGATCACATTATGCTCCCAGTGAGGGGCATTGGTGAGAGCTTTGTGCATGGAACAAACCAGCAGTCATGATTATTTTAAGTGAGTTATTTACTGAGATACTGTAATTGGATGAAGGGGTTTTGATTTGTACCTAATTTGTTCAAAGTTCAAGTAGCAGATAAACATAGACACAGAGAGGCTTAAAGGGCTGCTTCATTGGAGATGGTTTAATTACCTTTCTCGATAGTGTGCTGTCTTATCTTAACTTCTAAGGCAGGGGTAGGCAACTAGATTCAACCGCAGGCCGATTTTTGTCAGAGCTGATGGACTGGGGCCTGCAACATAATTCGTACACTGCAAATTGACCAAGTAAGCCCAAAATATATATTTTAAAATAAAAACAATCACATACTGTATGTCTATCTTTTTATTTGTGGGAATACTTGAACAGATTTCCATTATTTTTAGAGGAATTCCTGCAGATTTTATAGAACTTTTTTACAAAAGAGGCCAAAATTAAATGACTCGTAGTGCGAAGGGGTGTCTGTCTGTACGATGAAAAACAAACTGAGTGAATAGCTGGCTTCAGTACTTGGGCACTAACCAACTTCACTGAACTATCTGTTATAATTATGAGATATAATTCTTACTCTCACTGTGTTTTCAAGTGAGTTAGATGACACTGCCTATCTCATACTGCCTGCCCTCACCCATTGCTATCCCCGTTTATGCTTTAATGAAGCATATACATTTTCCCTTCCAATTGTCTTCCCCGTCTCATTTCTCTCTGATCTCCTCTACTGCTTCTACTCATTGCGAGCACAGCCAAACGTATATGGATGATTTTAATTTGTCGCACAATTAGAGAGCTTTTTACCCACGCAGTTCATTTGTTTTCATCTGTCCGTTTTTTTTCTGAATAGGTTTCAAGACAAGTGAGCGTCTCGTCTCCTAAAGAGAGTGTACACACACACACACACACACTGCTCACTGGATCTGATCCTAGGAGCCACTAACGAGAGAGGAGGGGGGGGAAGAGAGAGGGAGAGTACCGCTAAATCACTTGGAGGAACGGACAGAGCATGAAAACCAGAGAGAGGTGGAGAGAAGGGGATTTACTGCCGGAACACTCATTGAGGAGTAGAGGGAGTGAGTGTGTTGCACGTTATAGAGGTTGAGGTGTGAGCTCTGACAGGAGAGGGTTAGCAGGCTCAGAGCAGACTGACTGGTGACTTACTGATTCACTCTGCTGACATTTTCTGCTTATTCAGAGTGACAGTAGTGAGTGCATACATTTTCATACTGTCTGCTGTCTATTGCAGTTTTCTGTTCGGAGGGTATGGGACTGACTACCACTACAGCCAAGTGAGGGTAAGTTGCAGTTTAACCTACTTTTTTACTCATAATTTTGTTGCCATTTGGGTTACCTGTCTCTGTCTTTTTATGTTATCTGGTCTATGTCTCTGTGTCTGTGTGTACTTGTACCCACATGAGTAGTAGTTGGTCCTAAAATAACCACTCAATGAATAAAACCATGCTGAGGATGTTGTATTTCCACATGTCTAGTAGTAGTGGGATCTCTCTTCAATGTGACTTCAGTCCATGGTATTACGTTTTTTGACGTTTCCCTTCACATATCTGGAAGTCCTCAACTTTCCATTTGATCTCAACTTCTCGTTCCCCTCTTCCTTGCCGTTTGAACTTACTGACAATTATTCTGTCTCTCTCAGTATCCTTCTCTCCCACCGTTTATCTCGATATGGAGTATGTCATTTCCATTAACACTCTTGATCCCCTGTCCCCTCTCTCCAATGATCTTTAGCTATAAGTGACCATACTACCACACACATACACACGCCCCTGAGTGTGGCCGATCAAATGGGTCGTCGTCACCAAAGCACTCTCGCATCACATTAGAGGGCTAGGGCTCTACTGAACAAGCTGTTCCTTCATTCATGCACATTGGGTGGGTTTACAGCTGCAGGAACTATCACTTTAGAATGTCAGGTAGCAGGTCCGCATCCCAAAACCCTTTGAGTGGTTGACTCCCCTAGAAAAACCCGTTGAGAGTGGTTGACTCCCCTAGAAAAACCCTTTGAGAGTGGTTGACCCCCCTAGAAAAACCCTTTGAGAGTGGTTGACCCCCCTAGAAAAACCCTTTGAGAGTGGTTGACTCCCCTAGAAAAACCCTTTGAGAGTGGTTGACTCCCCTAGAAAAACCCGTTGAGAGTGGTTGACTCCCCTAGAAAAACCCGTTGAGAGTGGTTGACTCCCCTAGAAAAACCCGTTGAGAGTGGTTGACTCCCCTAGAAAAACCCTTTGAGAGTGGTTGACTCCCCTAGAAAAACCCTTTGAGAGTGGTTGACTCCCCTAGAAAAACCCTTTGAGAGTGGTTGACTCCCCTAGAAAAACCCTTTGAGAGTGGTTGACTCCCCTAGAAAAACCCTTTGAGAGTGGTTGACCCCCCTAGAAAAACCCTTTGAGAGTGGTTGACTCCCCTAGAAAAACCCTTTGAGAGTGGTTGACTCCCCTAGAAAAATCCTTTGAGAGTGGTTGACTCCCCTAGAAAAACCCTTTGAGAGTGGTTGACTCCCCTAGAAAAACCCTTTGAGAGTGGTTGACTCCCCTAGAAAAACCCTTTGAGAGTGGTTGACTCCCCTAGAAAAACACTGAGAGTGGTTGACTCCCCTAGAAAACGAATGGGACTAAATATACCTACATTGTTAAGACTAGTAATGAGTCCAGGGGCTGTATGTATTAAAAGTCAGTCGGAGTGCTTATTTAGGATCAGTTGAGCCTTTTAGTACACAGTAAGATCTCATGGATAGGGCAGACCTGGTCCTAGATTAGCACTCCTACTCTGAGATACTTGATGCACCAGCATTTCCGCTTCTAAACATGGACAAGACAAGTAAAGTACTTTATTAGTCCATAAATAAATGATGGTCTTTGCTCTGATCATGGTCTTAATAAGCAGTGAGAGGAATAGTAGATCATGGAGCGTTGAGTCTGAGAGAAGTGAGGGATTTAAAATATACCAGTCAGTATTTATTTATTCATTTCCCACCAACTCTCAGCAGTGGGATGCAAATGCGGCAGCCAGCCCAGCCACGTCACAGAGTCCATCATCCATCCTCTCTCAACACGGACAATTTATTCGTGCTGCTCAATTTCCTCCCTTTCCCTCCCATGATTGTCGCTGCCCAGTGAAATATTTATTACAGACTGGCTCTCGCTAGAACAAGGTTGGGCACATGTTTTTTGTTGCGACTAACCAGCCCAAAGCTGTGCTAGACCTGTCTAGAGTCCATGTGACAGACAAGGAGGGAGAGAAGACGGGGAGAGAGAGCGCATGGAAGGACAGAAAGATGATCCAGGACATGGGTTCTGGTCATTTAGAGACCAGATATTTAACAGTTACAAGTTAGGGACGTATACTAAAAAGAATGAGGTGGCTGTTAAATATCTCTTTCCAACACAACCATTTTTAGGGAGAAAAGGCTTGTCAGAGAAAGAGAGATGAATGGGATGTTTTCCCTGAGAAGAGAGCAAGAGAGGGGGTTCTTATTTAATGAAAAGTCTGGACTACCTACTTCACAGGATCGTTTTTGAGTCTTCATCTGCATAATTTACTTTAATTAAGTATGGCTTAAAGAAGTGCTGACACATACAGTATAGAACAACAATGTTATCTCAATTCCCCTCTAACATATCTCTATCTAAAATTAGGTACTTTTTTATCCATGAAACGAAGTCTTAGAACACGCTTTGTACCCACTTTCCATGATTTCCCATAAGCACTGCCATGTAGAGCTTTTTCACAACAAGCCCATTTGCCGAACAGTACTGACAGTTTACCTTTGTTTTTAAACATATTGATTTCCTGTCAGTCAAAGGACTAAAGGAAGTAGGAGAAAAATATATAGTAAATAAGAGATACAAAGTATACTCCCTTACTAAAAAGATTGCAGTTTTGAAACTGCAGTTGATTGTGCTATTTTGGTCACAGTAATTGCAGAATAACTGCAGTGTACTGCAGTTACACTGCAAAATGACTGCATTAAAAAAAACTTAATTTTGGATGCCGTATTTGCAGCATACTGCACTCTAACTGCAGTTATGCAGCAGTGTACTGAAGTTATACTGCACTCTGACTGCAATCTTTTTTTGTAAGGGTTGAACGCAGATGCTTCCACAGAGGTGTGGTTTCTGAATTGGAGATGATTGTGGACTACAGGAAAAGCAGGGCCGAACACACCCCCATTCACATCAACAGGGCTGTAGTGGAGTGGGTTGAGAGTTTTTAAAGTTTCTTGGTGCCCACATCACCAACAAACTATCATGGTCCAAACACACCAAGAAACTTGTGAAGAGGGCACGACAACGCCTTTTCCCCCCCAGGAGACTGAAAAGATTTGGCATGGGTCCCCAGATCCTCAAAGTTCTACAGCTGCACCATCGAGAGCATCCTGACTGGTTGCATCATTTACATTTACATTTTAGTCATTTAGCAGACGCTCTTATCCAGAGCGACTTACAGTAGAGTGCATACATTTTATTACATTTACATACTGAGACAAGGATATCCCTACCGGCCAAACCCTCCCTAACCCGGACGACGCTATGCCAATTGTGCGTCGCCCCACAAACCTCCCGGTCGCGGCCGGCTGCGATAGAGCCTGGGCGCGAACCCAGAGACTCTGGTGGCGCAGCTAGCACTGCGCCACCCGGGAGACATCACCACATCACCGCCTGGTATGGCAACTGCTCGGCATCTAACCATAATACTCTACAGAGGGTAGTGCGTATGGCCCAGTACATCACTGGGGCCAAGCTTCCTGCCATCCAGGATCTCTATACCAGGCAGTGTCAGAGGAAAGCACAAAAATTGTCAGACTCCAGTCACCAAAATCATAGACTGTTCTCTCTACCACATGGCAAGCGGTACCGGAGCACCAAGTCTAGGTCCAAAAAGCTCCTTAACAGCTTCTACCCCCAAACAATAAGACTCCCGAACAATTAATCAAATGGCTACCCAGACTATTTGCATTGACCCCCCCCTTTGTTTTTACACTGCTGCTACTCGCTGTTTATTAAATATCCATAGTCGCTTTACGCCTACATGTACAAATTACTTCGACTAACCTGTTCCACCACACATTCACTCGGTACTGGGTACCCTCTGTATGTAGCCTCATTATTGTTATTTTATTGTAACTTTTTTTTTTTTACTTGAGTTTATTTAGTAAATCTTTTCTTAAGTCTATTTTCTTAAAACTGCGTTGTTTAAGGGCTTGTAAGTAAGCATTTCACGGTAAGGTCGACACCTGTTGTATTCTGTAAATGTGACAAATAACATTTTGATTTGAATTAGTTGAGCAATTAACATCCCATCATGCTTGGGGTCATGTATAAAAATGCTGGGCAGGCCATTATTTTGGCTACAATGGCTATGCCCCCATAGGATTACAATGCCCCCATCCACAGGGCACAAGTGGTCACTGAATGGTTTGATGAAAATGATGTAAACCATATGCCATGGCTGTCTCAGTCACCAGATCTCAACCCAATTGAACACTTATGAGAGATTCTGGAGCAGCTCCTGATTCAGAGTTTTACATGACCATCAGCAAAATACCAAATTATGGAATTTCTCGTGGAAGGATGGTGTCGCAGCCCTCCAATTGAGTTCCAGACACTTGTAGCATCTATGCCAAGGTGCATTGAAGCTGTTCTGGCCCATGATGGCTCAAGGCCCTATTAAGACACTTTATGTAGGGGTTTCCTTTATATTGGCACTTACTGTACCTGTAGTATTTCTGATTGTCTTAACTTTTTAACCACAACTAATGAGCTGTCCCTTTTCAGTCATTTTTTCTTCACCTCGAACAGAAAGTAACAAAGTCTGTTTTTGTATTTGAAAAATGTTTCCATCACTCTCCCCTTCGATAACCACCTAGCCTCAGGGTGAAAGTGGAAAATGTAATGCTCTGAAACGATATATCCTGCGGAAACATCATAAAATACCTGGACGCTTCTTCTCCCTTGCACAAATAAAGCTGTATGTCTGGAGATCACTGGCGCGGGAATCTCTGAGGGCCCAAAATAGTTAATACAATTTGTCATGTTTGCTAGCAAAAGCTGAAGACAGAGAAGGCTAGAATAAAGGCAGACAGGCATAGAGAGACCATAGTTCATGCAATTGAAAGAACCTGAACCAACTGCCATGCGGTGTAGCCAATGTGATTTATAATGGATTTTATTTATTTTCATCAGTGTATTTTCTGTTTGATGAAAATGCCCATATGAAAATCAAAGGTCCTAACTGTCATGCAGATTGGTAGAAATGGTCATGTAAATTATCACTCCACATGTAAAAAAGTTGCTGACCACTTTTAGGCTTTAATTCATTCCTTTTTTTTTGGTGTAAAATAGGCCTATTATACCAGGAGCGAATTGGCCATCTGGCAATTCTAGCAAATGCCAGATGGCTGGACCATTTGTCTTGTTTGGGTGGGCTGGTAGAAATATTGTTTTAATATACAAATAAAACAATAAGAAAAGTGACATGAACAGCGGCCCATTGGCCTTTATTTAATGATTTTTGCTAAAAGAAAATTGTTATAGTAATATATAATCAGCCTTTGGCTGATCAGTGGGCAACGGCTGGCCCAGTATTTTCTGATAGGCTGAAGTCATGCAAACACACATTCAAAGTCAAATGTGGCATCAGCAAAGAGGCCTGCTCCGACTCTGTCATCAGTTAGCCAAGATCATGTATTGTCAAAAACAGAAAGGGTACCTGTAGCCTACCTTTTAGAACCAACTTGTTTGGTCATGGCCATTACTGGAAAAAAAGAGATGCTTCATGAAACACTGTCAGTCATAATACTAGGTACTTTATACTTTACCTGGGATAAATATCATACATACAGTTGAAGTTGGAAGTTTACATACACCTTAGCCAAATACATTTCAACTCAGTTTTTCACAATTCCTGACATTTAATCCTAGTAAAAATTTCCTGTCTTAGATCAGTTAGGATCACCACTTTATTTTAAGAAAGTGAAATGTGTAACAATTCCAGTGGTGGAAACAAGAGTCAGGTGCAGAGAGCAGGAATCTCTTTCAAAAAGTGGAATTTATTTCCTTAACGTAATCACCTACAAACCGGTGACGCCACACTAAACACTGGGCGCGTAAAGAGAAATGTCCAAAGTCAATTGAATAACAAAAATCCACAAAATCCACACCACAAACACGAAACAGAAAAACAAGCCCGCACAAAAGGGAGCGGGCAAACTGGGTTTAAATAACCCCTAATCTAAACACACAACAGGTGAAACAAATTAGACCAACTAAACGGAAAACAGAAAAGGGGATCGGTGGCAGCTAGTAGACCGGAGACGACGACCGCCGAGCGCCGCCCGAACGGGAAGAGGCACCATCCTCGGCGGGACTCGTAACAAAATGTCAGAATAATAATAGAGATGATTTATTTCAGCTTTTATTTCTTTCATCACATTCCCAGTGGGTCAGAAGTTTACATGCACTCAATTAGTATTTGGTAGCATTGCCTTTAAATTGTTTAACTTGGGTCAAACGGTTTGGGTAGCCTTCCACAAAATTGGGTGGCCAATTCCTCCTGACAGAGCTGGTGTAACTGAGTCAGGTTTGTAGGCCTCCTTGCTCACACACGCTTTTTCATTTCTGCCCACACATTTTCTATAGGATTGAGGTCAGGTCTTTGTGATGGCCACTCCAATACCTTGACTTTGTTGTTTAAGCCATTTTGCCACAACTTTGGAAGTATGCTTGGGGTCATTGTCCACTTGGAAGACCCATTTGTGACCAAGCTTTAACTTCCTGACTGATGTCTTGAGATGTTGCTTCAATATATCCACATAATTTTCTTTCCTCATGATGCCATCTATTTTGTGAAGTGCACCAGTCCCTCCTGCAGCAAAGCACCCCCACAACATGATGCTGCCACCGCCGTGCTTCACGGTTGGGATGGTGTTCTTCAGCTTGCAAGCCTCCCTCTATTTCCTCCAAACATAACGATGGTCATTATGGCCAAACAGTTCTATTTTTGTTTCATCAGACCAGAGGACATTTCTCCAAAAAGTACGATCTTTCTCCCCATGTGCAGTTGCAAACCGTAGTCTGGCTTTTTTATGGCGGTTTTGGTGCAGTGGCTTCTTCCTTGCTGAGCGTCCTGTCAGGTTATGTCGATATAGGACTCATTTTACTGTGGATATAGATACTTTTGTATCTGTTTCCTCCAGCATCTTCACAAGGTCCTTTGCTGTTGTTCTGGGATTGCTTTGCACTTTTCGTACCAAAGTATCTCTAGGAGACAGAACGCGTCTCCTTCCTGAGCGGTATGACGATTGCGTGGTCCCATGGTGTTTATACTTGAGTACTATTGTTTGTACAGATGAACCTGGTATCTTCAGGCGTTTGGAAATTGCCCCCAATGATGAGCCAGACTTGTGGAGGTCTACAATTATTTTGTCTGAGGTCTTGGCTAATTTCTTTTGATTTTCCCTTGATGTCATGCAAAGAGGCACTTAGTTATGATACAGTGAATTATAAGTGAAATAATGTCTTTAAGCAGTTGTTGGAAAAATTACTTGTGTCATGCACAAAGTAGATGTCCTAACCGACTTGCCTAAACTGTACTTTGTTAACAAGAAATGTGTGGAGTGGTTGAAAAATTAGTTTTAATGACTCCAACCCTAAGTGTATGTAAACTTCAGACTGCATCAGATGACCTGGCCTCCACAATCACCCGACCTCAACCCATTTAAGATGAGTTGGACCGTAAAGTGAAGGAAAAGCAGCTAACAAGTGCTCAGCATATGTGGAAACTCCTTCAAGACTGTTGGAAAAGCATTCCTCATGAAGCTGGTTGAGAGAATGCCAAGAGTGTGCAAAGCTGTCAAGGCAAAGGGTGGCTACTTTGAATTATCTCAAATCTTAAATATATTTTGATTTGTTTAACACTGTTTTTGGTTACTACATGATTCCATGTGTGTCATTTCATAGTTTTGATGTCTTCACTATTATTCTACAATGTAGAAAATAGTCAAAATAAAGAAAAACCCTGGAATGAGTACGTGTATCCAAACTTTTGACTAGTACTGTATGTAATATTTCCGTTTTTGTATTTATACATTTCCTAAAATAAGAGGTCAAGAGGTCTTTACATTACGAATGCACTGTACATACGTTTATACAGCGTAGTATAGGCTAAGTTATCACCTGATGTAGGTTAGTAAGATGGTATGCTTCTGATGTTGGTTAGTAAGATGGTATGCTTCTGATTTAGGTTATGTTCTTCTCATGTAATAATATGTTGTTATTATCCTGTCTCCCACAGAGGACGAGTCTGTGGGATCTATTTTAGAATAAGGCTGTAACGTAACAAAATGTTAAGTCAAGGGGTCTGAATACTTTCCGAATGCACTATATGTAAGCTGGTGTAGGTATATTGGGTAATGTAGAGGGTCAGGGAGGGAGCTTAAGATCTCTCCCTTTAATTATGTATCTCAAAGCCAATCTGCCTGAAACATTGGAGGGTAGAGGTGCTGTGTTAGAGAAATAGGCTAAAGGTGGAATAAAACTGCCAATCGAATGAAGAATACCACAGTAATTCACTTAAAGTAGAAAAATATGGGCATGTAGTAGATGCTTTTATCCAAAGCGACTGATGCGAAGTAACAACGAAGACATTTGATATGTGTGGCCCATTTGGGAATCAAAACCACAACTGATATTGAAAGCGCCATGCTCCAATCTATAGAGCCATCAGCACCGCACCAACTTATCACATTCCTATCTGCCCTCGAGGCAGAACAGGATGTACAACTCCAATCTGCATTGAGCTGAGATAGTTGAATTGTACATATATCTACTGTATGTGTTGTATATACAAGGTACAGAGTTGTAGAGCTTTGTGTGTCTTAATTATGAGTTATAACTATTGATGTTATTAGTCTCTCTTGTTACTTTTTCAGACTGTTCCAGACTCTCTGTCCAGAGGAGCATGATGACTACTTTCCCCAATGAGACAGGCTTCTCCTCCCTCTCTCCATCATACCCCCCCTCCCTCTCCTCTCCCACACTGTCCCTCTCCATCTCCCTCACCTCCAACCCTTTCTCTTCCTTCTCCCTCTCCACCTCCTCCTTCTCTCCGTCCAACTGCTCCAGCTCTCCGTTGCCCTCCTCCCCTCCCTATAACTTCTACGCTGTGCTGCTGGTGCTGCTCATCTTCTGTGTGGTGTTCGGCAACGTGCTAGTTTGTGTGGCGGTGTCGCGCGAGCGCTCCCTCCAGACTACCACCAACTACCTCATTGTCTCCCTGGCTGTGTCTGACCTGCTGCTGGCCACCCTGGTCATGCCCTGGGGCGTCTACCTGGAGGTGGGTGGGTGGGTGTGTGTGGGTTTGTGCGCGCGTGTTTCTATCCATCTGGCAGCCAGTGTTTTTCTGCCTGTCTCGTTCCCTGTCTTTACCTCCTAGGCTCTCTACACTAGTTCATTCGTAGGTGTTTCAAAAGCCCTCCGATAATGTCAAGGTAGCAGTCAATAATGCATCAGCATGCCTGCGTCTCAAATGGTACCCTATTCCCTATGTAGGGCACTCATTTTGATCGGGGCCATGAATTACAAACCCCTGCTGTTCCGGAGCACATGTAATAATCACTCGCGTGTGTTATTGTTCATACTGTATGTGTCCCTTTTCTAGGTGGTAGGGGAGTGGCGCTTCAGTCTCATCCACTGTGACATCCTCCTGACCCTGGACGTCATGATGTGTACTGCCAGCATCCTCAACCTCTGTGCCATCAGCATCGACAGGTACTCACACTCTCTCTATATCTATCTACAGTATCTATCTTACTACAGTATATTTCTACAGTATATCTCTCACTCTCCAGTATCTATCGCTCTATCTACAATGTCTGTCTCACTCGCCCTCCTCCCATCACTCTCTTCTCACACTGTCTTCAAAATCTGGATTGATTTCATTGTGCCCTTGCAGCAAAAACGTATTTTAAGGTGATGGTAATGTCTCCTGATGGGAAATGTATTTTTTTATGGTTTGTTATTGTTGTTTTTCCCATAAAGAAAACAATTTCCCATCAGAAAAACATTTGCTGTCTTTTTGGGTACCCTCCTCACTTTGCAAGTATCATTATCTTCTTAACATGAGCTTATTTTGTCCAACCAAATCCTTCCCCTTTTAAAACCAGTGAAAGAAATGGACAATTACAGCAGCCTCAATAGTTGTAGCCTAGTTTGTCCCTTTGTAGATTGATTCGCTCTGAATGTGAAGCCATGTCTCAGGGCTTAGTGTGGGTACTGTTCTTCTTTCGTATCTGTCCCTGACTACCAGCCCTTTGGAGGGATGACAGTCTCCTCTCCTCACACCAGGCTTTCTATGGAGGGCTCTTAGAGTGGTTTGTCACGCTGCTGCACCGTGAAACTGACTTGGACAGCTTTTGTTTAACTGGTGAAAGACTGACAATGCAACTGAACTGTGTGTGGGCGGTGGTGGGCAAGGTGTTTGTGTGCGTGCGGGATTCTTTGTGTGCACGCGTTAGCTCTAAATACTGCATGTGTGTGTGTGCAGGTACATGGCGGTGGCGATGCCCATGCTGTATAACACCAGATACAGCTCCAGGAGGAGGGTGGCTCTGATGATTGCTGTTGTGTGGTTCCTCTCCTTCGCCATCTCCAGCCCTCTGCTGTTTGGACTCAACAACACAGGTCTGTCTGTCTCTGTATCTGTCTCTCAGTTCCCTCCCCGGAGAAAACACAATAACTCCAAAACAGTGGAAAGATTGGTCCTTTATGTCCGAATGTCATCAGTTTCAAAGGAAATGAAAAGCTGAGAAAAAGACGAAACAAGTTTCTGATAAGACTTCAGTTTTTCTTGGGTGCATACTGTATGCTTGTCTAAGACAACACATTACACACGCTTTCACATTTTCTCACGAGATACTGAAATAAATAGATATTTCTCCACCCCTGTTCCCGAGACAATGTTTGAAAATTTGTTTAATTTTACTGCTTGAATTGCATATTTCTGCAGGAGTTAATATTGTATTACGCTACAGGTGAGAGGTTATAGGCCTACAGTCAGAGTTTATATTTCAGTTACTATCCATTTAACCCATATATTTAAATGAGGAATATTCTGTTTATTCATAGGTCCTCATGAGCGGGATATCAAAGGTGCATGTCAACAGCTTATCCCGGATAAGACCTTAAGCGAAGATATGAGCTACTATCCGTTATTCTGTGTGCATGTCAACATGGTCAATGACTAGGCCGAGGCTACAAAGAAAGCAATTTTCCCCCGTCCCGCCCTTCTGGAAACTTCATTCTAAAATCTAAGGATCTGAATCACGTTCTGCGCATGTGTTATTTTACACACATTCACATTTCTGTCTTTACTCACCCTCAGCCAATTTGGATCGGTATGACGCAGTAGCCCGTTTCTGCCTCATATTTCTGAACAGCTGCAATTTGAATGAATGTTCCAAAAAAGATTATATACACTGCTCAAAAAAATAAAGGGAACACTTAAACAACACAATGTAACTCCAAGTCAATCACACTTCTGTGAAATCAAACTGTCCACTTAGGAAGCAACACTGATTGACAATAAATTTCACATGCTGTTGTGCAAATGGAATAGACAAGAGGTGGAAATTATAGGCAATTAGTAAGACACCCCCAAAAAAGGGAAGGGTTCTGCAGGTGGTGACCACACACCACTTCTCAGTTCCTATGCTTCCTGGCTGATGTTTTGGTCACTTTTGAATGCTGGCGGTGCTCTCACTCAAGTGGTAGCATGAGACGGAGTCTACAACCCACACAAGTGGCTCAGGTAGTGCAGTTCATCCAGGATGGCACATCAATGCGAGCTGTGGCAAAAAGGTTTGCTGTGTCTGTCAGCGTAGTGTCCAGAGCATGGAGGCGCTACCAGGAGACAGGCCAGTACATCAGGAGACGTGGAGGAGGCCGTAGGAGGGCAACAACCCAGCAGCAGGACCGCTACCTCCGCCTTTGTGCCAGGAGGTGCACTGCCAGAGCCCTGCAAAATGACCTCCAGCAGGCCACAAATGTGCATGTGTCTGCTCAAACGGTCAGAAACAGACTCCATGAGGGTGGTATGAGGGCCCGACGTCCACAGGTGGGGGTTGTGCTTACAGCCCAACACCGTGCAGGACGTTTGGCATTTGCCAGAGAACACCAAGATTGGCAAATTCGCCACTGGCGCCCTGTGCTCTTCACAGATGAAAGCAGGTTCACACTGAGCACATGAGCACATGTGACAGACGTGACAGAGTCTGGAGACGCCGTGGAGAACGTTCTGCTGCCTGCAACATCCTCCAGCATGACCGGTTTGGCGATGGGTCAGTCATGGTGTGGGGTGGAATTCCTTTGTGGGGCCGCACAGCCCTCCATGTGCTCGCCAGAGGTAGCCTGACTGCCATTAGGTACCGAGATGAGATCCTCAGACCCCTTGTGAGACCATATGCTGACACATGCACATTTGTGGCCTGCTGGAGGTCATTTTGCAGGGCTCTGGCAGTGCACCTCCTTGCACTAAGGCGGAGGTAGTGGTCCTGCTGCTGGGTTGTTGCCCTCCTACGGCCTCCTCCACGTCTCCTGATGTACTGGCCTGTCTCCTGGTAGCGCCTGCATGCTCTGGACACTACGCTGACAGACACAGCAAACCTTTTTGCCACAGTTCGCATTGATGTGCCATCCTGGATGAACTGCACTACCTGAGCCACTTGTGTGGGTTGTAGACTCAGTCTCATGCTACCACTAGAGTGAGAGCACCGCCAGCATTCAAAAGTGAAACTAATTACTATACTAATTGCCTATAATTTCCACCTTTTGTCTATTCCATTTGCACAACAGCATGTGAAATTTATTGTCAATCAGTGTTGCTTCCTAAGTGGACAGTTTGATTTCACAGAAGTGTGATTGACTTGGAGTTACATTGTGTTGTTTAAGTGTTCCCTTTATTTTTTTGAGCATTGTATATGAGGCAGGAACCTTCTCTGTCTGTTGTAACGGATATTGCCGTAGAAGCAAGACGCAGTCTACACATTGCATTGGGGCAAAACGATTAGCGTTTTGCGTGATCTTTATAGTTATGCTGCCATATAGCCAGCAATATGCCTTGTTTAGCCAATGTTTCCAATGATGTTGAAGAACATTAAATCGCTAGAAAACCGCCTTGTGTCGTACTTGTTTGCTATAGCCTATGGTTACAACAGACAAAGAACTACCTTTGTTTGAACTGTTTTGTGTACAAGCGGCAGCGGAGTCACGGAGTGACTGAGCATCAGCTGAACGGAGGTAGGCTAATGGATCCCGCATGCACAGAAATCTATGTATTTTTAGCAACAGCAAGTAGGGTTCCAGAGAATCCGGAACAGCAGCCACTCCGATGAATCTATTCAATCACAAGTGCTCTAGTCTCATTTACTCATTTAAGTCTAGGAGAGACATGAACATGGTCCGGGAAGCCACGCGTGCAGAAACCCACACCCCTTTTGTTATTAGCTATGTAAAATAACTATTGCGATCTTCCAGTCCATCTGTAGTCAGTCTGGAAGAAGATTGCAGCCCTACTGGATATATGGGTATCACCAGTTGGTGAGAGACCGAATGAATAATCAGTTAGATAGGCCTACATCTGTTTAATCATGACGCCCAGCTATGCAGTAACTGCAATCACTAACACCACACGCACATGCACACATAGACACGCTACTGCTTACTAACAGCGTTCAGCTCTGTATGCTTTAATCAGTCAACAAGTTTCAATGAAAGAGGGGCTCATTGATTGGCCCGTCAGTCCACATCCACAATACAGAATGTTTATCGGTGATGCGGCAGACATTTTAAGTCGGATAACGTGCACATCATCACGTTTTGCTCAAGATGGTATTTTGATTTTTTTTTTTTAAACAATTATTGCAGGTCGTGCAAAAAGAAGCGAACTGAGGTTTTGGAACATAAGCTCCTAACCTTGAGGACGGGGTTGAAGAGAGTACTGCTTTCGTATGCAAATACTGCACAGCTTGATGCAACAACCACTCGAGCTGGAGTGGCCAACACTAAAAGCCAATATATACTTGATCAGAAAATGTGGCCGGGGGCTTCGTATGGAGGCATGCAGAGGCCAAATCCCCATGGCTGTGTGCCTCTCAAATATTGTAACAATGCGGAGGGCTCTGTATCGCTCCGCATTGACACGATTGGTTGACGGTAGGTGAGGGCGGGAGGTCCTGTATAAACACAAACTCACTTCCTTGACAACAGCTCTGTGCTGCGCCGCAAAGCACAAGAAGTGTAAATGCCCAGACTTCTGCAGACGTGATATCACATATCACACTACCTCATCCCCATATTGTTACTTATCCTCTTGCTCTTTTGCACCCCAGTATCTCTACTTGCACATCATCATCTGCACATCTATCACTCCAGTGTTAATGCTCATTTGTAATTATTCCGCCTCTATGGCCTATTTATTGCCTTTACCTCCCTACTCTTCCACATTTGCACACACTGTACATAGATGTTTCTATTGTGTTATTGACTGTACGTTTGTTCATGTGTAACTCTGTGTTGTTTTTGTCGCACTGCTTTGCTTTATCTTGGCCAGGTCGCAGTTGTAAATGAGAACTTGTTCTCAACTGGCCTACCCGGTTAAATAAAGGTGAAATATATATATTTTTTTTTTAAACAGTAAATGCTCTATGGCCACTGCAGATATCAGATTGACCACGCAGCACCTTTACTCTGCCTGTTAACAATCAGTAACCTCCGAGAGCCCCTTGAACACACCTTTGAACACACCGCTGGGAATACGAGATGGTTGGCGTTCAGGGTCACCACGTGTCCTATTGAAAGGCTATGGTTATACTGTATACGGGGAAGCTTGCGTTTATTGGATTGGACCTACCACCGAAACATCCAATTCAACAGAAAGGCAGTATTTAAGGTACCTTCTTACAGTGTACAGCATCTAGTAATTTGCTAGCAGCTGTATACTGTTGAAAGGGTTCAACTAGACTGTAGTGTGTTGTGCGATAGGCTGTGGCCTGGCCTTATAATAAGCAGATTTGATATGCCTTTCATGCATCCAGCCTGAATATGGAGAGAAATGGCCAATGCCGGATGCCTATGTACCTGTCTTCTCTGGAGCTAAACCAGGCATTTACTTAGTTGCCAAACCATTACGGAGGGGACTTTGACATATTTAACAGCTAGGGTTGACTGACATCTTTGGCTATCTGACCAGAACTGTAGAGGAAAACTTCTCTCTTGCTTTAACATTCACCTCCTCCCACCTGTTCCCAATCAACATCTCTGTGTTTCTATCCACCTCTTCTCATCCCCTTCACTCCATCAGCCAGTCGGGAGGAGACCAAGTGTGCCTTCGCTGATCCGTCCTTCGTGGTCTACTCATCCGTGGCCTCCTTCTACGTTCCTTTCATCGTGACCCTGCTGGTGTACGCCCAGATCTGTGTGGTGCTGCGGAGGCGGGGCCGACGCACCGTGCCCCGCAGACACGGACTGTACCCACAGGGAGGAGGCAAGACGGGGGAGGGCCACAGGCACAGGAAGGTTCATGATTAGTCAATCAATCTATCAGTCAACTAATCAGCCAGTCATCAATCAATTAACCCCATAAAACAGCAAGCCAATAAATCAGAGGCAGGATAATGAAGTTAAAAAAGTTTGATTTAAAAAAAAAACTTTCTATCTCTCATTCTTTTCTCTCCCTTCATCCTCTCAGAATAAGTGTACCCTCCCTGAGGATGTGAAGTTGTGCACTCTGATCACGAGGCCCCCCACCACCGCCCCCCAACGCAAGAAGGTGGTAAGTCGCTGGAACACTGTGAGCCACTGTACAGGGGACCACTGTGACCATGAAATTGGATTACGAAATCTCCTACAACATGAGCTTACAGTACATATCTCTACATCGCTTGCTGTTTCTCTGTCTCTTATTTGTCTTTCCCTCCCTCTCCTCTCCATGTCTCTCTCCCCCTGCCCTATTAGATGTTAGTGAAGGAGGCGCTGGTGCACCCCCTGGAGGAGGAGCTGGTGGGGCGTGGTTTCCTGTCCCAGTTAGACCAAAGCCTCCCCCCGTCTCACCCTCCTCACCCCTCCGGACGAGCCACCAAGATCTCCCTTTCTATCTCGGTGGTACCCGCGCCCTTCCCGTCACCGACGGTGGCAGCACGCTCTACCCTCGTACCCCGCGGTGCCACCTTAGAGGACGGCATGAGTGGCCGCGAGCGATGGAGGGAGCGCAATATAGACAAGGAGAAGGGAGCGATGGCGAAGGAGAGGGTGAAAGGGACCCTGTCGCAGCAGAAGGAGAGGAAGGCGACCCAGATGCTGGCTATCGTGCTAGGTGAGAGAAACAGGAGGAGACAATGAGGGTGGCTGAATAGAGAATGTTTCAGCCAGTCCAAATTCACTCCTTACCCCTTACCCTTGGCCCTTCAATGTTTGATGATCTGAAGGGAAGTGGCAGAGTGAATTGAGGCTTGCTCACACCCTTTCATTCTCCTCTTCCTCCATCAGGTGTGTTCATCATCTGCTGGCTGCCCTTCTTCCTGACCCACGTGCTGAAGGCCCACTGTGGCAGCTGCTGTATCTCCCCCTCCCTGTACAGTGCTGTCACCTGGCTGGGCTACCTCAACAGTGCCGTCAACCCCGTCATCTACACCACCTTCAACATCGAGTTCCGCAAGGCCTTCATCAAGATCCTAAACTGCTGAGTACAGGGATGAAGGGGGGGGGGGGGAGGACAAGTGTGAAAAGTGTTTGAGTAGTGGAGAGGCAAAAAAGGTCAGAGACTAGAAATCAAACTAAAGAAGGGAAAGAGAGGGGTGAAAACAAAGACAAGGAGGGAATGGAAGGACAGATGGAGGGGAAGAGGGGGACAGAAAGAGAGGCGACAGAACTTAAAAAAAAAAAAAAATCTAAGAGGTCACACAGAAGAGCAAGTGAAACAAGACAGATATACCAAATCAAAACAGACTTGGGAATTATAAAGAGATTATGTACACTTCTGTAAATCTAAAACATAGCAGGGAGAGAGTGATATTCTGAAGGTTCTATGGGAAGAGATGGGGTAGGGCACAAACAGTGGCAGAATACCCCTCTAAAGTATACTGTCAAAGCGACTGCAGACATTGCAATTTAATTAACGGAGTAAAAACAGGACAGAGGTAATCTTTTAAGGAGATACACAATCAATCTGCACAATTGTTCTCCAATAGCAGTCGTTTTGTGTCGTCCCAGTGTAAACAAGCCTGTAAGAGATGTATTATATTAAGAACATGTTGGTGAATATGATACAATATGATGAGTGACTCATCAAGGTTTGTTCATGAAGTATATGTATATATTGTTGTTTAGAGTTAATGTGAGCTCTGCTGTAAATATCTGTATTACTGTTATTGTACAGATACATGAAATAAATGATGTTCTACTCATATTGTTGCTAGTCTATTTCAAGTTTTCTACTGCAGGTTTGGGGTCAATTTGAATTGGAGTCAGTCAATTCTGGAAGTAAAGATATTTTCCAATTGATTAATATTCGCAGAAAAAGGTTGTGTTTTCATTGACAACTTAATCTGTTTTTGGATTTTAAATTTGAATCACTTCGTTAATTGACTGACTTCAATTCAAATGGACCCCAACCCTGCATTACTGTACTGGTCAAACAATAGACAGAAATGGATTAATTGACTAACTTGTTTTCCAAACTGTTTAAATACATTTGCCTCTAGGTTGATCTTTGGCTCTTCTCTCATCGCTTCTTTAACCCCTCTGGCGGTGAAGCAGTGTGGATGCTCCCCATGCTTGTCTGCCAATACCTGTCTGCTACAGTAACGTGAGAGGCCAAACAAATGCTGATGTGAAACAGGACACACACACACAAAGATAGTGGGTCAGTGTAAGTCATGGTTAGGTCACTATGACTGTGTTTGTGCGTGCCTCCCATTGACAACTCCTGTCCCATCGATGAACATAGACATGGTTTGTATGGGACCGTTTGTCTGTGTTTTTGTCATACTGTATGCAAACCAACCTAGGAGATCATTTAAAATGAGAAGCCCTTCAAATAAGAATGGATTCATTGTATATTTAAAACTTAAGTATGTTTGTTTTCATTCAGTATACTGTGTCTGTGTAACTGAGTACCTGCGAGTGAATGACTAGGCGGTACAGTATACATTACCCTCTGTTGTTAAACTCTGACCCCGGCTCACAATTATTCACATGCATATTTCATGATCCCTGATGACAAGAGTGTACATATCTGTTACCTTGTCCTGTCCTGCTCGCACCTACCTACAGTACCCCCCCCCCCCCCCCCCCCTTCAGAGGAGGAGAGAAAGATTAAGGAGAGGTAAAATGGTGGAACTCTTGAGAGCAGAAGAAGAGGGATGATGGGGGGGGTGAGATAATGAAACGATTACGAAAGGAACTAGGTTGGGTATGGAAGAATGAGTGCAGGTAGAAGAAGAGACGACAGAGGAGCGTTCTGGCGAAAATGAACTGAAAAAGACCAAGCCTGGGATAGACAATGCATTTGACAGAATTGTTGCCACTATTTCAAGGATGTTGTTCTTGTGACTTTGGAATTCCAACTTAGAGTGAAGGAATAATAGATTAAGTTGAAAAATCCCTGATGAAGTAGAGACACACAGCTCTCTATGGCTTACATTCAGGTAAAATCAATTTAGTAACTATACTTTTTTTGGAAACAAAATGTCCTTGCCTAATCTACACTGGGTGGTATTTGATTTCCCAGCAAGCTTCTAATTTTTTATTCAAATTCCTTATAGCTCTATTATAGCAATTATGCTCTTTATAATAATTTTCTCTTTAACTCTCATTCATGCACATTTCTGTTGATTCTACTGACAGCACAAAACTTGTTGAGGACTTAATGTGTATACAGATATGTTAAAAAATCCTGTGTATACTTGTTATAAGAACAGAGATTGTATCAAGAAGTTAACGTTCACCCTCAAAACACATTGTGCAGGTTCTTAAAAGCTTGTCTATATCTCTGCTAAAGGGCACCTGTGGTACCAATTCATCTGGGATAGGCCCAGAGCTCCCCTCTCTGGTTTGCTCTCCTGCCCAGCCTCAGACCCTCTCTGCTGGATCCCAATCAGGGCAGACTCCCCCTGGTCAGATCCATCCTCCACCACCTGTCGCACGCCTCCAACCCCTACAGCATCGGTCTACTATCACCCCCCTTGCCCAACCACTCCTCACACCACCCCCCCAGAAACTCCTATACCCAGATCTCACAAGTATAGATATGAAGGCCTCCATTTTCCTTCCACGTGCACAACATCCACGCAATGAACCCATCACCCCATCCCTCGGAACCTTCCCCTCGGTTTCCCTCAATGTTGCAACTGGGGGTGTACCAGTGGGGGTATTCCAGGAACCATTCTCTACACTCTTTGCACTCATGGGAATTCCCACTTACCACTTGGGAATGGGCATACCACCACCACCTCCCAATGCCCATCAGACAGACACAACCCCAACACCTTGCCCCTCTGAGGTGAATCTAAAGGCCCAACAGCCCCAAACATCAGCACGACTTGATCCCCCTACGTCCTCCTCTGAGGTACCTATGGAAGCCCAACCCCAAAAGATAGTCCCCTCATCCACCCAACCCCCGGACATGGCCTGCTCAGAGGACCCAAATTCAGAGACCTCCTCGCCCCTCCCTCCCTGTGATGGTGGCTCTCTGGAGGTCCCACAGAGGAAGCCATCTGAAGTGAATGAAGGATCTGTTGGGCTAACACTCCCCAAAGACTGCCCTGATGAAGAGCCAGGTAGGCTACTGTGCAGTATTGGAGAGAGAGACTTGAATACACGGGCATATTCATTACGGAAACCGTTTAAAAACCAAATGGAAGCAAACAGAGCAAAACGAGTTTCTATTGGACAAATTCAGGTAGGTCCCTTCCCGTTTTGTTCCGTTTGCTTCCATTTAATGAAAATCTTGCAACGTTTTGCAACAGAATTGGAGTATTGAATATGCCCCAAGTCTTACTGGGCTTTTGGTTGATTAGCTTGTGTTCATGTCAAGCACCACAGTCCCCCTGGCTGTACCATGAACCTTTCCACAGTTGTATAATACACATTGTTGATTGCATAAAATGTTCCAACCTATTCCTGGGCAACCATGAAAGCTTGCCGACATGTCAACCACACAGGGACAGATATTATACGTCTCTGAAACGTATTGTACTTTTCTATAAAGGTTATGCACGTACTTGTTAAAAGCACTTGAATGTTCAAGGTATCCACAGAATGCAGCAGTTTATTCAAAACAACGGATCTGTTATTCTATTCTATTCCCTTCTTACTGTAGATCTTGAGCCCCCGCAGTGCACTTGCCCCTCACGTCTGACAATGCTGACGACCTTCATCGCCGTCTTCATCATTCTTTTCATCTTCTTCACCATTTTAGGTAACCTCACTGACAATGCAGTGCTTGGCATAGTAGACCTGGGCTGTGTCTGAAAACGTCACGAGCATTTTTCACTCAACTCCTCTCAAAGCTCGTTGGGGGAGGAGGTCCCTTGCATCCTCTCCTCCAATAAGCTTTGAGAAAGCAAGGATTTTATGGCTAGTAACATTTACAGACACAATGTCATATTTTATTATATTTACAGTCATTTAGCAGACACTCTTATCCAGACAGATTTTACAGGCGCAATATGGGCACATCGATTGGTTTTTCACCTAGTCAGGTCAGGGATTCGAACCAGCAACCTTTCAGTTGTATAATATAATACACATTGTTGATTGCATAAATGTTCCAACCTATTCCTGGGCAACCATGAAAGCTTGCAGACAAGCAGACAGACGCTCTTAACTGCTAGGCTACCTGCCGCCCAAGACGAGATGTATTTGACAGTAAAAAAAAAGGATGCAAGTGTTCAACAAACACCCATTTGACCATGTCCTCGCTCACTCTCCTTCGCATCTTGTTTGTCTCCTCCTCAGTCAAGTTCCTGTGTTTCCCACCCAACCTGACAGACATTGTGCATCCATGTGGCGTTAAAGGGAACTGCAGTGTCCCAATGCCAGTCCTGCTGCCCAAGCAACCCATCAACCAGACAGGTAACGCCAGTGCAGGTAATGCCATCCCATCCACTGACACATCAGAATTGTATAGGTCTTCTTGGTACATTCAAATGCACAAGCAATCTGTAGACAACTGGCCAAATGACTGGCTATCACACAATGACAATAAGTAACTGATCCCACAAGTCAATATTGGACAAACTGAACAATGTCTTGCATAACCGAATAACGTGTTCAGGTTAGGTCTGTGTTGACAGTTCATTTGGTGAAGCACCCCTCCCCTATCCCACTCTGCCTCAGGTTGTCTAGGTCCAGTTGCTGCTGGTCGGAAGGCTTGGAGGATTGTTGGGGGGATGTTAGCAGAAGACAAGTGGGGCTGGCAGAGCAGTTTACACTGGAGAGGGAAACATGTGTGCGGGGGAGCCATCATCACCCCACGTTGGATCATTACTGCAGCCCACTGCTTCATCCAGTAAGGGGGAGGGAAAGAGAACAAATGCTTTATCTATTTATTTATTTTCATTACGTTGTTCATATTATGACATCCTCAACAACTCCTTTTGACTCTGAGGCTGTCTTAATATGGAAACTGTACTTATTACATTAGATAATATGTGCCTTCTATTTCCCTGCATTCTCCATAAACCAGGTACAACATGTTGCAGGAGTCAGAGTGGCAGGTGGTCGTGGACACGCTCAGTTTGACGGACAAATCAGCGGGCCAACGCTACAGAGCACTGCAGATCCTCTATCACCCCAGCTTCTCCATAAACAACAACGACTATGACCTGGGGCTACTGCGCACCGTGGCTGACATAGACATGGGAGGTGAGAGGAATTAATGATGAAAGATGTTCAGCAGAGGTTATATGGCTATATGTATGGTTGCTCCTATTCTGATTTCACCTGTTCCTGTTTGGCATTTGTCATGTTCATGGTTTCTCTCAAGCATGAAATCTAACTGACAACTTAACACTATGTCAACACAAAAAGAATATCAGTTGGTAGAGCATGGTGCTTGCAAAACTAAGATGGTGGGTTCGATTTTTTATATTAAATGTGAAATAAGTAGAATGAAGTAGAATGTGAAAATACTACCTCACAGAATCGCTTTTGATTTAACCACTGATTCACTGGGTACATGTGAGCTTATAGTCAGTGCAGTACAGTCAATGTGCTGCACAAAATGGAGAAAACTGTCCGAAACTGAGTGAAATGGGGAGGTACTATTTGAACTTGTTTAATAAGGAACCAGTTTTCCAGTTGCAAAAAGTTTTGCTACGGTGTGTCCTAATGAACATGACCCTGGTGTTGGGTTATGTGTTGCTTTAGGTGGGGTTCGACCAGTGTGTATGCCCAGTCCTAGAGAGTCCTTCCTTCCTGGTGCCCCCTGTTGGGTCACTGGCTGGGGCTTCACTAAAGAAGGGGGTGAGTCACGTTCACAAATATTCCCACACCACTACCTTATGATTTTCGATTCAACTGATTGGATGATCACTCTAATTTATTCTGCCTTACTTGTCTTCCATTTTTCCCACTTTTTCTATAATCACATCAAATTGCCTGACATTTGTCACAGAATGAAGACAATGTTCCCTTCCATCCCATAATCTCATTCAATAACCTGACAATTGTCTCTTCATTCTCTTTCCATTAATACACTCCTATTTGTATAATCTCTCCTTCTTCATCTCTCTCATCTGTCTTTAACCCTCCTTTCTCTCCGCCACCTGTCTGCCTGCCTGTCTCTCTCTCTCTCTCTCTCTCTCTCTCTCTCTCTCTCTCTCTCTCTCTCTCTCTCTCTCTCTCTCTCTCTCTCTCTCTCTCTCTCTCTGTCTCTGTCTCTGTCTCTGTCTCTGTCTCTGTCTCTGTCTCTCTCTCTCTCTCTGTCTCTCAAGGCTCTGTATCATCTGAGCTACGACAGGCTCAGGTGCAAGTGATAGCCCAGTCCACGTGTTCCCGCCCGAATGTCTACGGCTCCTACCTCACTCCCAGGATGCTTTGTGCTGGCACCATGGAGGGAGGGGTGGACTCATGCCAGGTACACACACACACACACACACACACACGCACGCACACAAGCACACACACGCACACCAAGAACTGCAAAACAAAATACTCAAAATACTGAGGAATCTGTTTATTCCATAGGGAAGAAAGGCCTCTCTGTTACTCCAGATGTCAATGGCTATACTCAGCTGGCCTATGCTCTCCACATATAAAAATAGTTCCCTGTCTAGAAAGCAGATCCACTTAGCTGGCACCAAATAGGCCTATACTGTATATGGCATATTTTTATGTGTTCTATCATATAAATAGAAGAAAAGAATTACACACAAGAGAACTAACATCCCAGTGCATGCAGCGCACCAATATGCATAGACAAAATATCATATTGATATGTGTACAAAACATTAGGAACACCTGCTCTTTCCATGATATAGACTGACCAGGTGAATCCAGATGAAAGCTATGATCCCATATTGATGTCACTTGTTAAATCAACTTCAATCAGTGTAGATGAAGGGGAAGAGACAGGTTAAAGAAGGATTTTTAAGCCTTGAGACAATTGAGACATGGATTGTGTATGTGTGACATTCAGAGGGTGAATGGGCAAGACAAAAGATTGCATTGCCTTTGAATAGGGTATGGTAGTAGATGCCAGGCGCACCGGTTTGACTGTGAAGAACTGCAACGCTGCTGGGGTTTTCACGCTCAACAGCATGGCCTTCGTCAGGGAGTACCCTTCGTACTCCCTGACGAAGGCCATGCAGCCGAAACGCGTCGGTTTAAAAAAAACTTTGTTTCTATTGAACATGCCATACTAATAAAGGCATTTTAATTAATTATATGAAGAGTGCCTTGGTCCTCCTTTCTTTTTGATGACCAATTTACCCCTTTTACCAAAGAGCACCTTCTATCTACCAAAATGCACTATAGTGTACCTTAGTAGCGCTTCCCTTACTCCTCTTTCTACTAGTTTCCTGTGTGTAACAAGAATGGTCCACCACCCAAAGGACATCCAGCCAAAATGACACAACTGTGGGAAGCATTGGAGTCAACATGGGCCAGCATCCCTGTGGAACAATTTCGACACCTTGTAGAGTCCATGCCCAGACAAAATGAGGCTTTCTGGTGGGGGGGGGGGGGGGGTGTATGAAAGCAGGCATTAATTCATATGTGGTCTTCTCTGGTTGTAAGGGAGACAGTGGAGGCCCGCTGGTGTGTGAGACAGGGAAGGGGGACTGGAGGCTGGCTGGGATAGTGAGCTGGGGAGATGGCTGTGGTCGGCCCAACAAACCAGGAGTCTACACCAGAGTCACCCAGCTGCTTCCCTGGATGTACAAATACGTAGAGGTACATAGTTACAGTAGATGCACCAGCCACACCGAACTGGGTCAGTGCTTCTCTGAATGTGAAAATGCATCACTCCATGTCATCATTTTGACTCTTTTACAGATGGACACATTTGAAGAATCTGGAACCCCAACAACAATGAATTATACCTCTGACAGCTAGATTTTATTAGCAGTAATGCGACCACTTACATTTATGCAAAATATTAAAGTATTATGTATTTTTGCTTGGCATTCAATATTTGTAATTTTATTGAAAGCACATTCTCATTCAAACCATTATGGCTAATTACTCATAATAATGCATGGATTGTTGGATTCAACTGGGACTGGGTTTGTTTCCTTTCTGGAGTTGCTGACAATAGTCACGTAGGGCAGAAAGCAGTGCCACATAACTTGTTATATAAATACACCCATGTGCACTGTCATAGTGACACACTGAACTCTGACTAACCCTGACCCTAAAACACAGCAAAAAAAGAAATGTCCTCTCACTGTCAACTGTTTATTTTCAGCAAACTTTACTTGTGTAAATATTTGTATGAACATAACAATATTCAACAAATGAGACATAAACTGAACAAGTACCACAGACATGTGACTAACAGAAATGGTATAATGTGTCCCTGAACAAAGGGGGGGGGGTCAAAATCAAAAGTAACAGTCAGTATCTGGTGTGGCCACCAGCTGCATTAAGTACTGCAGTGCATCTCCTCTTCATTGACTGCACCAGATTTGACAGTTCTTGCTGGGAGATGTTACCCCACTCTTCCACCAAGGCACTTTCAAGTTCCCGGACATTTCTGGGGGGAATGGCCCTAGCCCTCACCCTCCGATCTAACAGGTCCCAGACGTGCTCAATGGGATTGAGATCTGGGCTCTTCGCTGGCCATGGCAGAACACTGGCATTCCTGTCTTGCAGAAAATCACGCACAGAACGAGCAGTATGGCTGGTGGCATTGTCATACTGGATTGTCATGTCAGGATGAGCCTGCAGGAAGGGTACCACATGATGGAGGAGGAGGTTTTCCCTGTAACGCACAGCGTTGAGATAGCATCATCGGACCGATCTTGCAGGCAGTGACACACTGCCCCAGACCATGACGGACCCTCCATATCGATGCCGCTCCAGAGTTCATGCAGATGAGCAGGGACCCTGGGCATCTTTCTTTTTGTGTTTTTCAGAGTCAGTAGAAAGGCCTCTTTAGTGTCCTAAATTTTCATAACTGTGACCTTAATTGCCTACAGTCTGTAAGCTGTTAGTGTCTTAACAACGTTCTACTGGTGCATGTTCATTAATTGTTTATGGTTCATTGAACAAGCATGGGAAACAGTGTTTACATGAAGATATGTGAAGTTATTTGGATTTTTACGAATTATCTTTGAAAGACAGGGTCCTGAAAAAGGGATGTTTCTTTTTTTGCTGAGTTTGTGTGTGTGTGTGTGTGTGTGCGCGCGTTGAAGTGTTGACATCTTGCACATGTCCACTGCTCTTGTTTAGTTCTTGGAGATTCGCAAGGAGTAGGCTCCCTTATCAGATTTTTTTGGACTTCCTGGCTACATGCACAATAAGTCAATATAGCTACAACATTTGTGCCTACCATGCAAATTGTGTTTTAGGCTATAGCCAAATATACTGCAAAGACAACGGACCGATACAAAGGATTGGGAAACAACAAACTCGTCGGCTTTTAGTTCTGGGATTTCTACCCTGCCCGTCGCAGTGTCAGTTAAATCACCGCGGAGAAAAAATGTGTCCAATTGTAAACCGACTGAAACCTGCTCTGGCCTACACGCTGTGCCTCCAAACAACCGGGCACTTGCGTAAAGTTCCAGCCCACGTGGGCCCGGGCTTACGCACCAGCAAGCAGCCTCTAGAATCAGTCATCATACGACCTTACTGTGCCGGGATGGCGTTGGGAAAAGGGCCTTTCTTCAGGCAGGTGAGTTAGCCACTGCAATAATGTATATATTTTTTGCTTTGGGCCAACGTTTGGCAAGTTATAGGCTGAAGTTTCAATTGGGCGCCGACTTTTTGGAAGCACAGTGAAAATAGGAATACTTTTTTTTTTCACTGCATGTAAACAAGTATTTTGCAATAGGTAAACGTGAGAATTCATTAAAATTTGTCTTGGTTCACAAAATTAGGGGGAACGTATTTTCCAGACATCCTTAGTTTTATTGTTTTCAAACAATTGTACAATGTAGAAAGCTAGCGGAACTGTAGCAGTAGAGGGGGCGTATTCAAATGGAAATGTTTACACATTTTCTGGCAAAAAAAACCCCCACTTAAGATTTGTAATAACTCAAATCTAAACAAACCAAACTAGATAACCATTATAACAATAGCACGCCATCTTCATGCTTGTGTGACACTTGATATTCTGCATTTCCCATGATTGTCTATGCGATTAAAATCCACCCCACTCTGTCAAAACGGAAATAAGTGTTATCTGAGTTATTCGGGGGCGAATGACACTGTCTACCGGTGTCCTAGCTAGCTAGTTAGCTACCGGTGTCTGCTGTGTACCGGAGCGTCGTTCACTCCCGCTTGCGAACACCTGCCGTCGTTAGCAGAACTGCGGGAAACCAGTGCCCGACACGCGGGGGCGAAATACACGGTCTACCGGTGTGCTAGCTACCTCTCCCACTGGCGGTGTACCGGAGTCCTAGCTTGTTAGTGTCTTAAACGTCTACTGAACAACTATACTCGTTAACAGAAATGTGAGAGCAGGGGCGAAGGACACTGTCTACTGTTGTCCTAGCAAGCTACGGTTGTTACTCCCGCCTCTTCTTCTGTGGTGTTTATCTGCGCTTGGCATCCAACTTTATGCTGCATTACCGCCACCTACTGTACACGAGCGCCTTCGTAAGGGAGTCCTAGTTTAAAAATTGACCAATAGAAGGATAAATGGGGGTTCCTGTAGATGCAGGAATGCCCACATGCAGCACTGCCTCCAATTGCTGGCCGCAATTGCACCCTTCTCTTGTCTGAAAATCCACCTTGACAGTGACACTTGACACAGAAAATAGCAAACCACTTATCACCATAAAAGACCACACCCCATATGTTATCATCCATGACTAATATACAGGCAGGATGTGCGTTATGCAATAGCATACTGTACTGCCCCCTCACCTTTTATAACCTGTGGTTACTCACTCACCTGTCCTTGCTTGTTCCAACCTTTACAGCTGTTTGAGTCGGTGAGCAGCACCTACACCTATCTACTGGCTGATACAGAGAGCAGGGAGGCGGTCCTCATTGATCCAGTACTGGAGACAGTGGACAGGGATCTGAAACTTGTAGAGGAACTGGGTTTCAACCTGAAAGTGGCAGGTAACTTGGATGTCTCTAAAACATGGACAAACACACAAGTATGCGCTCGCTAACACGTCCACACACATATAGACATGCACAGACTGACTCACTCACTTACACACTAACTCACTCCTCACATACACACACACAAACACAAATCCTACATCCATTTTGATCTCCTTGTTTATAGTATTCTTGTTAATGATGACATACAACTCACACTACCCCCCCCCCCCCCCCCCCCCCTGATTAGTGAACACTCACTGCCATGCAGACCACATCACAGGCACGGGACAGCTGAAGAACAGGCTGTTTGGGATGAAGAGTGCCATCTCCAAGCACAGCGGGGCCAGTGCAGACATCCTGCTATCGGAGGGAGATAAGATCAGCTTTGGCAAACATGTGAGGACAGACCTACCTACAGCCATATAGCTATAGAGAATACAGTATGGGTCTGGACCTACCCCAATTTGTGGTCACCCAAAATCACTGGTCCTGGAAAGTCATAGGTTTACAGGGTTTTTGTTCAACTGAGTACGAGTGCTGGGCTGAAACAAAAGCCGACACATCATGTACTGTTACTCTCCAGGATCAGGGTTGTTGACGACTGCTCTAAATGCTTCGGCTTTATTCACCTTTATCTCTCCTTCACACTCCCTTTCTTCTCTTTACTTCCCCTCACTTGTTTTCTGTAATCCCTCTTACTGCCTCTCTCGTCCCTCAGTATCTGACGGTGAGGGAGACTCCAGGGCACACAGACGGCTGTGTGACGTTGGTGACAGGGGACCAGAGCATGGCTTTCACTGGGGACACACTGCTAATCAGGGGCTGTGGAAGGACAGACTTCCAGCAGGGTAACCTTTTCCACACTACATAGCTAAACCGAGCAGAACCAAGACAAATTGTACTGTAATGCATTGGCCTGGTTGGGCATCCACCAGGCTGAATCCATGCTGGACATGACAAAGTGAAAATAAAGTATCTAAGCCAACACAGTACTATAGTGTGACTCAAGTCATATTCTCTCAGATTTTTGGCCTCTGTGGTGATATATCTAGCCATGGAGATATTATCAGGGTATATCACAGTCTTTCATCCCTATACACTATTGTTTCCCAATTCTTTGGTCAGGACTTATTTTAAACAATGCATGAAAAATTTGTGGATCATTGCCTCACCCACACTTGTTCAATTGTTTTTGTAGTTATGCTTAGTGGACACAAGGTGGCAGTATTGTAACCTTTTTTCAGTGTAGTCTGATCACAAATAGTCATTGTACTACTTGCCTACTCCTGGGTTATGTTCAATAGGGCAAGCAACAGTAAAAGTTTTGGAACAGAAAAACGTGAATGAGTGTTTCTTATCGGACAAGTCCAGGTAGTCACTCCCTGTTTCAGTCCGTTTGTTTGGGGTCCAATGAAAACAACCCTGATCTGTTTGTTTCTCTACTTCCCAGGCTGCTCTAGGAGGCTCTATGAATCAGTCCACCAGAAGATCTTTACATTACCTCCTCAGTGTCTCGTCTTCCCTGCACATGACTACAAAGGTTGACAAGACATCTTCTTTATGCAATGTGTTTGTATTCCACTATAATGTGTATATCCTTGTGTATTCCCTGACCCCCTTTCCTTGCAAGATTTCCTTTTTTACATCTATGCTCTTGGGGATAGCCTCACCAACTATTTTGTACAAGCATACCCAGAAGGCTTGTATACTCTCACAATGCTATGACTATCCTTTCCATAGACTTTACGAAGTTAACTTGTCCGGTGTGCTGTACCACCACTCTTCACCATTTGTATACTTTAATTTTCAACTCTGTGTTCTCTTCTGAGTCATTCCTAAGCCAGATCAGACTGTGTGTTCTACAGTTGAGTGTAGTCATTGAATCATCATTGTGTTGTATTGCTAACAGGTCTGTTAACCCTGTGCTGCAGGTCAGACGGCCTCCACCGTGGGCGAGGAGAGCAGGTTTAACCCCCGCCTGACTAAGAGCTTGGAAGAGTTTGTGGATATCATGACCAAGCTGAACCTCCCCAAGCCTGCTAAGATAGGTATCTCAGACAGTTCCCCCTCTGCAGCAATTCTATTACAATGGAAACTGTTGTTGTGTATGATATAATACTATTCTATTACTATAGGGCTTATTATTATCTAGATTATATGTAACTTTTCTATTACAATAGAGTTATTATCAGTGGTCTTTCACCTCACTTAAACCTCATCATGGGAAAGAGCATGACAAAGCTATTCGTGGCGAAATTGCAATGTGTTACACATACTGTTTTTTTTCAAAACTGTCCTTTGCGCATCGATTCGATTACTTGTTAGTGTAAGCTCTTAACTCACTGATAGAAACAAGATGTTGATTTGTTATTTCTCTCTCTGCCAGATATTGCGGTGCCTGCAAACCTGGTGTGTGGACTCCATGAGGTTTGAATGTCAAATCGATTTTTAGGATTTCACTTTAAGCACTATTGGGAGGAAGAGGGAAATGTATTTTCACCTGGCCACAAATGAATGTTTTAAATATTTTGTGTCTAAGAAGTAACCAAAACTAAAGCTTGTCAAAAATGTAAGAATGTATATATTTTATTTCCAATATGAATACAAATTCCTCCTTGTTTGCCTATGAAAAAAGCAGTGTTCATGATTTGGTGGGTGTACAGATGCTGAAATTGTATAGTAAAAGATGCATTGAAATACATGATCATAAAACATACCCATGTACATTGTGACATTTCTAATCCAATCTTCTGGGAAAATGTGAACAGTAAAATGACCTAGTTTTATATTAAATAAAGATTCTTCAACTGTAAATGTCTGAATGAACTCTTTCTTTGACTACACCTGTATAAATTGCAGAGTTGCAGTGTAACTTATGGAAAATGCTCTGATCGAAGGTTCCATTCATGGTTTAGTATTTATGAATGCTGGACTGACACAATTGAGCTCTTCCACATGGCCTTTCCAGCATCCCCTAGCCAAGAAAATACACATGCACGCACACACTGTACAAACACATACTGTACACGCACACAGTACTCTGACTGTTGCCAGCCATGGCCTTTTTGCATACCAGGAAAACCTAACTCCTCTATTTGCATTTGAAATCACTATGGGCCAAGTTTCCAATGCAAGAGTCCTAAACTCGTCATTGCCGTGCCTTTGTGTGCTTGTTTCTCTATCTACAGCTTTATTTATCCGGTATCATCCTGTTATTCTCTCACCCTCTTTATATAGTCCCATATTGTAATGTTCTGAACACATCACCATAATCGGTTTAGCCTTAGGATTCCTCTTAGCTGTGTATCTAGCATAGTAGCATACTACATTAATTTTTGTCCCACGGCCCATTGACTAGTCTCTATCTGGGAGACAGGTTTGGGGAGATGGGAGTGTCTGGCTCTGACTCAACCATGTCTCTGTCTCTGAACCTGCCTGATCATTTCATAATCATGGTGTACTGTGAGCTAATACATCTCAAAGGTTCTATACCCCTCTGTATGTAAGTATTTGAGGATGGTTACTTGAGCAGTTCATGCCTTTGATGCTGTGACAAAAGTGACAGCTTAGTTTGGACTGCATTGAAAGACACCTGACACACCCATGTGTGAAATGACTGAAATGTTTGTTTTCTACTGTAACCTTTGGATGGAAATAGAGATGATGTATTCGAAGTGAAAAAAAGAAAGAACTAGAAGTCTGAAGAAAAGATTACATTGTGTTGTTGTCACATACATGTTCTCACCACTTCATCTGCCAGCTGTCCATCACCGCTAGAGACAAACAGAACATCCACATTAGGCAACTCTTCTCTCGTATACCTACTGACAGACACGCCTGCATTCATTGTTTTGAAATGCACAGGGTGTGACCAGTGTTGCCGTCACACCTAAGCTATGTTTTATTGTTTTCAACTTTTTTTATATAAGCAAAAACATACACAGACAAAAACAATTGGCAGTGTTTCGCCTGTGGAAAAAATGACCTATTCTTTGACTTTGTTGTGCTTTTTTTCAAGTCCGCAGCTGTTCTTTCACCCAGTCTGTACCCTGCCTCTTCCATCTGCTCTCTCTTTTATCCCTTTCACTCTTTCTTTGCCCACTCACTCACGCACTACTACCCACCATGACTGCAGGCATTCTCTCTCACCCTGTCCACATGTCCTTGTTTAGGGGAAGACTGAGGGAATAACCTATCAGCTCAGTGAGACAGAACTGTTAAGGGGGCAGGGGCCGATAAAGGCCATTGGATATAGTAAAGAGAGTGGAGAGATATACGTGGCAGCTATTGACGCTTTCCAATGGCCCTTGGCATTGACAGCGACACAAGACCACCCGCGAGGTATGTTGGCAGGGTGCCAAGCCAAACTGCTTTTGCGTTAGCCTATAGCGAGCCTATAACGAGGGCATTACAAAGTCATGTCGTCGCGGGAAATCCCAGAATAGAGTTCTCATTTCGGTGCGGAGCCCCCTCACAAATAGACCACAGAAACTGTATAGTCAGTTAGTGACGCGCTCAGTCGCGTTTTCACACTAACTTTTTGTTGGTCGGTGTGCCCGCCTCACATGCATTCCATTTCACCTGTTGACGACGACAGCTCACTGCGATCTGTCATTTATACTGGGATTGATTTGAAAGGATTGAATCAAACCAGAGAGAAGAGAGAGGAGAGCATAGACACCAACTGTCTTCAGATGGGATATGACAGCAAACAGAAACTCTGAAAGTTCTCTGGATATAGTTCAAATGATTGAAAGCGAAAGCGCGCTTCCCGTCTAAACCCATCACTTCGTTATTTAGTCACTCTGTTTTTATGAGCGTCTATTTTATTCAAATTCAAGAACAATAATACACATTACCCACAACAAGAACGCGTTTGAAGAGAAAGCGGCGTATTCTCAGGTAAGGCATGAGTTCTTTGTTTCTGTTCTGGGTAGCTGTAGTTTGATACATTGTAGCTGGTGAATGATCGCGATTTGATAACACTAGGATTCGTATTATTCCACAGTAGCTACCTACAGTGTTAATTATCTACTGAAAGTGGTCGTCTGTTTATAAATGGACTTCATTAGTGTCATGAGAAGGGATGATGTCAATTTGAACTTGACATGGCATGCAAATAAATGGAACACAGAATCTCTATTATGTTTACAGAAAGCTAGTAGGCTACTGTAGCCTACTTTCTAAACTATTTATATAAATAAATTATAGACCTATGCCATTATATAAATGGACTATATCAAATAATACAGCTATCATTAGTCTATTAGTTCACACTAAGCCAAAAAGACTACTTTTTAAAAAACTATTTATGCAAATTGTGTACATACCATAACTTAAATAACAACTTTTGGGGGGGGGGGTTATTCGTTTTTAAAATGTCAGAATGCTTGGTTGTATGATGATCAACATCCAGATACTCAAGATTCTATGACAACATATTTAATTGCCCAATATTTGGGACTTTTGTGCTTGAGCATAAGTAGTTAGATGGGCTAAAAATGTCCTCAGGCCTATAGCTTTTCAATGTGTCATTTTCACTGTGAAACGATGAGAGGACCATATCTGGTTCTAATTCAAACATGTTTTTCTTAATGTCTCAAACCTCCTTTCCCAGGGCATTGTTTTCCTCAGTTTATGTGAACTCACATTTGTTTACCAGACTCTTCTGATATCTGTTGTTTATCATTTCCATCTGCGCATAGTGTAAACAAAGTAGAGCAGGGAAGTATAGGATGACGCTGACATAGGTGGAGAGAAAAGATTGCCTGGGAGGGTTGCCGTCAGGGGAGTCCAGAGCACATATCTATCTTCTGTCTTCAATCTCTCCTTGTTTCTTTTTCTCGCACACCCTTTTTTTTGGCTGCACTTGTACGAACAGCTCTATAGCTGGGACCTAGCCTGTCATTAATGGGTCGTTATTTCGCTGACCTCAGAACGGAGAGATATGCTCAGCCCACTGGAATCTCTGCTAATGTTGTTGAACTAGCATATATTCAAAGTCTGTGTAATTAGTGGTGTCTTCGGACCATTCCAGTCAGTTCTGCAGTGTTGTAATATGCACAAGTCACATTTGCATGAATTATTCTATTCATGCAGTGGTATCATAGTGTGATAATCTACTTTATTGGAGAAACAATTAGGCCTATAGGGTAACTTACTTGCTAATTAACTTACAGGTAATACAGCGAATCATCTTCCCTAACAATCAATGATCCTAGCTTGTATTTTAATCTTCAACCCTTTGGTGTCCTATAAACAAAAAAACATGTATTCCCCAACAGAAGCCAGTTGGCCCAGCTACAGTATCATTCTAGGAGTCTAACAATGGGCCTATCTGCCCTCACACCTAGATGACAGTTAGTCATGATATCTCACCTCTCATCTGACAGACAGACGCCACACAGAGCTGTCCAGCCTTGGTTGTATTCATTAGGTACCAAACGGGGGAAAAAACGGACTGAAATGGGGAAAGACTTCCTGGACTTATCCAATAAGAAACGCTCGTGTTGGTTTTTAAAACGTGTTTGGGTTCCTTAATGAATATGACCCTGGTTCCTCTCACCTGCTCTTCCTGCTCAGGCCCTTGTGTGATAATGACCGTTTCCTCTCTCAGCCCATAGCCCTCCATAGGCTATGGTGGTATACAGGGGGACTATCTCAGTGGGTTCTGTCATACAGCTCAGACTGGTCACCAGGTATTCCTGGGAACCTGATGTGTCAGGACACAGTGGGGTGATGACAGCTTCCTGATAGCCCTCCATAGACTACTGTAGCCCTCCATATACCACCGAAGCATTGCTAAGTAGACTTTGAGGTCATACAGCTGAGACTGGTATGGTCACTTCCTACTGGGCATACACTGGTTAAATCAACGTTGTTTCCACATAATTTCAATGAATTTACATCGAACCAACGTGGAATAGATGTTGAATTGACGTCTGTGCCCAGTAGGTAGGGTCCAAAATGGCACCATATCCCCTATACTTTTGACCAGGGAATAGGGTGTCATTTCTTATATACACAAATGTATCATGGCGCCGGAGAGGATGGCTGCCATTTTATTGGCTCTTAACCAACCGTGCTATTTTATTTTATTTTTTCCCGCATTGCTTATAACTTATTTTGTACATAATGTTGCTGCTACTGTCTCTTATGACCGAAAAGAGCTTCTGGACATCAGAACAGCGATTACTCACCTTGAATTGGACAAATAATTTTTCTTTAATGAGTTGGACGAGAGGGATTGACTCCAGACACCCAAACAGACCCTCATCCCCGTCATTCGCAGGAGAAAAAGAGAGATTTTGCAGAAGGAGATCAGGGTGCCTTGTGAGGATCAGGTGATGAGTGGCTAATCTGCCTTTGCCATCCGTACTATTAGCCAACGCACAATCGCTGGAAAATAAATGGGACAAACTAAAAGCACGTATATCCTACCAACGGGACATTAAAAACTGTAATGTCTTATGTTTCACAGAGTCGTGGCTGAACGACGACATGAATAACATACAGCTGGCGGGTTATACACCCTATCGGCAGGATAGAACAGCAGTCTCTGGTAAGACAAGGGGTGGTGGTCTATGTATATTTGTTAACAACAGCTGGTGCACGATATCTAAGGAAGTCTTGAGGTTTTGTTCGTCTGAGGTACAATATCTCATGATAAACTAGACCACACTATCTACCTAGAGAGTTTTCGTCTGTACTTTTCATAGCTGTCTACATACAGTTGAAGTCGGAAGTTTACATACACTTAAGTTGGATTCATTAAAACTCGTTTTTCAACTACTCCAGAAATTTCTTGTTAACAAACTATAGTTTTGACAAGTTGGTTAGGACATCTACTTTGGTTAGGTGTCCAAGTTGGTTAGGACATCTAAGTTATTTTTCCAACAGTTGTTTACAGACAGATTATTTCACTTTTAATTCACTGTATCACAATTCCAGTGCGTCAGAAGTTTACATACACTAAGTTGACTGTGCCTTTAAACAGCTTGGGAAATTCCAGAAAATTATGTCAGTCATCATTTTAGTCAATTGGAGGTGTATCTGTGGCTGTATTTCAAGGCCTACCTTCAAACTCAGTGCCTCTTTGCTTGACATCATGGGAAAATCTAAAGAAATCAGCCAAGACCTCAGAAAAGAAATTGTAGACCTTCACAAGTCTGGTTCATTCTTGGGAGCAATTTCCAAACACCTGAAGGTACCACGTTCATCTGTACAAACAATAGTACGCAAGCATAAACACCATGGGACCACGCAGCCGTCATACTGCTCAGGAAGAAGACGCGTTCTGTCTCCTAGAGATGAATGTACTTTGGTGCGAAAAGTGCAAATCAATCCCAGAAGAGCAGCAAAGGACCTTGTGAAGATGCTGGAGGAAACAGGTACAACAGTATCTATATCCACAGTAAAACGAGTCCTATATCGACATAACCTGAAAGGCCGCTCAGCAAGGAAGAAGCCACTGCTCCAAAACCGCAATAAAAAAGCCAGACTACGGTTTGCAACTGCACATAGGGACAAAGTTCGTACTTTTTGGAGAAATGTCCTCTGGTCTGATGAAACAAAAATATAACTGTTTGGCCATAATTATTGTTATGTTTGGATGAAAATGGGGAGGCTTGCAAGCCGAAGAACACCATCCCAACCGTGAAGCACGGGGGTGGCAGCATCATGTTGTGGTGGTGCTTTGCTGCAGGAGGGACTGGTGCACTTCACAAAATAGATGGCATCATGAGGAAAGAAAATTATGTCGATATATTAAAGCAACATCTCAAGACATCAGTCAGGAAGTTAAATCTTGGTCGCAAATGGGTCTTCCAAATGGACAATGACCCCAAGCATACTTCCAAAGTTGTGGCAAAACGGCTTAAGGACAACAAAGTCAAGGTATTGGAGTGGCCATCACAAAGCCCTGACCTCAATCCCATAAAATTTGTTGTCAGAACTGTAAAAGTGTGTGTGCGCAAGGAGGCCTACAAACCCGACCTAGTTACACCAGCTCTGTCAGGAGGAATGGGCCAAAATTCACCCAACTCATTGTGGGAAACTTGTGGAAGGCTATCCGAACCGTTTGACCCAAGTTAAACAATTTGAAGGCAATGCTACCAAATACTAATTGAGTGTATGTAAACTTCTGACCCACTGGCAATGTGATGAAAGAAATAAAAGCTGAAATAAATCATTTTGGAGGCATCCTAGCTGTTCCAGGGCACCTGATCTGTCAGATGTCACAATGTGCTCATGGCTAACAGGTCAGGTGGGGGTTGGATAGTTCCGCTGTAATCCTCTGGAGAGTACTAGAGACCTGAGCAGTACAGTACCTGTATTCTATGGAAATGCCCTTTATTGTTACTGATGAAAATGTCCTTCATTGTTACAGTTGACCACTATTGACATTGTGTGCTAGCCCATTGTGAGGCTGGCAGACTAGACACTAGACAGACTAGTGGGTTTGAATGGAGCACAAACTTGTCATTATCAGTAAGTTGATTACTTATTCTCCCTCAATATGCAGAATAGCATACACTGATGACAGTAAGTTTCCTTTTTTTCTTCTGGACTCAACGAAGAGAGACACTTGAGCTACTTGAACTGCTAATGGGTTATGTATGTGACATTGTAACACCTGATGCCTTTCTTGAGGATAGTGCAGCAAAGTGCTCACCAATGCAGAAAATACAGGTGTTTTTCTGTTTCTCAGGTGAGAGCAGCTCTTGCTCAATATCAGCCAGACAAAGGTTAAAGACACAGTACATTCACCCTTAAATGCTCTGGAGGACTGAGGGGGGACGTGTTTGCTAGTGTATCCTTCTTAAAAAACGAAGAATAAGACAAATTTGACCAAACATGTACAAAGAATATACTTATACTTATTGGTGTAAATGTTTTTTTTTTGCTTGTGTTTATACTTGGTCTGGCCACCAGGGACAGAGAGAGTGTGGACTGTCCCTTTAATTGAATGGCAGCCCCAGGTCAACCCCAAGCAGGGCAGTTGTTCTAGTGTTGTGTGTATAACATGCAAAATAGCCTCGCTCTTGTCACTTGTTTTGATTGTGAATGTACAGTACATATGGTTTTGAATAGGCTACACAGTGCTTAGCCTACTTAAAAAAAAAAAATCTCCATACAATTCATTAGGGGAACTATGGTCACAGTCAGTGTGACTCTGAGAGACAGACACATGCCCCTTTGCCCTTCCAGTCTTAGATGTGTTTTGTAAAAAATATACAGTTTTTGTCATTGTTGTTCTGAATCCACTGCCTGCAAGTCGTTGTTCAATTTGTGAAATATGTGCCATTTAATTACCCGTTAAGATGTTGCCTTCTATTGCTTTAATGTAACTAAATAATCAGTCATTTTTATTTGTATTTAATTAAAATTTAATTTATTTATAATCAAAGTCATAATTGCTCAATGAGTCTGTGGTTGTGGCAAAAAAATAATTGGGGGGGTCCCCTTTTTTTAGTTTGAGCACCAGCCCCCCAAACAGTATGTGCACGGCCCGGTTGCGAGATACTATTGTAGCAGTACTGCTCTATTCTGCTGTCGCTGAGTTTGTCAAATGATTCTCGTTCCATGAACATTCCAACGCAATACAATTGTCTTGGATCTTATGGTACCAAAATGGCCGGCCATCAAATGATCAAACAGAGTTTGTTGAACGGTATATCCATGACTGTGGCTGCAGCCTGTCCTCTTCAGATAGACAAGGATGATAGGCCAACACATGAGCGTTGTCACTCAGTAAGGGGGTTGATGATGATTCCGTCAGCTGAAGTTTCACTGGATCCAAACCTGACCTCAAGTGGTCAAAGGAGATAGAGCAAAAACATTGGCTCGTACACACACACACACACACACACACACACACACACACACACACACACACACACACACACACACACACACACACACACACACACACACACACACACACACACACACACACACACACACACACACACACACACACACACACACACACACACACACACACACACACACACACACACACACACACACACACACATGGCTGCTAGCAATAATTTCCCCTCAGCGATGAATAAAGTTGATTGAATTGAATCCCAGTCCTGTAATAATGCCAGCACAGGTGGGTCAAGAGTGAACAGACTTACACTTCTTTAGATATGGATGCATATTACTACCTGCAGTGCGAGGGAGGAGGGACAAGTATGAATGAACTCCGATCGTGTACTCTTTTTCTCTTTCTCTATTTCTGTGTCTTTGTGTGTTGGTAGTAAGGATTGTGGAATCTAAATACTGTGGAATCCTTGCTTCGGTTCGCGTATGATCGATCACTGTTGAGAGGGCGTGTATGTTCCTGTGTGTGTAATGTGTGTGTACTAGTTGTATGACGCTTCAACTGTTGCTGGTTGTTGCTGAGTCGAGGGGAAAGATTAGCACTGCAGTGTGAGAGATTGAGTGAGTCCTCTGACCTCGGACTTGAGGGTAATGCATTGTGTCACCTCCGGATAGGACAGTAGTTGTATAACACACACTAGAGCTGCGGCTATAAACTGGAAATGATCCACACGACCATATCGACCATGCTGATATTGTTCATTACGATAAGTAGCCTATACTAGAGAAATGTGAAGTTTGAAATGAAATACGTTTTGTTAATATGGGTGATTGTTAACGGGACACGTGACGGCTACAATCATCAAACTAGTAGTAGTTTAAAGGGTAATACAAAATCTGGTACACATTAATGTTAAACTTATCAATCTATTTATCGGTATCGCATCAGTCCTGGAAATTTAGCACAACTGGATCGCCCAGCTTTAATACTCACTCACTCACTCACTCACTCACTCACTCACTCACTCACTCACTCACTCACTCACTCATTCACTCATTCACTCACTCCTTGGGACTGCCTCTGATTCTTCCACTCTCTTATCGCTCCTGCCACTCCTCTGCAACCAAGACCTATTTTCAGCACATTAACACACAAATGTTCAGCTTCCTCTTCCTCTCTATCATACCTTTGCCCTTTCCACTTAATTATGTCCCTTTCTACTCACTTTCTTTTCCATCCTTTTAAGTTAGTCTCTTTGTGTTCTCTCCCTCCCTCCCTCCCTATCTTTTCTCTGTATTGTTGTCCATGGGCCCTGGTCAAAAGTAGGCAATAGGGTGCCATTACAGACTCAACCCTGGTGTGTTTGTTTAGCCTTTGTTTGTTGCTTTTGAATAACATCTGTGTTGACATGACAGAATGGACTTTACTCCTGCATGAGTCTCTCTCAACACTACAGTCTCTCTTACTGTTGATAGTGTATCTCAACCGGATAATGCAAACGTCCGTTTGGGTCATATGGATGTGAGTCAGTCTTGGTTTAAACAAAGATTTCTCCTCAACAGCGTTCACTCTAATTTTGCCCTCTTCCCAAAGCATGACCTCCATGTGGTGTCCATTACATGTCATATCTGGAATGGAAGTAATAATAACTAATAACTTCACCATATGGAATTTGGCATACGGTATTACTTTGTCAAATATTTATGTGTAATTATGGGTATTGATGAATGGTAGCCATCCTCTTCAACATGCGTGCATCCATACACACACACGCACACACACACAATTAAAAACACAGTATATACATAATTCCTGCATGCAACCATTCACTATTCTTCTATAAACAACATAGTATTGTGTGTCCTGTGTACAGCTCTGTGAAGTTATATACCACACACTCGGACTGTTTTCCATCTCCTCACTAGAAATATGACACTGGCCTCTGACATTTTAGAACCCACTTCCTCTCCCCTCTCCCCCCACTCGTCTCCTCTCCTCCTCCACTCTCTGTCCCCCCCTCTCTCCCTCCTCTGTCTGTCTCTGTGTCAGTGTGCCAGTCTGTGTTTGGAAGCCCTCACTCATATCATAGTTGTATATTTATCTCCATGCCTCCACTCCTACAGGCCCCATCGCCTAATAAGGCCTGTACAGGGAGAGAGAAAGAGAGAGAGAGAGCAGGAGGAGAGGAGCAAGAAAGGGAGAGAGAAGAGAGGAGTTCAGGGAGACGGAATGAGAGGAGTAGAGAGGGAAAAAGGATAGGGTGGGAAAGGTTTGGACAATGGGAATCCAGACTATTTTCCCACGTGTGTGTTTGTGTCTGTGTGTGTGTGCATGCATGTGATTGTGTACGTGTGTACTTGGTTGCTGCCTGTGAGTGTGTGCACTCGGTTTGCTCGGTCGTTACTTCATATTTGCTGCTATTTTACTACTGCTTACACTCGTATGAGCAAGTGACATAAAGACATTAAATAACCTAGTTATTGCTGAGAATTCTCCATCCAAGACCTCAGCAGTGATGCAAATCGTTCATAATGTGTCTTTGTGTTGTGAGCAGTGTATAGTACTATGTACAGTGTATAGTACTTCAAAGGCGAATCCCCTTATTTCTATATATATCTGTGTATGGTTATTGTAAGACCACATCATTGCACTGACTCAGATTTGTGTTCCATGCTTCCCCACAATGCACTTCCAAAGCTGGGAGGTAAATCGGCATTGTTTACTGTACAGTACCCTCTGTCCATACAGCAAAAGCCTTGTGCTAACAGTCCTTGTCCTGAAATACAATCCCGAACCACCTTCTCTTTCACTATCGCTTTCTCCAGGGTGTTTTCTCCAGTTACAACTTTTCTGGAAGTCAGGGGGATATTCTGCTTTAAAGTGCTTAGTGCTGCTGACACACTGGTGTACTGCTCATAGTGTAGTATCACTTCTGTGAACTGTCACCTGGTTCATTTAGCTCTTAACCATGCAGTGTATTGAATTGCCACTATATTCAGGGTGATGATACCCCGTTGAAGTTCACATTTAAAATTGGCAAGGTAAGGGTGCTGGTCAAGGTTAAGGATCCCGGATCCTATACTGTACCACTCATCATCCCACCTTCCATCTCTTTCTATCCTACAGAAATGCCCCTCCACAATATAGACACCCCGAGGAGCCGATGGGAGCAGGGCTTGCGGCCGCCGTGGGTCGCCCGATTGGCTGGAGGGCAAAGCCCCGCCTCTTCAGGGGTGGAGTCAGACACAGAGAGCAGCAGCACAGAGAGCGAGAGGGTAAGGAGGAGTGGGTCTCACGTTAACTAGTGTCCGGCGGTTGGTTGTTTACACTGGTAATGTGGTCAGAGTCAGACGCTGCTATCCAAAGCGACTCAACGTACACATCAGTGTATGTGTCCAACGCTGGAATTGAACCGGTAACTTTGGTGCCACAGTCATCGCACTCTAACCAACTGAGCCATCGGAATGACTTTTAGATCCAGGTTGAATAGTCTCTTTTCAATCGTCTGTGTGTCTCTTCTCTACCTCTCAGTCTCCAGCCAAACGTTTAGAGGCGCGGTCACCGAGGATCCTACCGTTGCCCTCCATGCTGCAACAGCGAATCACAGAGATTGACCAGCAGAGGGAGGAGCTAAAGATAGAGGTGAGACACTGATGGATTAATGAATGAACAAGTTAAACCCTCAAGGGCCTGATTGTGTCTCATATCAAACCATTTTTATGGAGAGTGGTGGCTGTTCAGTAAATGTATCTGATGAAATTTGATTCTGGATCTGTTCACAACAAACCAACTCCTTTTTTCTAATGTCTCCTTCAAAGGCACATTCTGCATTCTTCATTGTGGGACTAACATCTCTCTCTCTCTCTCTCTCTTTCGTCTGCCACTCCAGCTGCAGCTGGAGATAGCCCTGTTGGAGGGCGAGCTGCAGGAGGAGAGGAACGAGCTGCGCAGACACACTCTGTATCTACAGACACTGCAGGAGGAGACATACAGACAGACGGACAGACAGAAGGTCAGTAGTGCTGTACACACAAGGAGCATAAGGAGCAAGACAGACGCAGACAGACTGCCGGATGGACGGTTAGCTGTCCTCCTGCAGACAGAGCTCCATTCAATACCATCCAAAGCATCCTGTCTTCAGGCGGTATGTTTGAATCTCATGGTTTGGGACCGGAGAGTGATATGGCCTGTACATGAGTAGCTATAGCAGTGAGGTAGACACTGAGTCACTTCATGTGACACTATAGGCCTAAGCTATGGAATAGTGGAATGAGCTGACAAACAGATGGATCTTTATATAAAGGGATGACTGTTCCCTCTCTCATCCCTCATCCTCCTATTTTCTCTCTCTCTCTCTCTCTCTCTCTCTCTCTCTCTCTCTCTCTCTCTGTCTGTCTCTCTCTCTCTCTCTGTAGGAGCGAGCCAGTCTGGAGGTGGAGAGGGCCCGGGTTGAGGAGCTGAGGAGTAGGTTGGAGGAGAAGGAGACACTGATCCCCAGTCAGCCAGAGGGCCAGAGAGAGCAGCTACTGGTCCAACTACAACAGGTGATTAACTGATCCAGGAACAGTCCACTGACTGGGGTGGTATTCATTAAGGCACGCAATGTTTTAAAACGTTTTGCAAAACAAAAACAAAAAGAGCGCTGTTTCAGTCCGTTTCCTTACGTTTGGTACCTTATCAATAGTACCCAAAACGAGAATGCACTGCATCTTCTACCTGTTTCTCTTTCTAGATGTAGTTGGGATATTTCACAGGTAGCCTAGCAGAGTGTCATCACCTGCCCTGAGACCTGAAATGAAGTCAACTTTGTTCAGTGGAGAGCAACATTTTGGTCTAGCCTCATATACAGCTGAATTCAGGTGCTAGTGACAGCATGGTTTCACACTGCCTCTGGTTAGAACTCATTTCACCACATGTGTTCTAATTCTAGCCTCTCTGGTCATTGCATGTTTTTTCTTGTCGGCGGTACTAGTTATCTTTGTAGTACCTCTTCTACCTGATAGGTCAAAGTGTCATAGAGGTATCTGAGACAGACATGCAGGCTGGCAGACAAAGGGTTTATTGTGCATTTTGGCAGTGACACTGACATGGCGTGTCATTCTGATGACAGTGGATGTGTCCCACATGGCACCCTATTCCCTATATAGTGCACTACTTTTAACAAGAGCCCAATGAGGCCTGGTCAAAAGTAGTATACTATATAGAGAATAGGATGGCCTTTGGGACACACACTTGAGACCGACTACTTGGTTTAATGGTCTTGAATAGAGTGGTCCGACCAGTTGTTTTTTGGTTTAGTGTTCTAAGCCACAGGCTCTTTCTGTACTAATCAACAGCTTTCTTCCATTTTCTGTCTGTTCCACTCCTTCTGCATCTTTCCTTCATCACTTTCTCTCTCTCTCTGCATCTCTCTCTCTCTCTCCCTCCATCCCACTCTCTTTCTCTCTTTCCCTCCATCCCTCTCTCTCTCTTCCAGGAGAAAGAGATGGTGGAGGCAGCCGGCCGGGTGTTTGAGGACTGGGAATTCCGTGTCCTGGAGAGCGAGGCCGGAGTAGAGGAGGAGGAGAGCGAAGGAAAGATAGAAGGGAAGGAGAGAGGGAATGAGGAAGATAAGGAGAAGGAGATCTCATGCCAAAAGCATGCTGTCACCTCAGCGCAGGTAAGCCAGGGTTGGCAAATAAGAAGACAACAACATTTCAGAGAATCTCACAGCTCCAAGCTGGTTCTACTAGTTTGGTTAGAAGCTTATCCCCCACCACAGACTCTCTCTAAATGCCCCCTTCCTCTCCCCCCCAACGTTAGTCACTCTCTGTTGGGAAACGGCTCCTCACAAGTAACCCCCTTCCCCCCAGCCTCCTCTTCTTAAACTGAGACATGAGCGTGGACTCTCCCTTCTCCTCACACTCTACGGTATCACCCTCCACTGTCACATGACTGCACAAACAAGTTAGGCAATTGCATCAGAAACCACTTTGGGAAGGAGGGAGGGAAAGTGGAGAAAGATGTATAGATGAAGGGAGAGCTGGTCAATTGAGGAAATGTAGGAGGAAAGGAGAGGGACTAAAAGTAGAGAATGTAGAGAGATGGTGAGAGTGGTGGGGAGGGGTTGAAGAATAAAAGGAAGGATTGTATCGTAAGGGAGCGTGAAGAAAGAAAGAGGATAAACTTAGGATATCATGTGATGAGGTGGAAAAGTGGGAGAATAGAGAGAGAGAGAGAGATGAAACAAGTGATAGTGATGAAAAGAGGGGAAGAGAGAGAGAGAGTGGGAGAGAGTTGATTCAGCTGCACTGTGGCCTTGCTTGGGTTGACAGCTCATCTCTCTACCCCTCTCTCTCTCTCTGCCTCTCTCTTTATCTCCTCCTCTCTGACATATTAACTGTGCTGAGCTGACATCCCGAATTCTCTATTCCCTGTCATCTCCCACACCTCTCCTCTGTCATTCATCCCTCATCTCCTCTCATAACTCAAATGGATGTTGGAAGTTGTGCCATTGAACACACCTAGAGTAACTGACTATTGACATAAGTCATGAGACACAGCAGATAAGATGCTGTGCACATTTAAAACAACAACTCTAATAATGCCACCAACAACACCATCTGTCTAACATGCCACTGGACATACAGTACGTGACTGACAGGAGACAGAATGATGCGGTGTTTAATATTACGTGTCTGACGTTTCATTTGTCGATTTCTTTTCTTTATTCATCGATTTCTTCAGGAGCGAGTCCAGCAGCTTGAGAAGCAGTTGAAGGAGATGGAGCGAGAGCAGGATAGAGAGATGAATGCCTTCAAGAAGGAGAGGAGAGAGTTGCTCCGCACCACTCAAAGGGTAATAAAGGGAACAAGGAATGATGATCAGAACTTTATCATAGTTTATGTATTATTTATCAGGGAAATTATAATTATGTCTTATATTCCCGGTGGTTCAAGTATGATAAATATGATACATTTAATGATTGTCCCTGCTTGTGCCATCAAACCCCTGCAACTTATCCAGAACACTGCAGCCCGCCTAGTTTTCAACCTTCCCAAGTTCTCTCATGTCACCCTACTGGTCTACTGACAGCTACTTTATTAAGGAGAAATGTACTTTCTATGCCTGTAATATGTGGTTGTACCACCTAGCTATCTTAAGATGAATGCACAAACTGCGTATGCTAAATGACTACAATGTAAAATGTAAGGGAAGTGCCTGGAAGCTAGATAAGAATGTCCAATGTTGCCAGTGTTTTAATTCAATATTCATAATGGTTGTCTGAAGCGCCAAAGTGTGTGATTTGTCAACTCCCTGCTTGGGCAGTGATATGGTTTGTTGTTGAACCAATGACATGCCTTTGATTAGAGTCATGACAGGGCGAGTTGAAAAGGGGGAGGAGACTAGTTAGAGACGGGGAAAGAGCACAACTGAGCGTAGTGAGTGAGAGAGAGTGAGGCATGACTGAAGAAAGAGAGGGAGGAAACAGGGAAGAGAAAAGCAGAACAGGGGAGGGTGACTGAGGGAGAGAGAGAGGGAATGAGGGAAGATAAGCTGAGAGAACTTAAAAGCGTCGCAACAACACCGGTAAGCGGAGAGACACCACAAATCAAACATGCATGCTTCAAGTGTCTTTAGAATGTGTTAATCAGAAATGGCATTTACTACAGGCTAAGTGTGTCAGTTAATACTAGGACGAGAGAGGGGGCGAGAGAGAAATTGATTTCATTGCTCTCATCCAGACACGAGAGAGAGAGACTGAGACGGGTTCACAGAGAATGCATACCGCTTCCGAATTGCTTATGTGTCTGTGAGTCAGGGAGAAGGGGTGGGAGGGAGGGAGGGAAAGCGAGATATAGTGTGTGGGAGATAATTTTTAACTGATTAGGGTGGTTCCTGAGAGCTGGCATGCGTTTTCCATTCTCAGTGAGTTGCAGAATGTCTTTTACTACCTGTTACACTCCTACTATGTCATTTCATTATGTGTCATGGCTAAATGTTGACACAACCGTCTTAGTGTGTCGTGTGGTCATCCAGGTCTGATGACTGACGCTCTGTCCTACCTAACTGACATGTCTAGGTTATAACAACAACATTCACTTGTCTATTTTTTCACTCTCCTCTTCACGGCTGAGTTTATGCCATAACCGGTTTTATAACGGTCACACTCCCATCTCTTATCAGGTCTTGAAAGAGAAGAAGCCACTCGCTGATTGGTCCAACATCCCCAGCTCGGTCCCTTGCATGATGTCACTCTCGCCGCTGACCATTCACAAATCCCCTCAGGTATGTTGCCGGGCCGCTACCATTGACACGGATCATGTTTTCCAGTTGTACGTGACACATACTGTACATAAACACTGATTTGATTCACTTGTTCTTTTTCTCCCAGTAATGTACTGAAACACAAACTCACAGTGTTATTCCCTAACTTCAGGAACAAGCCAAAGAATCTGCCAGTTTACCCCGGAGACGGAGCTCGCACCGCAACAATAAGCTCGCGGATAGGCCGGTCTCGGCGCAAGGTGAGCTATGATGTGTGTTTAATTATGAAAATTTTTACGTATTTGCTTTCTCTTTCTCTTTGATCCTCTGTCTTTGTCTGTCTATTTGTTTAGTTCTACCCCATCTCTCTCTCTCTGTCTCTCCTTTTCTCTCACTCGCTCTCTGCTTCTCTCTCCATCTCTCTCTCTCTCTTTCTCTCACTCTGCCTTTTCAGTTTCTGCTAAGGCGTGTCAGTAGCAGATGTAGCTGTGTGTTATTACCATGCCGTGAGCAGGATATAGCTGTATGAACTGGATGAGCCAGTGGGGGTACTAGTCTATGGCTGTTCTTTAGAAATTCAGTTTGTTTGCTCCACTGTTGCCTAAATCCCATTTCCACGATCTCTCTCCAACCCACTGTGTGTGTGTTTGTGTGTGTGCGCTGTCATCCATTCTCTCCATTCTCTCCCCCTGTCTCATGCTCTCCTTACCCTGTCTCTTATATAATATAATACGTGCTATGTGTGCTGTTTTTGTGTCCCTTCCTCTTTCTCTCTCTCTCTCTCTCTCTCTGTGTCTCTCTCTCTCTGTCTCTCCATCTCTTTCACAGGGCTGGTGAGAATGGTACCTGACAGTCCGAGCCCAGAGCGCTTCACTTCCCCTCTTCCCTCCCACCGGCACAGCAACGGGCACAGCAACGGGCACAGCAACGGGCACAGCAACGGGCACATCAACGGGCACAGACCTGGGCCCAGCAATGGCAGTGATCTCCTCACCCCCTGTAACAGTGCTAGTAGCTCCCGTGCCGCCAGGTGAGTGGAGGGGAAAAAACATCTAAAATCACAACGTCTAAAGGAACATGTGATTGTATTGTAAGTGAATAAGAGGAGGTATCTGATTGGCTGTCAGGAGGAGAGGGAAGGGATGAGTTGTCTGTGGAAGATTGATTGGGTGATTGGGTCAGAGTGGAGATGTAGTTGATGTGAGGTGGAGTGTGGTAGACTGGTCAGGTGAGTTTTCTGTGAGTGAAATATAAATGCCGCTCTCATTCTGTGTGGGCGTGTGTCCATGTGTCTGTATGCTTGTACATCTGCGTCTCTGACGACAATAATGACAATAACTCTGCTGACATGTATGTATTTTTCCTTCTCCCTCCAGCCCGAGTCTGGGACTGTTAAACCTGGTGGAGATTGAAAGGAGACTGAGGGAGGCCAAGGCAGAGAGAGAGAGGCTTCTCAAAGAGAGGGTGAGTCACCACCACTAACATCCCTAATCACTTCAGACACACAGCTTTAGACATGCCAGGTCATATTCATTAGGGCACACCGTAACAAAACGTTTAAAAACAGTTTGCTTGTTATTGGACAGTTAATTCAGGTAGTCCCTCCTTGTTTCAGTCAGTTTCCTTCTGTTTGTTGCTTAATGAACACAACCCTGTTGTGTGACCACTGACTGATTACCGTACGTAATTAACATGAACATTACATATTCTTTATCCCTTTACACTTGTGTGTATAAGGTAGTAGTTGTGGAATTGTTAGGTTAGATTACTTGCTGGTTATTACTGCATTGTCGGAACTAGAAGCACAAGCATTTCGCTACACTCGCATTAACATCTGCTAACCTTGTGTATGTGACAAATAACATTTGATTTGACCACCAGAAGAAAAAACACTGTGAAATGGAAGAACACTTCATAGAAAATGAACATACACTCTCCTATGTATTTATTTGAAGCTAAAAACTTGTTTTATATGAGGCGTCAGTACAGAATTTCACCTTTTATTTTAGAGTATTTTCATACATATCTGTTTTCCTGTTTAGAATTGAATGCACTTTATTTGTCTAGTGCCCCCATTTTGAAGGTGTCATAAGTATTTGGGCAAATTCACTTATAGTGTATTAAATGTAGTCAAAAGTTTAGTATTTGGTCCAATATTCCTAGCACACGATGACTACATCAAGACTGTGACTCTACAAACTTGTTGGATGCAGTTGGAGTTTGTTTTGGTTATGTTTCGGATTATGTTGTGCTCATTAGAAGGGTGTCAATGGTGTCATTTTGGACTCACTTTTATTGTAAATAAGAATAGAATATGTTTCTGAACACTTCTACATTAATGTGGATGCTACCATGATTACGGATAATCATGAATGAATCGTGAATAATGATGAATGAGAAAGTTAGATGCACAAGGATCATGCCCCCAAAACATGCTAACCTTTTAAGGGAATTTGTCCAAATACTTATGACACCTTCAAAATGGGGGGATAGATACATAAAGTGCTTTCATTCCTAAATGGTAAAACAGATTTGTATGAAAATACCCTCAAATAAAATGTGACATTCTGTACTCATATAAAAAATATAATCTCAAATCCAAAATGCTGAAGTATAGAGCCTAATTAAGTTTTAGCTTCACTGTCCAAATAAATACGTAGTATGCCTCAGCCTAGATATTGTACTTCATCTTAATCCCCCTGTTGTCAATAAAAGTTTGCCTCTTTCTAAAAACTAATTGAAGAAGGTCTTTGAAGGGAGGCACCTTCTCCTCCAATATGATTGATAAGGACACGAGGAGATAGGATGCAAGGATGCACAGAAAGGATAACTGAGATAGAGCCTGTGGGTTGATCCAGGAGGAGAGGAGGCAGGTGGTGGTGGAGGAGAGGAGGCAGGTGGTGGTGGAGGAGAGGAGGCAGAGAGAGCTGGAGGGCCGAGGAGCAGCAGAACCAGTAGAGTCCCAGACCAGGCTAGTCCCTGACCCAGAGGAGCAGCCCAAAACCACCAGTCCTGTCCCCAGCTCCCCTGAGGTACGTCTGTCTGCTCTGGCTGGCTGCCTGTCTTTCTGTCTGTATTGTCTGTCTGTCTGGTTGCTCTGGCTGTCTGTCTGTGTGCTCTATAGCGCTATACATCCTTTATCCAACCTCTCCTTTTTCCCTGCTTATTGCGCCCCCAATCTGTCTTTCTTTCTGTCCGTCTCCTTTTCACTAACCTTGTAATGTTGATCTGTTTTATTTGGCATATTTATAGTGAAATTATATACATTATACTCATTATTCTTCTCAGCGCTCCCTACCTCTCTTCCTCTCTGCGAACTTTGACCTGCGGGCCCACGTGGAGTCGCTGGGTCATGGGGTGGCGGGGTGCATGGGCCTGCGTATGTCCCCGCGCCGCTGTGCCGGCTTCTTGACCAAGCGTGGCGGGCGGGTCAAGACCTGGAGGAGGAGGTGGTTCCTCTTCGATATGGACCACAGGCGGCTAGCCTACTACACAGGTGATGAGACTGTGTGTGTGTTGGATGTTGGTGTGTATAAGTCTAAATGCTAGGGCTGTTGTGGTGACCCTATTACCGTCACACCGGCAGTCATGAGTCATGACCGCAGTAAAATTCCACCTGACCGTTGAGTCACGGTAATCTCATGTTATGCACTCTGGACATGCTTTGGTAGTACCTTGTAACTTGCTAACTACCATCAGGTCCTAACAGCCTGATACTCAGGGCTCTATTGTCCCTCAAACCACTCTGACATCAATGCAAATGCCATCGAAAATCACATCAAACACTTATCATCAAAACAGCATTATGCTTTTAAAACTAACCTCACTGTGATGATCAATTTGAAGAAGGAAGTTCAACAGCAGTTTGAAACAGTGTAAAACATGATCATTGTAGTTGTTCTTTCAAAACCTAACACAAGGAAATGGACAGCTTTCTAAGGTGATGATTAGTTAAAAATAAAATATTATAGTTTATGCATCAATATCAAATCAAATCAAACGTTCTTTTTCACATGCGACGAATACAAATTGTGTAGACCTTACCGTGAAATGCTTACTTACAAGCCCGTAACCAACAGCGCAGTTCAAGAAAGAGTTAAAAAAATATTTACCAAATTAACTAAAGATATAAAAATAACACAATAAAATAACAATAACGAGGCTATATACAGGGTGTAACGGTACCGAGTCAATGTGCGGGGATACAGGTTAGTCGAGGTAATTTGTACATGTAGGTAGGGGTGAAGTGACTATGCATAGACAATAAACAGCGAGTAGCAGCAGTGTAAAAACAAATGGAGGGGGGAGGTCAATGTAAATAGTCCGGTGGCCATTTGGTTAATTGTTCAGCAGTTTTATGGCTTGGGGGTAGAAGCTGTTAAGGAGCCTTTTGGTCCTAGACTTGGTGCTCCGGTACCGCTTGCTGTGCGGTAGCAGAGAAAACAGTCTATGACTTGATTGACTGGTGTCTTTGAAAAATGTTTTGGCTTTCCTCTGACACCGCCTAGTATATAGGTCCTAGATGGCAGGAAGCTTGGCCCCAGTGATGTACTGGGCCGTACTCACTACCCTCTGTAGCGCCTTACGGCCAGATGCCGAACAGTTAACATACCAGGCAGTGATGCAACTGGTCAGGATCCTCTCGATGGTGCAGCTGTAGAACTTTTTGAGGATCTGGGGACCCATGACAAATTTTTTCAGTCTCCTGAGGGGGAAAAGATATTGCCGTGCCATCTTCACGACTGTCTTGGTGTGCTTGGACAATGTTAGTGATGTGGACATCAAGGAACTTGAAGTTCTCAACCTACAGCCCCATTGATGAGAATGAGGATGTGCTCGGTTCTCCTTTTCTTGTAGTCCACAATCATCTCCTTTGTCTTGATCACGTTGAGGGAGAGGTTGTTGTCCTGGCACCACACGGCCAGGTCTCTGATCTCCTCCCTATCATCGTTGTCGGTGATCAGGCCTACCACTGTTGTGTCATCGGCAAACTTAATAATGGTGTTGGAGTCATGCCTGGCCATGCAGTCATGAGTGAACAGGGATTACAGAAGGGGGCTGAGCATGCACCCCTGAGGGGCCCCTATGTTGAGGATCAGCGTGGCGGATGTGTTGTTACCTACCCTTACCACCTTAGGGCGGCCTGTCAGAAATTCCAGGATCCAGTTGCAGAGGGAGGTGTTTAGTCCAAGGGTCCTTAGCTTAGTGATAAGCTTTGAGGGCACTATGGTGATGAAACGCTGAGCTGTAGTCAATGAATAGCATTCTCACATAGGTGTTCCTTTTGTCCAGGTGTGTAAGGGCAGTGTGGAGTGCAATAGATATGGCATCATCTGTGGATCTGTTGGGGTGGTATGCAAATTTGGGTGAGTCTAGGGTTTCTGGGATAAGGATGTTGATGTGAGCCATGCCCAGCCTTTCAAAGCACTTCATGGCTACAGACGTGAGTGTTACGGGTCGTTAGTCATTTAGGCAGGTTACCTTAGCCTGTCTAGGACTAGGGTGCCGCTAGCGGCACACCCCCCCCCCCCACCCCCACTGAAAAGGCAGAGCCGCGAAATTCAAAAAAAATATTTTTTTTAAATATTTAACTTTCACACATTAAAGTCCAATACAGCTAATGAAAGACACAGATCTTGTGAATCCAGCCAACATGTCCGATTTTTAAAATGTTTTACAGGGAAGACACAATATGTAAAGATGTAAATCTATTAGCTAAAAACACATTAGCATAATCCACCATCTTTTATTTGTCCACCAACACCAGTAGCTATCACCAATTCGGCTAAACTAAGATATTTATAGCCCCTAACCAAGAAAAAAACTCATCAGATGACAGTCTGATAACATATTTATGGTATGGGATAGGTTTTGTTAGAAAAATGTGCATATTTCAGGTAGATGGCATAGTTTACAATTGCACCCACCGTCACAAATGGACTAGAATAATTACAATGAGCAACGTGTTTACCTAACTACTAATCATCAAACATTTCGTAAAAATACACAGCATACACTAATCGAAAGACACAGATCCTGTGAATACAGACAATATTTCAGATTTTCTAAGTGTCTTACAGCGAAAACACAATAAATCGTTATATTAGCATAGCACATGTGCAAACATTACCCCAGCATTGATTCTAGCCAAAGAGAGCGATAACGTAAACATCGCCAAAATATATTATTTTTTTCACTAACCTTCTCAGAATTCTTCAGATGACACCCCTGTAACATCACATTACAACATACATATACAGTTTGTTCGAAAATGTGCATATTTAGCCACCAAAATCATGGTTAGACAATGGGAAAAGTAGCCCAGCTGGTGAGAAAATGTCCGTGCGCCATATTAGACAGTGATCTACTCGTATACATAAATACTCATAAACGTGACTAAAAAATATAGGGTGGACAGCGATTGATAGACAATTTAATTCTTAAAGCCTGTTAAGGCTTGGGGGTGCTGTTGTCACTATTTATGGTAATCGTGTAATTTTTGAAACGGCTTCCTACAAAATTCTTGATCGTACAATATGCATATTCTTATTATTATTGGATAGAAAACAGTCTATAGTTTCTATAGGAGTTGAAATTTTGTCTCTAAGTGGAACAGAAGTCATTCTACAGCAATTTCCCTGACATGGAGTCAGATTTCAGAAATTTTGCCCCCTGTTCTGGAGTCAGTTTTAAGGCCAATGTTATTCCTATGAGTATACGGACACTGCTTACGTCTTCCCCTGGATGCCTTTACGTGATGACGATTTGAATGGTGTCGATTGCGCAATCACAGGCACTATAAATAAAAAAAAAACCTGTAGGTAGGAGCTCTTTTTCTGGTGCGTCATGCGCGAGGAGGATACCGACCCACTGTTTTTCCAAGCATGAGTGTAGCCAGTTATATTTCTCTGGTCATATTTCTACTCGTTATAGGAGTTAAAAACATCATAAGGTAGTTAATTTAAAGCGTTTTATAGCAATTTATATCCGTTTAGTGCGATTTTGGGACATTTATTTCTGAGACGCTGTGAATCTCTGGGCACGCTTCCAGTTCATGCCGAACGCAGTTGGCATTTCCACATGGCAAGAGGACAGCTTTCCACCAAAAGACGATTAGACCCAAGAAAGGATCCTTTGCCCAAGATACTGATGGAAGAACAGCTCAAAGTAGGACATTTTTATTATGATAAATCGTGTTTCTGTCGAAAAATTTTAGTGGCTTAGGACGCCATCTTTTTTGACGTAGCTTCGCTTGGCGCAAACTGTATTGAAAAGTAAGGATAATTTAAAAAATGTAATTCCGCGATTGTATTAGTGTTCTTGGGCACAGGGACTTTGGCGATCTGCTTGAAACATATTGGTGTTACAGACTCAGACAGGGAGAGGTTGAAAATGTCAGTGAAGACACTTGCCAGTTGGTCAGTGCATGCTTGGAATACACGTCCTGGTAATCCGTCTGGCTCTGCGGCCTTGTGAATATTGACCTGTTTAAAGGTCTTACTCACATCAGATACGTAAAGCGTGATCACACAGTCGTCCGGAACAGCTGATGCTCTCATGCATGCTTCAGTGTTACTTGCCTCGAAGCGAGCATAGAAGTTATTTAGCTCGTCTGGTGGGCTTGTGTCACTGGGCAGCCTGCGGCTGTACTTCCCAACTAAAGTTGCAAAATAACTCTGAATCTAGCATAATATTGGACCTGTTTCAAAATGATCACTTTTACGCTCAACATAGCCACTTCATATGCCTACTCACTCCGGAATGGGAAAAATATCCTTTCTATTTTATTCAGATAAGTTCAATTATATTATTCTTGCTATAAAATCATATAATATAAAATAATGGCATAAGACTTAGAAGCATTTCTTGTCAGCTAAATGAACAAGCCTAAATCCCATGGCCCTCTAACTCAAGTCACTGCATTTTTTCATTGTTCACCTCTAATTGGGACTGATTTAGACCTGGGACACCAGGTGTGTGCAATTAATTATCAGGTAGAACAGAAAACCAGCATGCTCCGGACCTCGTAGGATAAGAGTTGAGTATCCCTGGCCTATGACATTGAGCATAGCCAGATAACATACAGTAGGCCAACTCATATTCTGTTCTTCTGAAATATATTTTCTTCACATCATAATGTTTCAATAGACCTGCCTAAAATCAATAATGGATTTATTGTGAGGGTGTACATTCAATTTATTTATTATGCTTTTAAAAATGTAGATGTTGAAAAGGCTTCGCATCAGCGGCTTGTATGCGTGGAGGCCTGGAGATGCTAAATGTGTTTATGTTAATTGCCGGTCAATTACTGTGAGACTGACAGTCTTTTGCATGACAATAACCAGCTGACAAAATGTAATGACCACAGCCCTACTAAATACCTATGTGATTTGTGTCTGTCTCTTTCTTTCTTTCTCTCGTTCTCTCTCTAATTGACTATTGTTTACCTTCAGACTGTGATGAGAGGAAGCTAAAGGGGGTGATCTACTTCCAGGCTATAGAGGAAGTCTACTATGACCACCTGCGCACAGCCACTTCAGTGAGTCCTCATATACAGTATTTTATCACCATAGAGAGGGAACAATGTGGCCATGATATCACCACAACTGTTAAACAGATGATCCATTCATGCATTCAATGCTTGACACCAAATCCCCAAAATTATGGCTCTCCCACCATTCATCTCACTCACTCTCTCTCTCTCTCTCTCTCTCTCTCTCTCTCTCTCTCTCTCTCTCTCTCTCTCTCAGTCTCCGCGGCCCAGCCTTACGTTCTGTGTGAAGACGTACGAGCGCCTCTTCTTCCTGGTGGCCCCCAGCGCCGAGGCCATGAGGATCTGGATGGACGTCATTGTCACAGCAACAGACGAGCACAGCCGCTACTGACCTCGACTTTACACCTGCCCCCTTTCCTGTGTCTGTCTGACCTACCCCTTGGACTGAACCTCCATTCAGCTGGCTGACTTGGCTAACCTGGCTACAGCTTCAGCAGTTTACATTATGTGGGGAAAACTGCAATCTTCACCCTCCAATGCGTGTAGGACCCAGCTAGGCTGCCATTTTGCTGCCTGAACTTTACGTCATATGAGTGGTGGAGGTGAGGAACAGAACATAATGTTCAGGAAAGCTCTTCCTGAAGGAACTGACATTTGATTCTGGATAGTATCTTAGGAGCTTTGATGACATGGGACTGAGTGGCAGACTGTTACAGGTTCTGTGTGGAACAAGAGACGTTTATAGGATGGAGGAGGGACAAGGCCATGGGAATATAAAGACGTGGATGTGCAAGATGGAGCAACCATTGGACATCTTAGAGTCAGTGCCAACCATGATATACTGACAGACAAACCTTTGATGTCTTTTGATTAGTCTCAAATCAGGATTTAATGGTTGGTGTCTCTCTAGCAGCTGTGTTTGAGCTCCCTCTTGTGGCCATATTGAAATGTTGAAGTACTACAGCTTCCATTGAAATATACAGGTAACTGCCAAAATAATGGAAACACCAGCATAGTGTGTCTTAATAGGTCGTTGGGCCACCACGAGCAAGAACAGCTTCAATGCACCTTGGCATAGATTCTACAATGGTCTGGAATTCTATTGGGGGGATGCGACACCATTCTTCCATAAGAAATTTGATAATTTTGTGTTTTGTTGATGGTGGAAAACGCTGTCTCAGGCGCCGCTCCAGAATCTCTCATAAGTGTTCAATTGGCTTGAGATCTGGTGACTGAGACAGCCATGGCATATGGCTTTACATCGTATTAATGCTCATCAAATCATTCAGTGACCACTCATGCCCTGTGGATTGGGGCATTGGCATCCTATAGGGGCATAGCCATGGTAGACAAAATAATAGACAAAATAATGGCCTGCTCAGCATTTTTATACATGACCCTAAGCATGATGGGATATCAATTGTTTCATTAACTCAGGAACCACACCTGTGTTGAAGCACTTGCTTTCAATATACTTTGTATTCCTAATTAACTCTAGTGTTTCCATTCTTTTGGCAGTAACCTGTACATGTATGTCTGTATTGAACATTTGTATATTTTTCATCTATCAAATCAATCAAGTCAAATCAATCAAGTCAATCAAAACACTGACCGATCGTTCAGTTCTCAAAATGGATTGTTTTTTGTTTTTTTACAATATCAACACAGAAATACTATATGCTTACAAATATGTATTATTATTATTGTTATTATTATTGTGATCATTAAAGGTTATTCATACACTTTTGGTGAAAACCTTCCCTTACTGATATGCGTTGCCTCAATGTCTATTTGAAAACTACTTTTTAATTATGCTTTTTATTTTTATTATTTTAACTTTACTTTCCTGCCAGACAGCTATAGAGCTATACAAACTGGCACCCACAATTGTATATACATATTTCAAACAGATCTATTAACTATGGTATTGACCGTTTCAAATGGATTGCCCCCAGCTGTTGTAACATGAAGAGGTGACATATTTATATTAAAAACATTATTTTGATGATTTTATTCATACTATTTCAAGATATAGTCCCAACACAAATCTAGGGTTGCTACCCGAGCCGGCAGGTCGTTCATTCTATCGGTTCGGGTTCCTAGAGAAGCGACCTAGTCGTTCAGTCTTTTTGTTCTGTATCTATGGATGCGACCCAGTCGTTTGTTCTAAAAGTTCCATTGCCATACTACCTGGCAACGTTTTTGCTTGCTAGCTAGCCAACTATGGCTAATTTACAGTCACGTCAAACAGTGCAGACAGAATAACAACAGTAGCAGCATTTGCATTTGTTTAAGCTATTTTCTAGAGACATTTATTTGGATACATCGATAACAATGAGCTAATGAGGAGCGATTTCGCCTGGCATACAGTAGAAAATGTGTTCTGTTGTTAGGACACTGTTGATCAGAGGAGCTAGCCAACAACACAGCTAACACAATCACTTCAAACTGAAGCTGTAAAGACGAAACTAGCTAGAAACTAGAAACGTTTTACCTTTTTTTCAATTGACATTTCTTTGTATATATCTATAAAAATTATGCCAGCTGATTTAATGATTTCAAATGGCTGAGAAACGCTGCCTGCACTATCTGTCTCGTCCTGACTCCTGACACTTACACGTTCATTACTATGGCACAGCTGGATATCGAATTTGAATATTGAAACACTGTTGCAAATGTCGGAGAGACAGACAGCAAGGTTTATACAAATCTTCGCTGTTGAAAACTAAATGTTAGTCTCAAAAACAATGTTAGACAATGTCTAGATGTTTTTTATAGTGGAGATCAAGTTTATAACTTGCCTGGATTACGCAGTCAGATGGAGCAAAGTAAATAGACATTTTAACGTCATAGATTTATCTGGTGGGAATTTGTGGAAAAAACCCTAGCTGTAATGCACTTTTAACCAATCAACATTCAGGATTAAAAACACCAGTTGTATAAACTTTATTATACTGTACACTGACTGTACAAAACATTTTATACAACGGGTGGGTCTAATCCTGAATGGTGATTGCTTAAAACCACATTCCAGCCGGTGTCTATTGCACAAATTACTACCAGCTAAATCTATGACATTAAATGCCTATTTTCTCTGTTCCGTCTGACTGCATAATCCACTGTACAGTTTGTGGTGACTAAATATCTATTTTTTCTTTCATACTTGGCTTACTGTTTTACTGAGTTCTAGATACAAACCATAAGCATTCTTTCTCATGATTTCACTTTAGCTCTTTTAAATCGTTCTTGTGCAAAAAAATAACAGAGCATTGTATTTCGAAAGATATTGTTTCTGTGTTTTTTGCTATCCAATCTTCAGTCTAAACTGTTTATTTCAGATGCTCTGTGCCAAAACCAAAAGATGCCAGTGTTGATGCCTCCAATTATAGAGGCTCTGAGTGGATCTTGTGTTCTCATTCCATGTAGATTTACACTGGAGTCTACATGTTAGTCATTCCTCACTTGTCCATGTAAATGAACATGGACTAAAGGTTTGGGGAATACAGTGTTAGAGATTGTGCTGGGGACTTGCTTGAGAAGGACTGCACCACTATCCTGAACATCCCTTATCTGAAAAAGACAACAGTCTTCCGTCTGTATTTTCTGAAAGCATCAATATTGATGTTAAAGGTACATGATTACTATTTTCAACAGTTCTGTGTTTTTATTTCTGGTGGTTGAGCCTAGTTACTGTGTTCACATGTTTATGCAGCTGGTTTATTAATAAGTTGGAGAAATGATCAATAAGGTGGAGAAAGAGTGCTTCGTTTCTTGTTACTTAATTTAGGAATAGTAAAGCAACCCATTTGGATTTGATAACACTTCCGGTAGCTACTCACCACGATGCTAAAGGTCACATTCTCATGGAATCCAATGGGCTGCTATAGCATTAGCTAGCCTAGCATGTGGTGTAATATGAATGGCATATTACGCCCCATCACCATTTAACGATTATCCTATTCTCTGTATAAATCAGTTACAGAGTCTGTGGATTTGTTAGCTAACAAAGTAACTTAAACATCTCCCTGTCATATTCATCAGTTCCATCTATAATATGTGGAGTGGTCACTGTCCTGTGGATTCTAAGTGTACTCTTCAGAGTCTACAAACATACGAAGTCAAATTAAATTCCGTACTTACCTAAGACCTTGTATTTCATGGAAATCTTTTTAAATGTGTATATAAATATACATATATGTGTTTCACATACTAGCAGATAATCCAGAGGACTGAAGGTATATTGGTAGCACTGTAGATTACAGTACAGAAATACTTTGGAATTACCTAGAAATGACATGGTAATAATTGGTTGTTTCTGGTAATTGTTTGTACATGTTTTAGTGACAGTAATAGGTAACTTATTGTAATTACCTAGAAATAACCATTTTAACCTGTTTGGGCTGAAGGGGCAGTATTGAGTAGCCAGATAAAAGGTGCCCATTTCAAACGGCCTCGTACTCAATTCTTGCTCGTACAATATGCATAGTATTATTACTATTGGATAGAAAACACTCTCTAGTTTCTAAAACCGTTTGAATTATATCTGTGAGTCAAACAGAACTCATTTGGCACAAACTTCCTGACCAGGAAGTGGAAAGTCTGAAATTGGGGCTCTGTTCTACTTCCTGCCTATAAATGGGCATGATACGTAAGAGTATACGTGCACTTCATAGACCTTCCCCTGGATGTCAAGAGGCGGTGAGAGAAGAAATTTAGTGTTTATCTTGGTCTGAAGTGGAATACAGGCTCTTTGTATGACGTGTCCGCCCATTTCCTGTTTTCTGGAGGCGCGAAAGGGGACTTGGATTTGGATTTTATTTGATACATGTGACCATATCATCGTAAAGTATGTTTTTTCAATATAGTTTAATCAGATTATTGAAAATTTTTCGGGAGTTTTGCTGTGTTCCGTTCTCTTCCGTTTTTTGACATGGAGAGATTCGAGCCACTTGGCTAGTGCGCTTGCTAAATCGAGAGGGAAAATGAACGTTCTAAATCCAAACAACGATTGTTCTTGACAAAGGACACCTTGTACAACATTCTGATGGAAGATCACCAAAAGTAAGAAACATTTTATGATGCTATTTCATATATCTGTCGTGCATGTGAACTAGTCGTCGGCGCCCAACGTTTGGGTACTCAGCTATACCGAAGCTGGATGTCGTAATGAAGTTATTTTTTAGAATTCTAACACTGCGATTTCATTAAGAACTAATGGATCTATCATTTCCTATACAACATGTATTTTTTAGTTATGTTTATGAATAGCTATTTGGCCAGAATATGTGTGTCAGAAAACGTGTCAGAAAAATATCGTTGCTGTTTAGACGTTGTGGAAAAAGTAGCTAAGTTAGCACAATGTGTAACCACTGATTTCAGCTCTAAATATGCACATTTTCGAACAAAACATAAGTGTATGTATAACCTGATGTTATAGGACTGTCATCTGATGAAGAATATCAAGGTTAGTCAAAAATTATATATCTTTTACTGGTTTGTTACGATCGATAACTTTTACTGCTGGGAAATGGCTTGTCTTTCTGGCTATTGTGGTAAGCTAATATAACGCTATATTGTGTTTTCGCTGTAAAACACTTAAGAAATCGGAAATATTGGCTGGAATCACAAGATGCCTGTCTTTCATTTGCTGTACACTATGTATTTTTCAGAAATGTTTTATGATGAGTAATTAGGTATTTGACGTTGGTGTCTGTAATTATTATGGCTGCTTTCGGTGCAATTTCTGATTGTAGCTGCAATGTAAACTATGATTTATACCTGAAATATGCACATTTTTCGGACAAAACATAGATTTATTGTATAACATGTAAGACTGTCATCTGATGAAGTTGTTTCTTGGTTAGTTACGCTTCGAACACACCGGCTGCGTCATTGCGTTTCGATACACCAGAAGTACATTCATTTCCAATGGAACGCTGCATTTGCCTTGCAGCATTGCGTTGCAGAGGCAGTTGCAGTGCGTTCTGTGTGGTGCATACGTTCGATAAATCGAACGTATGCATCAAATTGTATGAGTGGACTTGACAGAAAGTAGCAAAATATGAATGTAGATTTTTTGTTGTTGCACACATTCAGTAAAAATTTGGGATTACATAAAAACAGTTTGATTGCATAATTTCTTTACATGTTTTATTTATTTATTTGCCAAGTATATTATTTATTCGATGACATCCTCAAATTAATTGTGAGAGCCTATAATATAATTTCCCTCCAAAATGCAGTTTTGGAGCGAAATGCAATAATAAATAGTCAAGATAGGCAGAGTAGGCTCTTTCAACAATGAGACCAACGTTGAGGAAGGTGGTCTTGATCGCGCTGTTGGGCCGGGACCAGCCCCACCGAAAGCGCAGGTCTGTGTGGGTTCAGAGATGGTTAAAGTCCCGAAAGCAGGCAGGGGAGTTCCACCGTCTAATTCAAGAGCTTCGACTGTTTGGAGAGGAATTCCGATGTTACTTTCATCTGGACTGAAGCCAGTTCGATCATCTGCTCCAGATGGTTGGAGCCAGGATCGCCCGGATGGATACCAACTACCGGGAGTCCATCAGCCCAGTTGAACGCCTGGCGATTTGTCTAGGTTAGCTAGCTAGCTAACGCTAACTAGCCACATCTAGCACAAGCTCACTACTAAACTGACCTGGCAATCCTACTATCGTGGACACTTGTCTCCAAGCAGCATTTTTTGTGTTTATGTCCCTGTAGCTGTCAGCAGTTGTGTCAAAAAGACACGGTTTTGAGGATACTGCGAAAATGATTCTCTCCTCCATGTGTCCAACCGCATGCGACCATTTGCAAAAGGTACCTGCATCAGTATAGTTGCCTAGTTGCGCAAAATGTTATGCAGCAGTGATGCAATGACGCATCCGGTGTGTTCGAAGCGTTAGGTTGGCTTTGTGCATGCTACCTGTGCTGTGAAAAATGTCTGTCCTTTTTTGTATTTGGTGGTGAGCTAACATAAATATACATGCTGTTTTCGCTGTAAAACACGTTTGACATGTTTCTACGAACATTACGGATACTTTTTGGAATTTTTGTCTGCCTTTCAGGACCGGAACGAGCGTGTGGTTTTCTGAACATAACGAGCAAACCAAATGGTGGTTTTTGGTTATAAAACTAATCTTTATCGAACAAAAATAACATTTATTGTGTAACTGGGAGTCTCGTGAGTGCAAACATCCGAAGATTATCAAAGGTAAGCGATTAATTGTATTGCTTTTCTGACTTTCGGTACCAAGCTAATTTGCGGCTAGCTGTTCTTACTGTTTTGTCTAGTGACTGATAAACTCACAAACGCTTGGATTGCTTTCGCTGTAAAGCATATTTTCAAAATCTGACATGATAGGTGGATTAACAACAAGCTAAGCTGTGTTTTGGTATATTTCACTTGTGATTTCATGATTATAAATATTTTTAGTATTTTTTCAAAATTTGGCACTCTGCAATTCAGCGGTTGTTTATGAAAATGATCCCGCTAAAGGGATCCGTGCGTCAAGAAGTTAAACAAGCATAAGAGATCACTTGATCTGGGTAAACAGGAAGTGAGAGTGGAGATCGGGAAGGATGTCTCAGTTGAGTTCTATGTAGACCAAATAGGGTCTCTGACCCCGTGGCAGTCTAGAACTATGAGCCATTATGGAAGATATCTGTGCAGGTCCCCGTGTAGTTCATGGAAACAGGTCATAGCTCACGCCGAGAGAGAGGGCTATATAAATCCACATACCCAGTATGGAAGAAGGTGGAGTATATTGAAGGTGAGGGTTTTGGACTGTAATTCGGAGTGAGAGAAGTATTGCATAAAGGTACGAATTACCATTAAAAACGTAAAGGAAGAGGATCTCAGGTTATGGTATGTTGGATTTGATCAGGTTTCGGTTGATACCCTAGTGCCATTCCGGGTAGAAGAGGTTAGGGCAGGTGATAGCTCTATAGTCAGCCAGAATACAAGCAGAGCCCCTGAAAAAACAGATACTGACAGTAGAGTCGTCCAGAGCCAAGGGCCGGTGCGGATAGTGCAGACAAAAGATCTTAAGAAAGTGATTGAGGTGGAAACTGGTTATGGGGATTCTTACCTATGGTTAGAATAGATTCAGTATACAGCCAGATCAGTAGTGAAAGAAGAATGTTATGCCTGCGCCACAGCAAAACCTCAGTTGACAACCATTCCCTTTCCATTTGAGTGAATTGATACACCCAGGAGAATGGCCTGTATGGTAAAGCTGTTCATGAACGCAGGGAAGCCAGACAATGACAGTTGCATTGATCTGCATTATCTGTATGCCCATGTGCCCATGTGCCCATTACATCCAGACTTCCTCCTTTCACAGTTACAGGAGGATATTATTATTGTATGGCTCGCTACATCACACACGGATGGGACGTAGGGGAAGTAAGAACATCACAATGAGGGACCTGACTGGGTGGTTGAGTTCCGAGGACTTTAGTAAGATAAAAAGGCCTAGAGCGGATTTTTGGTGGTTGTGTGGAGGTATGAAGTTGTGGCCCAACCTTCCTACCAATTGGACCGGTATTTGTGCACTAGGGCAGTTAGGCATGCCCTTCACCCATATCAAACACAAAGACCTAGAGCCAGGTAGAAGAGAAAGAAGGAGTGATCCGTCAGGATCTTTTGACAATAGAGTTTGCATTGATAGCATTGGAGTTCCAAGGGGGGTGCCTGATGAGTTCAAAGCTAGGAATCAGAGAGGTACTGGCTGAAAAGGGTGGGGGGTGTATGAGGTTCGGAGCAGAATGTTGTACACAGCTCCAGATGGATCAGTGACCAAGGCCCTAGCGGGTTTAACCACAATAGCTCATGAATTGGCAGATAACTCTGGGGTAGATAATGCTCTAACACATTGGTATGATAGTGTGTTTGGGAAATGGGAAAATGTCATAAACACTGTGTTGTGGGCAACTTTCACCTGTATGAGTGTCATGGTTCTGTGTGGATGTTGTTTGATTCCGTGTGTGAAAGACTCTGGAGAGGTCAATGACGCAACAGATGGTGAGGTACGGACCGATTTCGAGCTCCGGCCAGTGTGATGACGAATACAGGCCTCCAGGCCTTGGAGATGGCTCTGTTTCTTTTAACTACGAGGAGCTCATGTTGGATGAGACTGTTTTTGAGGGTTAAGACTGTTTTTTTATGAAGATTGTAATAAAAATCCTAACAGTAAGCGTTATGATTGGATAGGCCTATAACAGTAATTGATGAATATCGAATGTACATACATGTATTGGTTTGAATCCTTCTTGGATACCATTTATATTTCCATATAGTAAATGAGGTATCAGTGTGTATTATTTAGTCATTAAGGGTGGATGTGTTGATGGAATTTATATGAATGACTAGAATAGTCCACCCTGAACCCTGAAGCCGTCTAATCGTATGAAAATGAAATTGATTAGAATTATGTATGACCATAGTCTGTACAATATGTCTATAAACCTTATTTGAATAACAGCCAGACTGTCTGAGCAAGATTCAGTGCCGACCTTGGCTGGGGCCACTGAGAGTACTTTCCTGCGTCTCCCTATCTTGAGGGAGAATGGGGAGTAAGTCTCCCGGAATCCCCTAATCTTGTCGGCTGGGTAGCAGGACATTGTGTGAATGGGTGTGTGTATGTTAGTGTGAATGTGTGTGCGTATGTTTGTGTGAATGTGTGTGCGTATGTTTGTGTGAATGTGTGTGCGTATGTTTGTGTGAATGTGTGTGTGTGAGAAGCCAGTATAAAATGAATTGTTTTGTACCATAGAGCAGCGCGCTCTCGTAAATACATTTTCTGACTATCGTAGCTGGGCCTCCGTCTGATTCATTTCAACCAGTTTCCTACAAATTCTGGGTTTCAGGCTGAGTAGTTAATTGAATTGGGTTTATGAACATGGAGAACATAATTCTGGTGACAGATAGTCATTAATTTCTTCATGTAGTTTCTCTCTTTCTAAGCCCTTTGAATTGTATGTTTGTCATATCCACATAAAGTTTGCTTTTACTTCTTCTTTGAATGGTAGCACATTGAGTAGTAACTATGGAAAGTAACAAGTTATGCAACATATCAAACGTGTCATTTCCTTCAGCCACAGATGTCTTGAGCAGTTATTGCCCCATTAAACTGGAACTCGCTGTAAAAATAGACTTGAAACTTTATCATTAAATTTGTGGATTTAAATCTCTGTATGAATTACTGTTGGCTGTATTCCTTTAAAATTAAAATTAAAAATAAAAAGAGAAATAAAGAGAAATATTGCAAGGGGCTTTCTGTGTAATTTACAGGTCACTGGGTTAATTGTCTGCATGTATTTCATCTGGAATCAGAGGATGTTGCCTTCCTTGTGAAGCTTGATATATTTCACTAGTAAATGTGATTAAAAGAAAATCTGAAAATCCTTTGATACTACAGATGAAGGCTAGCGCTTGTGGGTTGACACTTATTCAATGAAGGAAAATTCTGTGTTTCGCAAACAGCAGTGCCACTTCTTCTGAATGTCTGCAGTGACAGGCAGCTTGACAACAGACACCACTTCAGGTGTTATTTATAAAGCCTGAATTGTGCATTGGATTTGAACAGATGACCATTGCGTGAATACTGGTAAGAGGTCGAAGACACTATTTCTGTTTGTACTATTTCTGTTATGGTAATTCATGTGACTGTCCCAATTTTGTAATGTGGAGAAGCATTTTAAAGTTTATGTACATGTGTCCCCACGTGTTGATATTTTGGGATGAGTTGGATTTGGGAACACATTTCAGATATTGATAGCATCTATTTAAAATCGATTGTAGATATTGTCAAGTTCAACTAGGCTACATTTTCTTTAGTGGGCCAGGTGTAGGCTACATCTACATTTTCTTTAGTGGGTCAGGTGTAGGCTACATCTACATTTTCTTTAGTGGGTCAGGTGTAGGCTACATCTACATTTTCTTTAGTGGGTCAGGTGTAGGCTACATCTACATTTGCACAAATATCAACCTAATCAGCTCACAGCTCTTTACACATCATTAATTTGTATTGGTCAGTATTTTCAATGGAAATGAATCTACACCCAAAATATGAATCTGTTAGACTTTATTATGCTCAATTTAGGTATTTATACTTACTCAGAATCAACACAGCTTCATTGGCTTCAGGGTATAATGAAATAATGTATTTTTTATTCTATATTTATGTGAGAAATATGTTCATGTTACTATGATTCAAATCTCATTATGATACAAATGTTTGTAATGTAGCCAACATGTCCAATAAAAAGCAAGAAAACTCACACTGTCTTGTGGAGAATAGGGTCAATGTTGTTTCAGTTCCCTACAATCAAAATCTGTGCGAATCATTCTATTAATGACAAATCAAAACTAAAATGTCAACATTTTGATGTGTTTAACTTTATTTAAAAGTTATTTTCACTGTTGGTTTTATGTTTTAAAATATGAAGACAATGTAATGAAGTGTGTCTGCTGCCTCTGTACTGAACGTGTATGTATGTCCGTCTGTCTGTCTGTCCAGACAGTGTTTCATATCAGGTGAGCTCATCTGACCCTTTCTGATACAGAGAATCATGCACATCACAGGAGCTGAAAGACTCATCCTCATTGGTGGTCTGCTGCAAGGTGGGTCGCTGTGGGAAACGCTGGGTCTGATGAACTGCTTTCTTGCGTCTCCAATTGCACTTTACCATTTACATTTGTTAGGTTATCTGTAGCTAGGTTCCCATCCAATTGATGACAGATTTTCAAGTGAATATTAAAAAATCTGCATAAAGAAAATATGAGTTGAAAATACGATGGAAACACTATGAACTTTAGATTTTGATTTGGTACATGAAAATTTAAGCAAAAATGTACATTTTGTGTGCACTATGTCACCATGCACTGATTTTTATCCACAACAAGTCTATTTGGTGGAAACACACCACTGGTGGGAAAATGCACATTTTTTCTTTATCGGATTTTAGAATATTCACATGAAAATCTGTCGCCGATTGGATGTAAACCTAGCTACTGCCATCATGACTTTTTGTTGTAATACGGTATGACTTCACACGCATAAAAACTGGATGGAAACATGATTAGTGTTCTGATCCTTATTAACAGCCCAGCGCAGTCAAGTTTTTCCTGTGTTTAGAATCATAGTTATACAACAGCTGATGAAACTAACATTGTAATAATGTGATCGGTGTTATTTCCCGAAATTTGCTGGTTGAAATACAGGACCTTCTAATCAGCAGGTTGTGGATGGGTGGAGTTTTGTCTTGCCTAGTGACATCACCAGGGGGGTAAAGTTAATAGACAAATACAAAGAGCGTTTCAAACCTCTCTGCCAATAACTTAGTTTTAAGGTTACATATCCCTTCTCTGCTCAGGTTGATTGAGCCACACTGTAGTTAATGCACCATTATGTGCCCTTCCCCAATCCCAGACAGTCCTAGCACAATTCTTGATTGAGAAGTAAATAAATAAAAATTCCTTTATTGTTACTCAGAAATAATTTGATATTGAGATAAAAACGTTTGCACTGGGCCTTTAAAAGGATAGTTCATACAATCCATGTCTACTAGCATTGCTACACCCCCCCAAAATGCTAGCCAGATTATTCTGCACATCGCTAAATAACTAGCCAACATATTCTTTTACGGTTTGTAGGAAAAAACAACACCCTAGTGAAGTTGAAAATTACCTAACACTCAGTCTAATATTTTGTTGTGTGTATTTCAGGTGTTCTGTGCCTAGACTTTGCAGCTCTGATGCCTCAGAATATAAAAGCTCTGCATGGATCTTGTGTGGCCATTCCCTGCTCATTTACACTGCGATCTGGATTTGAGTCGTCCCTCACAACTTCATGTAAAGGAATATGGAGGAAAGGATGGACAGGAGTACACGTGTTTGATTCTAGTCTCACGGGAACAGGCTTTAACACCATTGAAGGGAATCTAACTGGGAACTTGCAGCAGAAGGAATGCACCACAATCCTGAATGACTTATCTTCTTTCAATGACTACTTTTCATTCAGAATTGAATGTGACAATGCTCTGAAATATATTTTTCCAGAACGTGTCACAATTAATGTAAAAGGTAGAGTATCATTATAATATATTTGTTTTGTGTTGTGTGTGTAGTGGTGTGTTCATTTAAGTTGCAGGTTTGAACTTGCTGTATTTAATGCACTTCTCGTGTTATAAAAGTTATTTTTTTTATTCCCTCAGAAAATCCATCCAAACCCACTCTAAGTCCAGAAACAGTAAATGTGATGGAGGGGACCACAGTGAATTTGATCTGCTCTGCTGCAGCCCCCTGTCCCTCACTCCCTCCAACTCTGACATGGACCCCCACATTGAGTGACAGTGTGGAGGATTTGCAGGAGACTCCGAATCGAGTCATAACTTCTCTCCTGAACTTTACCGCTTCACATGTCCACCATGGAGAGAAGATCACCTGCACTGCACTGTACAAACGACAAGCTGGCAAGAGTGATAAATCATCCAAAACATATCTGACAGTCGCTGTTCTTTGTAAGTTGATTCATGCATGGTAAGTTAATTATTTCTATAGAATTTGACAACTTTCTGTGCACTCGCCCTCAGACTCTCCCAAGAACACCTCAGTGTCAGTCAGTCCCCCTGGTTCAGTGGCAGAGGGCAGCTCTGTGACTCTGACTTGCAGCAGCAATGCCAACCCAGCAGTGAAGAACTACACCTGGTACAGAGTTGAGGGAAGTGAGAAGGACATTGTCGGGTCTGATAAGGACCTCAACATCTTCAATGTGACCAGGCTTTCAAATGAACAGTACAACTGTAAGGCTCAGAATGTCCATGGACTGCAGACCTCTGAAGCCATCAGTATCAATGTAACGTGTATGTACTGTATAGTATTTATTCTACTGATTATGAATCACAATCACTCATTAATCTGAATGAACTATTAAGAATAATCGTGTCCTCCCTGTCTGTTCGCTGTAGTTGCTTCAGAGATCCAGAACACCTCTCACTGCATCAGGATTTCAGATACATCTCAGATCAGATGTTTCTGTGATAGCTATGGAAACCCTGCTCCCACACTGGTGTGGCAACTGGCTGGAGAGTCTGTCAATCACTCCACAAACACCATCATCAGGGAGGAACCAATAGGCCGAGCAGGCCTGAGGAGCTCCCTCACCATCCACCAATCACAGGAAGAGGAAATACCGAGTCTGGTCTGCCTCAGCTCCAACTTTGATGTTTTTGACAGCTTCTCATTTGACTTAACATCAATGAAAACATATGAAGGTACAGGTAGGAGACATTTGTCCTGCTCTACACCAGAATTAGTTCCTAACAGTTTCCCGGTCCCACTAACCATTCAAGAGATTGGAACAATAAGGTTCTATCTTTGTTTTTGTCAAAATGTAATTATTGGCATAGCCTTGTTCTGTTTAATGTTCTCTACGTATATAGTAAAAAATACCTCAATTCATGTTCAAAAGAATACAAAAAAAATGTCTGACACAATTCAAACCAATGACGGTTCGGAACTTTAAACCCAATTATCTCAGAATCATCTTTTTGAAACAAGAACCTTATAGTCCCAAGCTCTCACATTGCCAAATAAGAAGGATTTTTAGTACAAAGAAGGAATTGTGGCGCTTGTTTTACACCTCATTTGTTTGCGCTCTGTTGTGATTGCACAGGCTTCCATCTTCTCTCTCTGTTGATCGGGGCTGGTGTGGGGGCAGGAGTGATGATGCTCCTATGCATCCCAATGCTTCTCATCTGCAAGTAAGTGACTGACACAGGGGCTGGACTGGTATTTGACGCCATTATCTTAACATCTCTGTTGTTTTGCTCTCAGGCATAGGAGAGCCAGGCAGTCACCAAACAAAAGACAGGAGGACACAGCAGAGTTCATAGTGACTGATGAGGTAAGTAACTACACTGACATTCCGACATTGCACATGTGTATGTGCTTACAGTCTAACAATGTGGAAAGGCGTTGATATACATATCTCACAGAAGAGCGTGCATGAACACCCTATTACACATCCTAGATGGCGCACACATTTCAGCACTGGTATTTTTGTTGCAGTGAAAGATTAGAAGTAGTTTGGCTGTAAAAATGCAAAAATCAACCGTGTGCATGAAGAGGAACTCAAGTCAGTTTAGGCTGCGGTGGTACATTACTGTAATCAAGTCATGTGATGCTTACCCCTCAGACCCTCTTTCAGGAGGAGGACAATGTCTATGCCAATAAAGCCATGCTGGACGAGGCCCTCTGGCCCAACAGGACAGTGGACAGGGAAATTGACGACACAGACCTCCTCCACTACGTCAACTTGAACTTCTCCAAACTCCAGGCCAAGGTGGCCGAGCGGGGGGAGGGGGAGGGGGAGATCAGGGGAGTCGCCTCCAAAACCACAGAGTACGCAGTGATCCGCCTGCACTCCACAGGTAGTATCGAGGGAGGGGCTGGGAAGAAGGAGGCCAATCCTGCTCTGGAGCAGGGGGATCACGCTGAAGACCATGGAGCTAAAGTCTTGGAAGAATCCCAGGCAGGACACGAGAGTGGCGGGGAAGAAGAAGTTGCAAAGGATTCTGCGCTGCCTGAGCTACAGGGCGTGACTAATTCTGCCCTCAGTGTCCAGGAGTCTCCAGAGGCCCCACTGGGAGAATCTGAGCAGCACAACACAGCAGAGACCGCTGTGGATGAGGTGACACTGCTTTCTGAGCCAAAAGATTCCTCTAATTGTGAAGAGGAGGAAATGTATGGGAACATATGTCGTGGTCAGGTCATATCTGACGCAAATTATGGATAACCTGAGTTAGATAGGAGGAAGAGTAGGAGAGTGCACAGTAAGCTGCTGTATAGAGGGAGGAAAGCTTAAATCAAAATAAAATAAAATAAAATCAAATTTTGTTTGTCACATACACATGGTTAGCAGATGTTAATGCGAGTGTAGCGAAATGCTTGTGCTTCTAGTTCCGACAATACAGTAATAACCAACGAGTAATCTAACCTAACAATTCCACAACTACTACCTTATACACACAAGTGTAAAGGGATAAAGAATATGTACATAAAGATATATGAATGAGTGATGGTACAGAACGGCATAGGCAAGATGCAGTAGATGGTATAGAGTACAGTATATACATATGAGATGAGTAATGTAGGGTATATAAACATGAAGTGGCATAGTTTAAAGTGGCTAGTGATACATGTATTACATAAAGATGGCAAGATGCAGTAGATGATGTAGAGTACAGTATATACATATGAGATGAGTAATGTAGGGTATGTAAACATTATATTAAGTGGCATTGTTTAAAGTGGCTAGTGATATATTTTTACATAAATTTCCATCAATTCCCATTATTAAAGTGGCTGGAGTTGAGTCAGTATGTTGGCAGCAGCCACTAAATGTTAATGGTGGCTGTTTAACAGTCTGATGGCCTTGAGATAGAAGCTGTTTTTCAGTCTCTCGGTCCCTGCTTTGATGCATCTGTACTGACCTTGCCTTCTGGATGATAGCAGGGTGAACAGGCAGTGGCTTGGGTGGTTGTTGTCCTTGATGATCTTTATGGCCTTCCTGTGACATCGGGTGGTGTAGGTGTCCTGGAGGGCAGGTAGTTTGCCCCCGGTGATGCGTTGTGCAGACCTCACTACCCTCTGGAGAGCCTTACGGTTGTGGGCGGAGCAGTTGCCATACCAGGCGGTGATACAGCCCGACAGGATACTCTCGATTGTGCATCTGTAGAAGTTTGTGAGTGCTTTTGGTGACAAGCCAAATTTCTTCAGCCTCCTGAGGTTGAAGAGGCGCTGCTGCGCCTTCTTCACAACGCTGTCTGTGTGGGTGGACCAATTCAGTTTGTCCGTGATGTGTACGCCGAGGAACTTAAAACTTATTACCCTCTCCACTACTGTCCCGTCAATGTGGATAGGGGGGTGCTCCCTCTGCTGTTTCCTGAAGTCCACAATCATCTCCTTTGTTTTGTTGACATTGAGTGTGAGGTTATTTCCTGACACCACACTCCGAGGGCCCTCACCTCCTCGCTGTAGGCCGTCTCGTCGTTGTTGGTAATCAAGCCTACCACTGTAGTGTCGTCCGCAAACTTGATGATTGAGTTGGAGGCGTGCATGGCCACGCAGTCGTGGGTGAACAGGGAGTACAGGAGAGGGCTCAGAACGCACCCTTGTGGGGCCCCAGTGTTGAGGATCAGCGGGGTGGAGATGTTGTTACCTACCCTCACCACCTGGGGGTGGCCCGTCAGGAAGTCCAGTACCCAGTTGCACAGGGCGGGGTCGAGACCCAGGGTCTCGAGCTTGATGACGAGTTTGGAGGGTACTATGGTGTTAAATGCTGAGCTGTAGTCGATGAACAGCATTCTCACATAGGTATTCCTCTTGTCCAGATGGGTTAGGGCAGTGTGCAGTGTGGTTGCGATTGCGTCGTCTGTGGACCTATTGGGTCGGTAAGCAAATTGGAGTGGGTCTAGGGTGTCAGGTGGGGTGGAGGTGATATGGTCCTTGACTAGTCTCTCAAAGCACTTCATGATGACGGAAGTGAGTGCTATGGGGCGGTAGTCGTTTAGCTCAGTTACCTTAGCTTTCTTGGGAACAGGAACAATGGTGGCCCTCTTGAAGCATGTGGGAACAGCAGACTGGGATAAGGATTGATTGAATATGTCCGTAAACACACCAGCCAGCTGGTCTGCACATGCTTTGAGGACGCGGCTGGGAATGCCGTCTGGGCCTGCAGCCCTGCGAGGGTTAACACGTTTAAATGTTTTACTCACCTCGGCTGCAGTGAAGGAGAGCCCGCAGGTTTTGGTAGCGGGCCATGTCAGTGGTACTGTATTGTCCTCAAAGCGAGCAAAAAAGTGATTTCGTTTGTCTGGGAGCAAGACATCCTGGTCCGCGACGGGGCTGGTTTTCTTTTTGTAATCCCTGATTGACTGTAGACCCTGCCACATACCTCTTGTGTCTGAGCTGTTGAATTGCGACTCTACTTTGTCTCTATACTGGCACTTAGCTTGTTTGATTGCCTTGCGGAGGGAATAGCTACACTGTTTGTATTCGGTCATGTTTCCGGTCACCTTGCCCTGGTTAAAAGCAGTGGTTCGCGCTTTCAGTTTCGTGCGAATGCTGCCATCAATCCACGGTTTCTGGTTTGGGATTTTTTTTAATCTTTGCTGTAAGTATTACGTCACTGATGCACTTTCTAATGAATTCGCTCACCGAATCAGCGTATTTGTCAATGTTGTTGTTGGACGTAATGCGGAACATATCCCAATCCACGTGATCGAAGCAGTCTTGAAGCGTGGAATCAGATTGGTCGGACCAGCGTTGAACAGACCTGAGCGCGGGAACTTCTTGTTTTAGTTTCTGTTTGTAGGCTGGAAGCAACAAAATGGAGTCGTGGTCAGCTTTTCCGAAAGGAGGGCGGCGGGGGGGGGGGGGGGGGGGGGGGGCCGTATATGCGTCGCGGAAGTTAGAATAACAATGATCTAGGGTTTTACCAGCCCTGGTATTACAATCGATATGCTGATAGAATTTAGGGAGTTTTGTTTTCAGATTAGCCTTGTTAAAATCCCCAGCTATGATGAATGCAGCCTCAGGGTGTGTGGTTTCCAGTTTCCAGTTTACATAGAGTCAGATAAAGTTCGTTCAGGGCCATCGATGTGTCTGCTTGGGGGGGAATATATACGGCTGTGATTATAATCGAAGAGAATCCCTTGGTAGATAATGCGGTCGACATTTGATTGTGAGGAATTCTAAGTCAGGTGAACAGAATGACTTGAGTTCCTGTATGTTGTTATGATCACACCACGTCTCGTTAATCATAAGGCATACCCCCCCGCCCCTCTTCTTAACAGAAAGATGTTTTTTTCTGTTGGCGCGATGCGTGAAGAAACCAGCTGGCCTCCCCGACTCCGTTAGCGTCTCTCGAGTGAGCCATGTTTCCGTGAAGCAAAGAACGTTACAGTCTCTGATGTCTCTCTGGAATGCTGCCCTTGCTCTGATTTCATCAACCTTGTTGTCAAGAGACTGGACATTGGCGAGTAGTATGCTAGGGAGTGGAGCGCGGTGTGCCCTTCTCTGGAGCCTGACCAGAAGACCGCTTCGTTTGCCCCTTTTACGGCGTCGTTGTTTAGGGTGGGATCTGATCCATTGTACTGGGTGGAAGGCAAAACACAGGATCCGCTTCGGGAGAGTCATATTCCTGGTCGTAATGATAGTGAGTTGAAGTTGCTCTTATATTCAGTAGTTCCATCCGACTGTATGTAATGAAACCTAAGATTACCTGGGGTACCAATGTAAGAAATAACACGTAAAAAAACAAAATACTGCATAGTTTCCTAGGAACGCGAAGCGAGGCGGCCATCTCTGTCGGCGCCGGATGTAGAAGCAGATAAATGCAGATAAGGTTGTGAAAAATCACCCATAATGCACTGCAGAGACATCCTCGTCACCTTCCAAACTAGAACCAATATGTCCACCTTTTTTTTAAACACCAGTTATTCTACAGTGTCTGTTCATCAGTTGGATTTTCATCTCTATATATACAATATATACAAAAGTCTGTGGACACGCCTTCAAATTAGTGGATTCGGCTATTTCGGCTTAAAATTAAATCCAATAAGGAAATACATTAGATTTTGTCCTGCTGATCTACACAACCAACTCCACATTTTCAAAGTGAAAGAACAATTATATTTATTTTTTCCCAATTTAATTAAACAAAAAACAAAGATGTCTTGATTGCGTATGTCTTCACACCCTAGAGGTAATACTTGGTGGAAGCACCTTTGGCCGCCACTATAGCTGTGAATCATTTTGAATAAGATTCTACTAACTTTGCACAACTCTTAGGCTAACACATACCCATTGTTTTTGTCCAAATAGCTCAAGCTCAGTAAATTTGGTTTGGGAGTCATTGGTGGACAGCAATATTCAAACATTGTCTCTATTTGTCACGCAGATTTAAGTCAGCACAAGCGACAATACTTGAAAATACAGAGGGTTTCACTCTGTGTTGTGTAGTTCTAGATTTGGCCTGTGGTTTGTAATTTAGGCCAGAAAAAAATGTATTTGCCGTGTTGTCTTGCAGTATTACTTAACAGCCTTGTTGCAAACAGAATGGATGATTTGAAGGTGATTTTTTTTTAACACACACTTCCTCCTTTTCACTTTTCTATACAGGCCAGTAATGTAGTAATGTAGTAATGTAGTAATGTGGTAATGTAGTAATGTAGTAATGTGGAGTGAATGCAATGTTGTTGATCCTCCTGTTTGTGGTGGAAACATTGTGTTATTGGTGTGCTTGACCTCGGCAGGGATTGGAGAGTATGTCAGGATCCTAATAAATATGAAAGGAGCAAAGCCCAGATAAACAGTTAGAAACCCTCAGTCTTCTGAATACCAAACACTGGGATAGAGGTGTATTTTTCAGCGAGTCATTTGCACACATTTTAATCTCAAAGACACACAAGAATAGCTTTCCAATAGCTGTTGACTGCTTCTGAATGGTCCAGTGTGGTTCAGTCCTGACTTAAATCTGCATGAAAATGTGAGACGAGGGGCTGGATTCAATCGGTATCGCTGTAGTCAAATCCAATGAAAATCAAATCAAGAAGCTGATTTTTAAGGTTTGAATATTGCTGTCCATCAATGACTCCCAACCAAATTTACTGGGCTTGAGCAATTTTGACAAAAACAGTGTGTATATGTTGCCCTATGAGGTGTTCAAAGTTGGTAGAATCTAAATCAAAATGATTCACAGCTCTAATGACTGCCAAAGGTGCTTCCACCAAGTATTACCTCTGGGGTGTAAAGACATACGTAATTAAGACAGCTCCGTTTCATTTTTTTTATTTATTAATTTGGAAACTGTTCTGTATTTTTTCTTTCACTTTTAAAATGTAGAGTAAGTTGTGTACATCAGTAGGAAAACAATCAAATGTCATACTTAAAAAAAGAAAATTGAAGGCACCAAAATGTGAAGACTGTGCAGGGGGTGTGTACACTTTCACTAGGCACTGTGTATGTTTTTTTTATTCTGACTTTTTAACTGTGTTTTTATAGATTAGTGTTGTTCCTTACATACATTTTCATAATAATATTATATAATATAGTATAATATTTGTTTGTTTTGCAATGAGTTGTTACTCTTCTATGAATTTGTAACTTATTGTTACACAGAAAATGCGTATTTATGGACTTACAAAATGTGTGTGATGGTTATGAATCACTTCAACATGTTGTATTATTGTTTTTATTGTCTTTTTTTATTGAAAATGTATTTACAATGTTTAAAGCGGAATACAGGTGAATACAGGTTACAAGCAGTCAGTAATTTCAGCATGATTCAGTAACTATGTGAGGTCAGAAGTCAGTAATGATGCACATTGCAATGTTAAACAAATATGAAGACATGGTGTTAGTTGCATAGCATCTACACAATAGCACATCCTGTAATACGGGACATTTCTAAACAGTGAAGCATTTCTGTTTTGACAGCCAAGTAAGCACACATTGCATTGATGTACCACACGATGTTCAAACCCACTTTGAATGACGTCAATAAACTCTGTTTTCTGCCATTTTGGTCTTGACTGACTTGTAATTTCAAAGTACAGTTAAGGCAACTACCGGTACTTGAATGTGTTTTTATTGCTAACAATCCAGATGTAAAGCACTAGTCAAAAGTTTGGACACACTCATTCAAGGTTTTTCTATATGTTTACTATTTTCTACATTGTTGAATATTAGTGAAGACAACAAAATGATGAAATTACACATATGGAATCATGTAGTAACCAAAAAAGTGTTGAACAAATTTTATATTCTTCAAAGTAACCATCCTTTGTCTTGATGACAGCTTTGTACACTCTTGGAATTCTGAGGAATGCTTTTCCAACAGTCTTGAAGGCGTTCCCACATATGCTGAGCTCTTGTTGGCTGCTTTTTCTTCACTCTGCGGTCCAACTCATCCCAAACCATCTCAATTGGGTTGAGGTCGGGTGATTGTGGAGGCCAGGTCATCTGATGCAGCACTCCATCACTCTCCTTCTTGGTCAAATAGCTCTTACACAGCCTGGAGGTGTGTTTCGGGTCATTGACATGTTGGAAAACAAATGATTGTCCCACTATGCACAAACCAGATGGGACAGTGTATCGCTGCAGAATGCTGTGGTAGCCATGCTGGTTAAGCGTGCCTTGAATTCTAAATAAATCAGGGACAGTGTCACCAGCAAAGCACTCCCACACCATAACACTACCTCCCCCACGCGTCACGGATTGTAACCACACATGCGGAGATAATCCGTTCACCTACTCTGCATCTCACAAAGACAACAGTTGGAACCAAAAATCACAAATTTGGACTCATCAGACCAAAGGATAGATATCCACCGGTCTAATGTGCATTGCTCATGTTTCTTGGCCCAAGCAAGTCTCTTCTTATTATTGGTGTCCTTTAGTAGTGGTTTCTTTGCAGCAATTCGACCATGAAGGCCTGATTCATGCAGTCTCCTCTAAACACTTGATGTTGAGATGTGCCTGTTACTTGAACTCTGTGAGGCATTTATTTGGGCTGCAATGTGATGTGCAGTTAACTCTAATAAACTTATCCTCTGCAGCAGAGGTAACTCTGGGTCTTCCTTTCCTTTGGCGTGTCCTCATGAGAGCCAGTTTCATCATAGTGTATGATGGTTTTTGCGACATCATTTGAAGAAACTTTCAAAGTTCTTGAAATGTTCCAGATTAAATTACCTTCATGTCTTAAATTAATGATGGACTGCCATTTCATTTTGCTTATTTGAGCTGTTCTTGACATAATATGTACTTGGTATTTTACCAAATAGGGCTATCTTCACCCCTACCTTGTCACAACATAACTGATTGGCTCAAACGCATTAAGAAGGATATAAATTCCACAAATTAACTTTTAACAAAGCACACCTGTTAATTGAAATGCATTCCAGGTGACTATCTCATGAAACTGGTTGAGAGAATGCCAAGAGTGTGCAAAACTGTCATCAAGGCAAAGGGTGGCTACTTTGAATAATCTCAAATATAACATACATTTTTATTTGTTTAACACTTTTTTAGTTACTCCATGATTCCATATTTGTTATTTCAGAATGTTGATGTCTTCACTATTATTCTACAATGTAGAAAATAGTAAAAATAAAGAAAAACCATTAAATGAGTAGGTGTGTCCAAACTTTTGACTGGTACTGTAGTTGTGATACAAATATTTACAAACAAACCTTAATACTTTTTTTGGACTATGAATGAAACTTCCTCTTATATTTTAACATCAGAGTACTGGGTTGTGTAGTCTTCTTCATCTGAGCTGCTGCTGTGGCCTGCCCTGCGGTGGCGAGGGTCAGAACTACAGACTGTCTGGTGTCCTGGCTTTGCTCTGAACATGACCTCAGAGTAGCTGATCTCCACGTCCTCCTCACTGCTCCCTGTCTCCTTGTCCATGTTTGGCTCGATTTGGGGCTTCGAAACACACACTTCCTTAATGTTCTCGTAGTCATTGCACTTATTAGTCTGAATATAGAAAGAGATTCATACAAATGAAGCAGCTCGAATGTTGCTATTTTATAAATCTGGAGAATATTAATTGTCTTGGGCAGTCATATTTTTTTCAAAATTATTCTTATCAAATATCTTAAAGCTGTACGAGTTCATTTGCCTTTTCCAAACTATCAAGTGCTAACATCAAGGTCCAGTAAAACACCTTAAGTCCTTTTCCAATTTTCTTTGCGGTTGTGATACCCCCTTCTGCTACTGCTGGACTGTCCTTCTAAATGTCCTCTTCTACAAACGTCCTTCTAAATGTCCTCTGCTTTTTTCCCATCAGTATTTCTCCTACTACACATTTTCTATGATGTAAGATGCACCACAAATAGAATTACATAATTTACAGGATCTCTGTGTACTCTTACCTCAATATCCTGTTTCAGTAACAGCGGAGTTTTGGTTTGTTAGTAGATTTGCAACAAAGTGATTATGACACGTCACTTCAAAGTTTCCATTCACAATTTTTAGTTTAACTTTATATTCAGTTCAACGGATATCATGTGTGTTACATAGTTGCAGAGTAACCATACAAATAATTCAATTGAAGCAGGATTTGACTAGCTTCCTTTAAAATCACTCATTATTATATGCAGGCCTATCTTAGATGCAGTTACAGTGTGAAGCTGAATAATGACATTCTGGTGATCAATGAAGTTACAGTGTAACTTCATGGCATAAGGGCCAATGTGTGTGGTTGCCCATTGTTTTGGTTTACACATTTGTTATTACGGTTGACTGACCTTTTCCTTCAGCTTTGGCTTGCCAACCTTAGCATAGACGTCGCCCTCTCTTGCTTGGTCTCTCGGACCCAAGCTACCCCTGGAAGACAAGTTGTGTCATTGTATGCGTTTGACTCATATTTGTTGTCTCATCAGGTTATTTCCCTACGTACGTGTTGGTCGACTACTACAGTCATTTTCACATTAGTGGTTTCAATACATTACTACATTATGGTAGAATTTATGATGTATTTGAGGTCATTTGTATGTTTTCCCACATCATATGCATTCACCTTTTGGAATGACTGAAGAATGCTCTCTATTGTACTGTAGTTTGGTGTTGATTTTAGGACACCCTCAGATTCAAAGGGTTAGGCTGGAGCCTGGGGGTGCCCTAAAATGGACACCATACTGTCAAAGTGAAGTGATTTGTTTTTTATTATTATAATTTTTTGGTACTTTTTATCCGTTTTTCATGATATCCAATTGGTAGTTACAGTCTTGTCCAATTGCTGCAACTACCGTACGGACTCGGGAGAGGCGAAGATTGAGAGCCATGCATCCTCGAAGCCACACTGCTTCTTGACACACTGCTCACTTAACCCGGAAGCCAGCGACACCAATGTGTCAGAGGAAACAACGTACAGCTGGAGACCGAAGTCAGCATGCATGCGCCCAGCAGTTACAAGGTGTCGCTAGATGGGACAAGGACATCCCCGGCTGGCCAAACCCTGCCCTAACCCAGACAATGCTGGGCCAATTGTGCGCCACCTCATGGGTCTCAGAGTCCCAGCCTGCTGCAACACAGCCCGGGATCGAACCCGGGTCTATAGTGACTGCGATGCAGTGCTTTAGACCGCTGCCCTACTCAGGAGGCCAATGTGATGGGTTTTAATTTGAACCTATCCTGGTTTCATCTGCCTTCCCCACATTCTCAGAAAAATGTTCAATCTTACATCTCCTGGCCCCTGAATTGCAGCGAGGCATAGTTGACTTCAGGTTCCTGCGTTTGTCCAGTGTGTTCATCTTTGTTTCTGATTGGATGGCTTGGTGAAAGACCCTGAATAAATGAGATGGAATGCATTAAAAAGAATGTCAAGAATTGAAATAGTTAATTCATCCCTTCATTCATAACTGTACAATATATATGCTACTTATTTGTTTATATTTAACGAGGCAAGTTAGTTAAGAACACATTTTTATTTACAATGACAGCCTAGGAACAGTGGATTAACTGCTTTGCTCCCAGTCAGAAAAACTGATTTTTACCTTGTCAGCTTGGGGTTTTGATCTAGCAACCTTTCGGTTATTGGCCCAACGCTCTAACTACTAGGCTACCTGCCACTACGCTCAGTCATTCTTGACGTACTGAATACTGAATGATTGTAACAGTCATTGATTGAGTAAACTGTAGAGTTACAGTATACACAGCAAATAAAGGCCTCTTTCGTCCATATTTCACCCCTTCAACAACATTGTTCGATTTCTCTCACCTGCTTTCCACCTGGTACCTTCAGAACACTGTATGCAGTGTATATGTCAGAGGTCGACCTTTAAAGAAAAAACAAACTAATTGAATCACTCTGACAAGTAGACACAGGTCTATATCTTCCTTTAGATGTTCAAACTGAGACAGAAAGTAGTGGTGATCCATTGTGAGTGAGGGAGGCCTGCTAAATTGACTCATTGAGACTTCGGTATGTCTGCCCATCCAGATGTGTGTGTCTGTGTGTGTGTGTGTGTGTGTGTGTGTGTGTGTGTGTGTGTGTGTGTGTGTGTGTGTGTGTGTGTGTGTGTGTGTGTGTGTGTGTGTGTGTGTGTGTGTGTGTGTGTGTGTGTGTGTGTGTGCATGCATGCAAACGTGGGTGCCTATGTGTGTTTGTCTACAGTGGGATCTTGTCTGTGTGAGACCATGTTTGATGCTCTTACGTGCTGTTTGGACACAACGTCCTGCTGGGATGGGGATGCTGCGGTTGGGGCAGAGGCTCTGGGTGGTACGGGCCGTCTGGCCACAGCTGATCTCTGCTGCTCCCCGGGGGGTCTGATGCCGCTGCACCCCCTTCACTCACCAGGTTCTCACTTGTTCCATTACGCCAGCCCTGACGGTGACACACACACACACATGTACAATTAACTAGGGGTTTTCACAAAATGAAATACAGAATAAATAGAAGAGAATAATGCAGTATTTGTGAAATGCAACAGTACCAGAAAACCAAAGTGAACACAACATGGCAGTTTATTTGATGTCCCCTGCTGGATCGATTTGTTTCTCTTGTGTCTGAAAAACGCCAAACAAAAAGTGGATATTTCACACAAACAGTGTTGTGGTGAGTTTCCAGTCATTGCTAACTGTAGTCAATACGTGTGTTTAAGAAATATATGTATTTTCTAAATAAGAGGAGTGAAGTGAGTGTTGACGGAGGGCTCACCTGTAGACCAGAAAGATGAGTAAAAGAAGAAGCGGAACACAGCAGAAAGGAAGGACGAGAGAGAGGACATGGAAGACACTTCCTGTGATGAGAGAAGAGAGGGAGGAGAAACGATAAAGAGAAATGGATCAATATTGGACATTCAGACTCTGGCTACAGTCTTTGGCATTTTGTGTGGAACTGTGACTTTAAATGCCAATGCCACCTATGTGTTGTTACATACTCTCTTACTGTATGCATACAATACATTTTGCACCTTGAAGGATGGTTTTTAAGGCCTGTATCATCATTGATTCATACATTTAGGTAACATATCAGGGGGAGAATGAAATATGCAACACTCTTAGAAAGAAAGGTTGTATCTAGAACCTTAAAGGGTTCTTTGGCTGTCCTCATCGTAGAAGCCTTTGAAGAACCCTATTTGGTTCTAGGTAGAAACCTTTTCAACAGCGGGTTCTACCTGGAACCAAAAAGGGTTCTATCTGGAACCAAAAAGAGTTCTATCTGGAACCAAAAAGGGCTATCTTATGGGGATGGCCGAAAACCTCTTTTTGTGTGTAGGCATCAGATGAATATCAAAAGTGAGATAGAAATACTGAGGTAAAAATGTTAGTCAGAATAAGTCACACTTCTGTATTCTATTGATTTTCCAAAGTGGCTGTCAGTCACTATGCACTCACGGTTGAGAAACAGCTTGACTCTTTCAGATTCTTTCCCCCCCATGCTATTGATAGCGACACAGTAGTACGTCCCGGGCTTGTCTGGGTGAACAGTGATGTTCTGGTGATTGATAATGAAATGCTCCCTTTCCTCGACCAGCCTGTACCACTTGTAGTTGTCGACACGGGGGTAACTGTGACTGTGGCAGGTCAGTGCCACAGGGCTCCCTCCATCACTCTGCCACCTATTGGTCATGTTGTGAATGACCTCTGTGAGCTTTGGAGCATCTGTGATGGAAGATAATGGAAGAAAACGATTCTTATACATTTGAATAGAAATATGCATTTGCATTTTCCTCGTGTTGAATTGTCTTTAGTTATAGTATTATAAGAATATAAGTTCAAGCTCTACACAAATTACCACTTAAGTCTTTATTCCAGAAAGTTATAGAGGACCTGAACCCATTTGAAAGGATGACTCTGATCCCAAATGCAGATCTGAGAGGATTGCAGTAAGCAGTATGGTTCATCTCCCTCCATCTTGCCCTCTGATAGGCCAGGTGGAATTATCACCTTATTAATAACATCTATTCATTCCTCTCAGATCTACATAGGGTGTATATTCTATGGGTAGTTGTCATAAAGCAGCGACAGATATGTACTCACACTTGACTTTAATGTCAACCTCTTGGGATTTCCCAGTTCCTAAGGGGTTCTGGGCAGTGCACGTGTATGGTCCACTATGGGAAGGGGTTGTGGACATCACCGTCAACTTCTGGACCAGCCCCACTATCCTGGTCTCTCCTGCGATGATCCGGAGCCAGGTGTAGTTGGTGGCACGGGGGTTGGAACGAGTCGTGCAGGTAAGAACCAGCTGGCTGTTTTCAGTCACGACCGTGTCAGGGTGAGCAGAGGCCGTCACATTTTTGGGGCTGTCTGTAGGTGTCATAGCAGAGAAAGCATCATGGAAAATGTTTATCTTGTAAATCAAATATGTTTGACTATTTCATCATCATAATAATAGAAGGATGATGATGGTGATGGTGGTGACGATGCGTTGTACTCACATGTAATCTCCAGCTCCTCCTCTGCGCTGTTCTTCCCCTCAGAGTTCTGAGCTCTACAGGTGTAAACCCCTCCTTGCAGGAATGTAACATTAAAAGAACCCCAGACAACATTGGTAGAATGTTGGAGGAACCCAGGAACTGGTTGAGGCTGCATTTGAAGAAGGGAGCTAGACATAGGTGAGACAGAGGGACGTGGAGTCCATGTCAGAGTGAGCAGAGAGTCTGGGAAACTCTGCACAGTGCAGTTGATACGAACCAGGTGGCCCTCCTGGGCCGTACGCACCATCGAAAGCACTGGTTTGGTTGGGCCATCTGTGGAGAGGAGGAGAGCTTTGAAAAAAACATCTATTCAAAATTTGAATTGTACCTATTCAAATGTTTGTCAGAGAGGACTGTAGATACAACACACACATTTCAAATATGAACACAGAGGCTGCCATGTGTAAAACGTCATCATGAATAAGATAACCAAAATATCTTCTATGACATCTATTAATCTATTAGCTGTTCTTTTTGAAAGGGGAAATGGGCCCAGCAGTGCTCAGATACCGAGTAAGAGGAGGCTATGATATGAGATCTGGATGCATTTATACAATAAGAACAGATTTTACAGCTACTCACATAGAACACGGAAGCATGACATGCTGCTGTTCTGTCCCGTGCCGATGTCATTGGTGGCCCTACACATGTAACACCCCTCGTCTGTTACGCCCACCCTAACCCAGGATAGGGCCTGTGTGTGGTCTGTGAGGGAGCGTAGTCTCTGTGGTAATACTCCACTATGATGGTACCAGGTGTAGACACCGGGGGCAGGATGGGCATCAGCCTCACAGGTGAGATATAGCTGAGAGCCTGCCTTCACCTGGTTGCCGTGGTAACCTCCGCTTTGGGTGATGCGAGTGCCTCTTGGAACATCTGCAAAAGATAACGGATACAATATATATACATATACATATACATATATATATATATATATATATACACTGCTCAAAAAAATAAAGGGAACACTTAAACAACACAATGTAACTCCAAGTCAATCACACTTCTGTGAAATCAAACTGTCCAATTAGGAAGCAACACTGATTGACAATAAATTTCACATGCTGTTGTGCAAATGGAATAGACAAAAGGTGGAAATTATAGGCAATTAGCAAGACACCCCCAAAAAAGGAGTGATTCTGCAGGTGGTGACCACAGACCACTTCTCAGTTCCTATGCTTCCTGGCTGATGTTTTGGTCACTTTTGAATGCTGGTGGTGCTCTCACTCTAGTGGTAGCATGAGACGGAGTCTACAACCCACACAAGTGGCTCAGGTAGTGCAGTTCATCCAGGATGGCACATCAATGCGAGCTGTGGCAAAAAGGTTTGCTGTGTCTGTCAGCGTAGTGTCCAGAGCATGGAGGCGCTACCAGGAGACAGGCCAGTACATCAGGAGACGTGGAGGAGGCCGTAGGAGGGCAACAACCCAGCAGCAGGACCGCTACCTCCGCCTTTGTGCCAGGAGGTGCACTGCCATAGCCCTGCAAAATGACCTCCAGCAGGCCATTTGATGCTCTCCTTCTTGGTCAAATAGCCCTTACACAGCCTGGAGGTGTGTTAAGTCATTGTCTTGTTGAAAAACAAACAATAGTCCCACGAAGCGCAAACCAGATGGATGCCGTATCACTGCAGAATGCTGTGGTAGCCATGCTGGTTAAGTGTGCCTTGAATTCTAAATAAATCACAGAGAGTGTCACCAGCAAAGCACCCCCAAACCATCACACCTCCTACTCCATGCTTCATGGTGGGAACCACAGACCAAAGGACAAATTTCCACCAGTCAAATGTCCATTGCTCGTGTTTCTTGGCCAAAGCAAGTCTCTTCTTCTTATTGGTGTCCTTTAGTAGTGGTTTCTTTGCTGCAATTCAACGATGAAGGCCTGATTCACACAGTCTCCTCTGAACAGTTGATGCTGAGATGTGTCTGGTACTTGAACTCTGTGAAGCATTTATTTGGGCTGCAAAGTGAAGTGCAGTTAACTCTAATGAACTTATCCTCTGCAGCAGAGGTGACATAGTTTCCTGTGGCGTTCCTCATGAGAGCCAGTTTCATCATAGCGGTATTTGCGACTGCACTTTAAGAAACTTTCAAAGTTCTTGAAATGTTCCGGATTGACTGATCTTCATGTCCTGAAGGAATGTCATTTCTCTTTGCTTATTTGAGCTGTTCTTGCCATAATATGGACTTGGTCTTTTACCAAATAGGGCTATCTTCTTTACCACCCTACCTTGTCACAACACGACTGATTGGCTCAAACGCATTAAGAAGGAAAGAAATTCCACAAATTAACGTTTAACAAGGCACACCTGTTAATTAAAATGTATTCCAGGTGACTACCTCATGAAACTGGTTGAGAGAATGCCAAGAGTGAGCAAAGCTGTCATCAAGGCAAAGGGTGGCTACTTTAAAGAATCTCAAATATAAAATATATTTTGATTTGTTTAACACTTTTGTGGTTATTACATGATTCCATATGTGTAATTTCATAGTTTTGATGTCTTCACTATTATTCTAAAATGTAGAAAATAGTAAAAATAAAGAAAAATCTTTGAATAAGTAGGTTTGTCCAAACTTTTGACTGGTACTGTTTATTAATTTATTCAGCACCTTGTATATTACTGAGTAGTTCCTGATATTGATATGGGATGGATGTAAGAATTTGACATTCAGCATATATTTAAATTGATAATTGTTGTTCCCTGTACAGTGTTTGAACATGGTAAAATGGGAAAAGACGTACAAGAAACCGTTATCTCATATATTGATGATGACCTTCTACTGCCAACATCATTCCTCGCCTCACAGGAGTAACGACCTTTGTCCTTTGGCTGTACACTGCTGAAGGTGTACTCCTTTAAAGCATTGGTTATTTTGTTGTTGTCTTTGAACCAAGACCATGAACGCACTTCAGGGTTGCTTTGCTGCACCATGCAAGTTAATTTGATTTGATCTCCTTCTTTGATTGTAGAGAGATCCTTATATGTTTCAATGTGCACCCCGACAGGAGCATCTGAAAGAGAGAATATTCCAATTGAATAAAATCTGTGTAGGCTGCCTTCATTGTCTATGTATTAAAAAGTCAATTCCACAATGTATATAAGCATGGATGTGAGACAGAGACTGCCTAAAACATAATTTAAATGAATTCTTCCTTGATTGCATTTCCCTATGATACAAAATGTATATCTGGACTACACAAATAGGGAATATCTCACATTTAACATTTATTGTAACAACGTTTGAGTCGTGGGTCCCATGTTGGTTTACAGCTTTGCAGTAGTAATTCCCGCCCTGTGTAGATGTGATAGATCGGATCAACAATTCTGTTCCACTGAATTTGGTCTTTTGACTGTCTTTAAACCAGGAGTAGGTAGCATTGGGGTGCCCTCTGCTGGAACAAGTGAGGGTGACAGTCTGTCCTTCCTTGACATTTGACACATCTACAACAGCCTTCGTCTCCTTAGGGGCATCTTTTAAAGAGAAGACAAAAAAAGTCAAGTGATCATAGAAATTGCTCAACTCTGAAAACAAGAAGCACAAAACATCAAATCAAATTAGTAGGGTAATTTCTTTGTAATAAAAAATGGTTGAAACAAAAAGAATGGAATGGTTATGATAAGGCTAATCAAGCGCTTTACTCTATCTGTGTCGCTGAAGCGGTACAGATTGTAGGATATCAATTTAAAGGTAATTCCCGATTTGAGACGACATATGCCGCGTTTACCGTGAATGCAGTCTCTGCTAACACAGGAACATTGCCTTTAAATTTCAATCATGCTGTAACGCTGAACTTCCGCGATACGATAAACACAGTTTGAACTAGAAAGTCAGTAATGAACTCACATTCAACCGTCAGCTCGATGCTCTTCCTCACACACTGGTCTTTGGTCCCCTGTGGTTGACAGGAGAGCACCCTCCCATCATCCTGCCAGCTAGCATTAAAGCTGACCGCACTGCTTGTACGGTTAACCTCGTTGGTGTGAACAGGCATTACGGTCTGACCAAGCCCTGTGAACTCTGGGTGTGATCCACATGTCCTTGACGTGAAGCATCGAATGGTCACAGGCTCAGACTCTTTAACTGTTGATGGTTTCAACTTCTGAACTCTAACCTGGCACGGATCATCTACAGTGGCAAGACATCAGACAGAGACAGAACACCATATTGTACATTACCACACTGTCAATCGAATAGCTGTGATTATTTGGATTATTATTGGAAATTGATATCCAGATGTATCTGTAAGGTGAACTTGCCTTCAACTGTAAGATTCAGACCTGCTTCAGTCATCCATTTTCCACTCTTTCCTATATATCTGAATTTGTAGATCCCACTGTCAGTCTTTTCCAGGTTGTTGATGAATAGGCTGCAGTCGCTTTGTGCGGCCCATCCAAAATTCACAGAACCAATGTACTTTACTCTGTCTGCAAATTCAGGGGCAGGGGTTTGGGCCTTCATGTTACCGTTTACAATTGTGCCAGTGAAATCCATCATGGTTTCATTCCACTTTGCATTTTTCATCCAAAACCATTGCTCTTGTTCATCTTTCACCAAGTGGGTAGCAGTGCATTTGATTGTAATGCAGGAACCCTCCTTTGCGGCCAAGTGCTCTCCAGTTATTTTGAAGGGTATTTCAAGATAGCAAAAAGAAACTATGATGGACAAAGAGGAAAGCAAGATTAGAATAGTACAGTTTTTTTGTATGCAATTTTCACAAGTATATGGTATATTTTCACAACGCTTAGTACAAAACTCAGGACAGATTTATCAAAAAGGCAGTTCAAACCTCGAAGCACATTTTCAATAGACTAAGTACAACACACAGAATCGTACAGTCACTTTTTCACCAAACGTCATCAGTGTTTCATCTAGAAAGACATGTTTCACATGTTCATAGAGGGAAATTGCTTTTCACAATGCAATGCTCACATTACTTTTGATATGATTGTCTTCTCATTCGTTCAAATACATTTCACGATTACTTAATCCGACTGCTCTTAATTTATAATCACTTAACCGTTTGGTAAACCTATAGATTTTAAATTGGTCAGTCTAGAACTACATAATTAAAATGTATGTTTGTAATGTATTAACATATAAAGTATGATACTTTAATGTACTATTATGATGATGACTATTCTGATTATATTCACAGTAAGTAAAAAAATATCAGATATTGACAAGATCAGAGATGTACTGTCACACCCTGATCTGTTTCACCTGTCCTCGTTATTGTCTCCACCCCCTCCAGGTGTCGCTTGTTTTTTCCAGTGTATTTATCCCTGTGTTTCCTGTCTCTCTGTGCCAGTTCATCTTGTTTCCCCCAGTGTATTTATCCCTATGTTTCCTGTCTCTCTGTGCCAGTTCCTCTTGTTTCCCCCAGTGTATTTATCCCTGTGTTTCCTGTCTCTCTGTGCCAGTTCGTCTTGTATGTTCCAAGTCCACCAGTGGTTTTCCTGTACTCCTGCCTTTGCTATTCTCTTTTTTTCTAGTCCTCCCGGTTTTCATCCTTGCCTGTTCTGGACGCTGTCAGCTCAGAGGCTGCCTGCCACCTCTGAAAAACCCCAATCACCCAGTCATTTTTTCCCTCTATGTGGTGAGTTGGTACAGCCTATCCCGGCTCCATGAGAACCCTGCTTACCTCCTCTGGAGCGATATTCGGGGAATCGGGGAATTCTTTCTCAGTGCTCACTTATTTTTGAGCTACAGCCATCTTTGTTTCCTTCAGACCAATCGAAGATAGAGTATATCATTACGCTAATGTCGGGAAGTGCGCTCTCCTGGGCTACGGCAGTTTGGGAGCAACAATCTGCCATTTGTGGTCATCTGGAGGAATTTATGGCAGAGATGAGAAAGGTTTTTGAGTCTCCGGTATCTGGGAGAAAGGAGGCCAGTAAACTGCTTGACTTACGTCAAAACTCATGTAGTGTGGCAGACTACGCGGTTGATTTTCGCACGTTGGCCGCCGAGAGTGCCTGGAATCCGGAGTCTCTTTTCGATACTTTTCTGCATGGATTATCTGAGGATGTCAAGGATGCGCTAGCTGCTCGGGAATTACCGGAGGACCTCGACTACCTTATCGCTCTAACCATCAAAATCGATGGACGCCTAATGGAACGTAGGAGTGAGAGGAGGTCTGGTATCGGGCACACTAGTGCACCCGCTATGGCTCGTTCACCTTCGAGGGAATCTATGATGTTTCTGAAGGCAGCTTTTCCGAGAAGCCACCTGAGCCCTCCCGTGAATCTATGATGGGTGAGTTGGATACTCCTGAGGCTATGCAGTTGGGAAGAGCTAGGTTATCAGTCGGGGAACACTCACGGAGGATGAACAGTAATTGTTGTCTGCACTGTGGAGGGGCAGGACACTTTATAGCTACCTGTCCTATTAGGAAACCCTTGTCTTGAGTGGGTACCAGTGCTATGGTGAATCAGACTGGGAGTTCCCTAATTCCCATCACCTGAACACCCTTTTTTTGTGTTTGTGCTGTGGGGAGACCAATCCAAGTCTCTCTGAGTGGTCACTGACTCTGGGGCTGATGAATGTCTTATGGATGCCACGATAACTTCGGAGCTTGGTTTTCCCACTCTATAGGGGAAGTCACCCATAGTACTGTGCCCGTTCAATGACGGGTTTCTGGTAACCACAGTGAGACCGCACAGTTCCTCCTCATTGCATCTTCCCATGTTCCAGTTATTTTTGTATTTTCCTGGCTACAAAAACACAATCCTGTGATTGACTGGATCACAAGCTCCATCCTGGGTTGGAGCCCATTTTGCCATTCCCACTGCCTTCAAACAGCACAGCCTTCCCCAAGTCGTCTTCCTCAGGAGGTTAGACTGTGGATGTCTCTGCTGTTCCCACTGAGTACCATGACCTCCTGGAGTTCTTCAGTAAGGCACGTGCTACTTCCCTTTCCCCACACCGTCCTTATGACTGTGCTATTGACCTTCTCCCAGGCATTACACCACCTCAGGGTCTGTTGTATTCTCTGTATTGTATTCTCTGTCCGGACCAGAGACCAAAGCTATGGAGGAGTACATAGAGGAGTCTCTGGTCACTGGGGCCGTTCGTCCGTCTGCATCTCCTGCCGGCGCAGGGTTTTTCTTTGTGGAGAAGAAGGACAAGAACCTGCGTCTGTGCATTGACTACCGGAGACTTAACGACATTACTGTCAAGAATCGTTACCCCCTACCTCCCCTTGGCGTTTGAACCTCCCCAACCATATTTTCCAAGTTGGACCTTCCAAATGCCTACCACCTGGTTCAGATACGCGAGGGGATGAGTGGAAGACAGCCTTCAACACAGCAAGTGGACATTTTGATTACCAGGTCATGCCATTTGGACTCACCAACGCCCCTGCTGTTTTCCAGGCTTTGGTCAATGATGTGCTTCGGGACATGTTAAACCGGTTTGTGTTCATGTACCTTGATGACATCCTATTTTTTTCCCGATCAGCACAAGAACATGTTCTTCATGTCAGACAGGTCCTTCAGCGCCTCGTGGAGAACCAACTGTTTGTGAAAGCCGAGAAGTGTGCGCTTCACCGCTCTACAATCACCTTTCTGGGATATGTCATTGCTGAGGACAATGTTCAGATGGATCCTGGAGGTGAAAGCAGTAGTGGATTGACCTCTACCAACGTCCAGGGTACAGTTGCAACGATTTCTTGGATTTACAAACTTCTACCGCCATTTCATTCAGGGTTACAGCACCCTGGCGGCCCACCTCTCGGCACTCACCTCTCCCAAGGTACCGTTCAAATGGTCTCCAGCTGTCGGCAAAGCCTTTGTGGACCTGAAGCATTGGTTCACAACAGCACCCATCCTCATCCATCCGGACCCCTCACGTCAATTTGTGGTGGAAGTGGATGCTTCGAATGTTGGAGTGGGGGCCATCCTGACCCAGCAATCTGCCCAGGACCAGAAGCTTCATCCCTGTGCCTTCCTGTGCCATCGTCTCAATCCTGCTGAAAGGAACTACAATGTTGGCAACCGAGAACTCCTAGCAGTGAAGATGGCATTGGAAGAGTGGAGGCACTGGCTGGAAGGAGCAGAGCAGCCATTCCTGGTCTGGACCAACCATAAAAACCTGGAATATCTCCGTACAGCCAAGTGCCTTAACTTCAGGCAGGCCCGGTGGTACGTGGAGCTGCCACGGGGCTCACCAGGCTGGGGAGACATACAGGAGGCCTGATTCTGGCAGCAGGCAGAGAACTCACCAGGCTGGAGAGACATACAGAAGGCTTTGTCCTTGGCCGAGGCACCGGATACACTGGGCCATGGAGGCACACTGGAGGTCTTGAGCTTAGAGCTGGCACAACCCGTTCTGGCTGGATGAACGGCTGACTCAGCCAATCAGGTTGGAGACTATTTTCTTCCAAAGGTGGTGTGGTTAAAGATATGTCCAAACAAAATAAATGCACAATAAAAGGTTTTGAAAATGAGACTTGCTGTGTTACAAGCGTTACCAGTTTGGAGTTTTGTACTAAGAGTTTTGAAAATCCACCTCATACTTCAAAAATAACACCAAAGCAATTGAAACATTTATAAAATGATATGGAATACATGGTTTTCCGTGCACCTGACAGTAACAGTTACAGTGCATTCTCAAAGTGTAAGAACCGACGCTGGAGATGAGAAGCAGGTACGGAGAGTGAACATTTACTTTTGCACAGACATGGAACAGGACAGAAACATCATCAGAACCGGGTAATACAAAGACATACGACAATTAATGCTGAAGCGGGGAACAGAGCTGGGAAACAGACAGATTTAGGGGAGGTAATAACACAGGTGATTGAGCACAAGTGAGTCCAATGAATCTCTGATGCGCGTGACGAGGGAAGCAGGAGTGTGTAGTGCTGGGCAGCCTGTTGCCCTCGAGCGCCAGGGAGGAAGAGCGGGAGCAGGCGTGACAGGAAAGTATTTAGACTCCTTGACGTTTTCCACATTTTGTAACTTTACAGTCTTATTTGAAAAATGATTAAATTAATTGTTTTTCTCATAAATCTACACACAATACCACATAATGAAAAAGCGAAAACGGATTTTTAGAAATGTTTGCAAATGTATTTGAAAATAAAAACAGAAATACCTTATTTACATAAGTATTCAGAGCCTTTGCTATAGACTCGAAATGGAGCTCAGGTGCATCCTTTTTCCATTGATCATCCTTGAGATTTTTCTACAACTTGGAGTCCATCTGTGGAAAATGCTATTGTTGGACATAATTTGGAAAGACACACACCTGTCTACATAAGATCCCACAGTTGACAGTGCATGTCAGAGCAAAAACCAAGCCATGGGGTCAAAGGAATTGTCCGTAGAGCTCTGAGACAGGATTGTGTCGAGGCATAGATCTGGGGAAGGGTACCAAATCATTTATACAGCATTGAAGGTCCCCAAGAACACATTGGCCTCCATCATTCTTAAATGAAAGAAGTTTGGAACCACCAAGACTCTTACTAGAGCTAGCTGCCCAGCCAAACTGAGCAATCGGGGGAGAAGGGCCCTGGTCAGGGAGGTGACCAAGAACTTGATTTTCACTTGGACAGAGCTACAGAGTTCCTCTGTGGAGATGGGAGAACCTTACAGAAGAACAACCATCTCTGCAGCCCTCCACCAATCAGGCCTTCGTGTTAGAGTGGCCAGATGGAAGCCACTCTTCGATAAAAGGCACATGACATTCCGCTTGGAGTTTGCCAAAAGGCACCTAAAGGAATCTCAGACCATGAGAAACAAGATTCTCTGGTCTGATGAAACCAAGATTGAACTCTTTGGCCTGAATGCCAAGCATAATGTCTGGAGGAAACCTGGCACCATGCCTACGGTGAAGCATGGTGGTGGCAACGGCATGGTGTGGGGATGTTTTTCAGCGGCAGGGACTGGGAGACTAGTCAGGATCCAGGGAAAGATGAACGGAGCTAAGTACAGAGAAATCCTTGATGAAAACCTGCTCCAGAGCGCTCAGGACCTTAGACTGGGGTGAAGGTTCACCTTCCAACAGGACAATAACCCTAAGCACACAGCCAAGAAAATGCAGGGGTTGCTTCAGGACAAGTCTCTGAATGTCCTTGATTGACCCAGCCAGAGCCCGGACTTGAACCCGATCAAACATCTCTGGAGAGACCTGAAAATAGCTGTGCAGCGACGCTTCACATCCAACCTGACAGACCTCGAGAGTATCTGCAAAGAAGAATGGGAAAAACGTTCCAAATACATGTGTGCCAAGCTTGTAGCGTCACACCCAAGAAGACTCAAAGCTGTAATTGATGCCAAAAGTGCTTCAACAAGTACTGACTAAAGGGTCTGAATGTAAATGCAATATTTTTTTATTTTTTTAAAAATAAATTTGCTAAAATTTATAAAAACCTGTTTTTGCTTTGTCATTATGGGGTATTGTGTGTAGTTTGAAGAAATAAACAATTTAATCCGGTTTAGAATAAGGTTGTAAAGTAACAAAATGTGGAAAAAGTCAAGAGGTCTGAATACTTTCTGAATGCACTGTATATTTCATATGTAACTAAATAAGATAAAATGTTTACCTACCATTTAACAGCATCAGAAGAACTCTCAAGAAATGGAACATTTCAACTGTTCTCTTGAGTATCATGATTATTACTGGATATCTGTAGTAGAAACATACTATTAGTGTGTGTGTGTGTGTGTGTGTGTGTGTGTGTGTGTGTGTGTGTGTGTGTGTGTGTGTGTGCGCAAAGCATATCTCAGCTGCATATGCCTCTCTGGTTCACTGGTTAAGTAGACAGTCTGAAGTAAACTCTATGCCACACCCATAACACTGCCCTTGATGCTCAAGACATGAAGTGAAATTTTTTCAGCTGTTCTTTTGGTTATTCAATTCCATGCCTTTTTTTTACACCAACAACAGAGACCTATATTGGTAAAAATGTATAATAACTATTAACCTCTACTTCCACACAATCCCGGATCCGGGAGCACCCCCATCAGTAAAAAAGCTGACTAGCATAGCATAGCCTAGCCTGTTAGGCGGGCTGTCCCGACGTCGGTACACTTATGACAACATCCAGCTCAATTGCAGGGCGCGAAATTCAAAATCTTTTTTTTTTTTTTATATTTAACTTTCACACATTAACAAGTCCAATACAGCATTTGAAAGATAAACATCTTGTTAATCCAGCCAACGTGTCCGATTTTTAAAATGTTTTACAGCAAAAACACCACGTATATTTATGTTAGTTCACCACCAAATACAAAAGAGGGCAGACATTTTTCACAGCACAGGTAGCATGCACAAAGCCAACCTAACTAACCAAGATCCAACCAAACAAACCTAGAAACAACTTCCTCAGATGACAGTCCTATAACATGTTACACAATAAATCTATATTTTGTTCGAAAAATGTGCATATTTGAGCTATAAATCCGTTTTACATTGATGCTACCATCATAGCTACAGTCAGAAATAGCACGGGAGTAGCCAGAGTAAATACAGACACCAACGTCAACTACCTAATTACTCATCATAAAACATTTCAGAAAAATATATGGTGTATAGCAAAATGAAAGACAAAGATCTTGTGAATACAGACAATATTTCCGATTTTTTAAGTGTTTTACAGCGAAAACGCAATATATCGTTATATTAGCTTACTGCAATGGCTAACACACAACAGCATTGATTCCAAGTAATCGGTAGCGATAGCACAGCTCGACAGATATATTAAATAGCATCCCAAATTGGGTCCTTATCTTTGTTGATCTTCCATCAGAATGTTGTAAAGGGGTCCATTGTCCAGTACCGTCTTTGTTTGGATCCAGAACAAACTATTTCCCTCTTGAATTAGCAAGCACACTGGCCGTGCGGCGCTAACCTCTCCTTCTTGAAAAAATTCTTCCAAAGCATCACGTCTAGAGTCCCGAATAAATTTCAATAATATAATTAAACTATATTGAAAAAACATACTTTAGGATGATATTGTGACATGTATCAAGTCAAATCGAAGCCGGAGATTATATTCACCTATAACGACAGTTTTCCAGGAGGCAATACAAAGTCGAACTTCGCGCCTTGGAGAAAAAAAATATGGCGGTCCTCTCACTCCAAGAGGCTGTATTCAATCCCTGAACGAGATATTCAAGTCCTTTCTGCTCTCACTTCCGCATGACACCCAGGGGAAGGCGTATGACGTGTTTCTATGGTCCCAAGTGACATGCCCTTTTATAGACAAGCTCTTGAAAAGAGACCTCGCATTTGGAAATCTCACTTCCGGATAGGAAATGGGCTGCAGAAAGAGTTCTGGTTGACTTAGAGAAATAATTCAAACGGTTTAAGAAACTAGAGAGTGTTTTCTATCCAATAGAAATGATAATATGCATATTGTACGAGCAAGAATTGAGTAGGAGGCCGTTTGAAATGGCCACCTATTTTCAGGTTACTCAGTGCTGCCCCTTGCAGCCATAAGAAGCTAGCATAGCGTCACAAGTAAATACTAGCATCTAAATATCATTAAATCACAAGTCCAAGACACCAGATGAAAGATACACATCTTGTGAATCCAGCCATCATTTATGATTTTTAAAATGTTTTACAGGGGAGACACAATGTGTAAATCTATTAGCTAAACACGTTAGCAAAAGACACAACTTTTTTTACTCCACCATTTTTTTCCTGCATAGGTAGCTATCACAAATTCGACCAAATAAAGATATAAATAGCCACTAACCAAGAAACAACTTCATCAGATGACAGTCTGATAACATATTTATTGTATAGCATATGTTTTGTTAGAAAAATGTGCATATTTCAGGTATAAATCATAGTTTACCATTGCAGCCACCATCACAACTCTCACCAAAGCGACTAGAATAACTACAGAGAGCAACGTGAATTACCTAAATACTCATCATAAAACATTTCTGAAAAATACACAGCGTACAGCAAATGAAAGACAAAGATCTTGTGAATCCAGCCAATATTTCAGATTATTTAAGTGTTTTACAGCGAAAACACAATATAGCATTATATTAGCTTACTACAATAGGCAACCACACAGCAGCATTGATTCATGCACGTTAGCGATAGCGAATAAACCAGCAAAAGATATTACATTTTTGACTAACCTTCTCAAAACTTCATCAGATGACAGTCCTATAACATCATATTACACAATACAAATAGAGTTTGTTCGAAAATGTGCATATTTAGCGGCACAAATCGTGGTTATACAATGAGAAAAGTAGCCAGGCTGCCAACAATATGTCGGGAGAAATCTTGGGAGAGGCACCTAATCTAATCGATAACTAATCATAAACTTGACTAAAAAATACAGGTTGGACAGCAAATGAAAGATACATTAGTTCTTAATGCAATCGCTGTGTTAGATTTTAAAAATTAACGTTACTACAACATACAGCGTGCGTTAAAGCGAGACCGCACCTAGATTATTGGCAGAATATCTGTTCTACATTTTTCAACAGAACAACGAATTAACATCATAAATACTTCTTACTATTTGATGAGCTTCCATCAGAATCTTGGGCAAGGTGTCCTGAGTCCAAAAGAATCGTTGCTTGGTTGTAGATTGTCCTCTTCAATGTTCGATTTAGCAGTAAACATTAGCCATGTGGCAAAGACGTGTCCGACTCACTAAAACGCAGGACGATTAAATATCCGAAAATTGCAATATACCGATATAAACTGATATAACTCGGTTTAATATAACAACATTATGATGTCTTTAACACCTATAACGAATAAAAACATGGCCAGATATATCTAAGGCCTATAACCGGAGCGTTCTAGAGCCACAGCCAGATGTCCTTCCTGCGTCAGAGCGAAGTGAACAAAGACCGGACCCTTCGTTCCCAGGCCATTTATAACCTCTCAGTTCTGCCTAGCAACCCCATTTCAACTCTCACTATTCGCTGACACCCAGGGGAAGACGTATGCAGTGCATCTCAACCAATAGAAGACAGGCAGATTTATAAACAGATCTCAGAACAGCTTGCAGAATTCAGCATTCTCACTTCCTCATAGGAAAATTGCTCTAAGTCCAGTTCTGTTTTACTCACAGATATAATTCAAACGGTTTTAGAAACTTGAGAGTGTTTTCTATCCAATAGTAATAATAATATGCATATTGTACGTGCAAGAATTGAGTACGAGGTAGTTTAATTTGGGAACAAAATTAATACAAAGTACAAACAGCACCCCCTATTGAGAAGAAGTTTTTAAAACACATACTTTATAAATAACATATTAATGGGTTAAAGTAGAACTGACAGCGTTGTATCTACTTTGCAGATATGAAACAAACAGATCATATCAGTGAAAAATATAAAATTCACAGTTTATGCTGCAAAACCAACTTCATAAGAGGTTTTAAAAACCGGTAATTTTTGAATCAACATTCCATGACGTACACTAAGGCATTGTTGGCAGAATAGATGGACGCAGTTCAATGCATGATTCATATAATTCACCAATACATTTCTTAGTAGTCCAACAAATATTGCTATCAGGTTGTAAATCACAGCTGGTCTGGTACGTTGTTTGCTGCCTCCATTCGGGATGCACTGTTTCAGTTTCAATTTCTCAATATTTTGGTAAAAACTGACGAATGTAACTAAGGCTGGGAATGTCAACACAATCCAACTAGCAAGGGCAGTGATCACAAGTCAGTCATAACGTGGCTACTAGGCTAGCGTATCTATTTATGGAGCGTGATACATGCCAAAGGTTGAACGTACGTATCGTTAGGATCGTAATTAAATCCATATGTAAATTGTTAGGTTCGTAAGAAAAGCCTAGCGTGAAACATGAAAGGTAAACGTGAAATTTCATCTGTGAACTTTCAAACACCATGTTGTGATTACAGACTAATATTTTAGGATTGAACAAATCTTGTGTTGCAATTCTGATGTACAACAATACCTTTCGGAGTTTTGGCAGTTTCATCTCACCAACAACAAAAAAAGTACACCAAACGGCCTATGAGGAGTTTCACGCAAACAAGCATAACACAGTATAAAAAAAACGTCAGTCAGGGAAAACGGAAAGAGTTATCCTGCACGTTTTCAAGTTAAAAGTCTCCATTCTCTGTTACTCCTCAGTTCAGTTTACTTCACATTAGTTAGCTAATGTAATGGATTTGTTTACCAGCGCAAGTCTAGAAAGCTGTACTATGCCTAGAACAGTGAAGTTTCAGTCTGCTAGGTGTATCGCTACAGCATGGGCATGTCTCTGGGTGACGTGGACATCCCCATGCACGCACCTTATCAAAATATGACTCATTCAATATTGCACCATTCTCTGGACTCTGTCTGTTATCATAGCCAGTAGTATCTACCAGGAATAATGAAACGTACCAGGAATAATGAAACGTAGATTAATAATAATAGATGTTTGGTGAATATATGAATTATGTATGACCACTGGAGTCTTGCCACTAAAATTTGTTTTTAATAGAATATTTTGACATTTCTTTCATCACTCAAAATCTTGCCAAAGCATACTCTGTAGTAGGGGTTAATATGAATGTAAAATAATTTGACATGATTTATATGAATCGGGACATGAACATATGGACTTTCAAATGAACAAAGGAGAGGTTAAATGTAGGCTAAGTCTGGCATAAGCTTATTACCACATTTTACAATAACTCTGTTGCAGTAGTCTTAGGAAGTCTCCATATAGCCTACTTCCTCCATTGCGACACTGCTGCCCAGTTGATGAGCTTGTCATCTCCATGCAGCACCATGCGCCTTCGGAAAAGCACCCCTCAGTCTCAGAAGATGCCTTTCTGGAGGCATGCAGCCATAGAGTCATTATTCCCTAATGTAGGCCTATTTGCCTACTAGCCAAATAAAGTGCAGAGCATGCATGCTACTTGCAACTCGTCCTTCCAACGTATTTGATCATTTCATTCATCCTTCATTCAGTTCAGTCAGTCAGTCAATATGTCATCCATTCAGTCATTTGTCTGAGTTGGGATAGGACCTAAATCAAAGAGAATAGAACAGTCTTATATATTTGTTTATTGAAATCCATGTGTGTATCAAAATGATCTACATTCTCCAAAGTTCTTTAGCCTATCACTTTAATATTTCAATGTTTCCTTTAGGCCTGTCCAAATACAAAATAAGCCTTCAACTTGTAGGCATTGCAATCTAGGTAATAATTTTGGGTACTCGTGTGTTGCGGAATAATTTTGTTACTCTATTTGTGTTTTCTAACTGTTTTTATTATAGGGCTCCCTTTAAAAAGAGACCCCAACCCACAGGCCTCTAAATATAGCCTCTAAATACATTTTAAACAAAATAGTTGAAGAAGCAGTGGCTGATTGGGAAAACAGATCTTGCAATAAGAATACCGTAGCCTAAATGATATTTACTTTCTATTTTGCAGCTCAGGCGGTTATTCTAGACAAGGCTCTTCTGTGTCTTTATCATTCTCACGCAAGTCATTTGCCGAAGGCCCAAGCCTATACTACGCCATCTACTGGTATAACGTCGTTATTGAATGCAATTCTAAAACAAGCTCTCTAGAATTGTTTTTTGGAAATGAAACCGGAAGCTGCAAAGCAACTCTAACGTCTGTGCCAGAGCTGCTTGACTGACTAGCTAACTTCGACTAGCTACGTTCGGTTCATGTCCTTTGCAGATGCCACATTACTGACAAAAGTTTGTATTTCTTAAAAAGATCTGTAACTGAGTAAAGGGAGATGTAAAGTAAGAATTTTAACATATAAATGTTCATTCATAGTCGTAACATACAGATCATTTTTTACCCCTTTTTCTCCCAATTTCGTAATATCCAATTGGTAGTTACAGTCTTGTCCAATCGCTTCAACTACCCTTATGGACTCAGGAGAGGCGAAGGTCGAGAGCCATGCATCCTCTGAAACACGACCCTGCAAAGCCGCAATGCTTCTTGTCACAGACTCGCTTAACCCGAAAGCAAGCCGCACCAATGTGTCGTAGGAAACACCATCCAGCTGGCATCCACAAGGAGTCACTAGAGCGCGATGGGACAAGGAAATTCTGGCCGGTCAAACCCACCCCTAATCCGGATGACGCTGGCCAAATGTTCGCCGCCTCATGAGTCTCCTGGTCTGTAGTGATGCCTCATGCACTGCGATGCAGTGCCTTAGACCGCTGAGCCACTCGGAAGACGTTTATAGATCTAATTTAACATTTACGTTTCATGTTTCACTCATGGCTTTTCTTAAGATATGTATGTTCAACCTTTTGGCAGCTATCTCGCTCCATACTTTTTTCTCATACAGTTTTTCTATGGCTAGACACAGCTAGAGATGCGGGTGTCATTTGCTTGGCTAGCAAGAACTTGAATGACTGTTATCCAGTTAGCATATCTCTTGCGTTCGCAAATTCACTTTGGCTATCTACTCTAATTTCAGAGCACTCTCCTCTGAGTGTGCCAGAGCGCAGAATAACTGATGTATTTATGAATTCACAACACTTGCTGCATATGACCGGTGTCTGTAATTGTAGACAAAAAAGTAATAGATAACATGTAAACAGCCTAACCAGCTCTGCTACGGCAAGTATAATGGTCAGAGTGAGGTGTTCTCTCATTTGTGTCTGGAAGTAGCTAGCTAGCAAGCTAGCCAACTTTAGCCAGTTAGCTGCTTGGTTGGGACAAGCATACATTGGCAGGCAAGCTGCAGGACGAGTGTGCTACAATTCCACATCGTTTATCAGTGCAATTTTGTGAAAAACTTTGAGAGGGTTTATCTAATGTTCCTTTGTTACTGTAGATTTTAGCTAGCATTAGTTGTTGATCTTGTTGTTGATGTGCATAATAACTGAGGGAGAGAGAGACTACCTTTTCATGGATGTTTGATCAATAGGACTGTACATTTCCCAAATGTAAGAGAACTCCCGTGGTGTTTACATATTTGCAGAAATACATTCAGGTGTATTTGGTATCTTTTGGCGAATGAGTTATAATGATCTAAAGTCACGCTGTTGCAACTGCCTGTTAACACACAGTCCAATACAAAGTGAATGATGGCAGGCCCGTGCAGGGTTGCCAGGTCTAACTAAAATGTATTTGATCTCTGAAAACCCTCCCACACGGCCTAAAAACTAGCCCCCCCCAAAAAAGAAATTGCGAGAGAGTTGCCACATTTATCCAATAAACCCCTTTTCCATAACGTTACTGAGCGAATTAAGAAGAAATATAAAGTAATTTTTAAACGCTAAGAAGAAAAATGTGGTTTTCCATCAGAATAATAATTATTGCTAGTTTAAGAATATGTCACAAGAGAAAAGATAAATCGCCCTTATTAAATTCTCCAGATCATTTTCCATCAATGGATGTTTATTTTATCCTGTTTTGACTGCTATGATTAAGCAATAAGGCTCTGGGAGGTGTGGTCTATTGCCAATATACCATGGCTAAGCGCAGTTAGTTCTTAGGTCATAGCCCCTAGCTGTGGTTTACTGGCCATATACCACAAAGAACAGCCCTTAGCCGTTGTATATTGGCCATATACCACAAACCCCTGAGGTGCCTTATTGCTATTATAAACTGGTTACCAACGTAATTAGAACACAAAACAGTTGTCATTCCCGTGGTACACATCTGAAATACCACAGCTTTCAACCAATCAGCATTCAGGGCTCAAACCACCCAGTTCAAATAAATCCTGTTTGCATATGTTCATAACTACAGATAAATCCGACAGGAGAGTTTGAGTGATGAAAGTTGGACAGAAGATCTCGAAATCTCTGTGCAAGAAACACTTAGATGAACTTCAAAAAACAAATGTTAAGCTATTTTCTGGCAATTGCGTCATAATTATGTGCCAGATGTTTAAGACTACAAATGGTTATAAATGGCCTATTTGCGTAATTGACTTGTTATTTCAATAGGCATAGGCTACTGACTAAAATCTGGGATTATAATTGCAATTTAATTTTGCCATGGTTTGTTTAGCTAGATGCAGGAAGCCTATAGCCCTGATAGGCCAACATGCCTACATCTCATTTCAGGGGAAAATCCACAATGAAACTGACATTAAATGTGGAGAAGGATACATTTGTGATAGAGCTGTGACCATGATCACAATTGATAACTTCCAATTTAATTAACTAAACATGACAATTTAGCACTTAATAATAACACAAGGCTCAACAACATCTTGGCCATGTACTGTTACAATCTCCACCTGCCACAGCCAGAAGAGGACTGGCCACCCCTTAGAGCCTGGTTCCTCTCTATGTTTCTTCCTAGGTTCCGGACGTTCTAGGGAGTTATTCCTAGCCACCGTGCTTCTACATCTGAATTGCTTGCTGTTTGGGGTTTTAGGCTGGGTGTAAAGCACTTTGTGACATCAGCTGATGTAAAAAGGGCTTTATTAATACATTTGATGGATTGAACTGAGTTATAGTTTATTAAATTGATTTATTAAATTGATCAATTGACAAATTGATTTGCAATGACTTTCAATACACATGTATATATTTATTATATCAAATGGTAAGCTACAGTAGGCTGCAATGGCATATAAATTAATAGCCAACTTGATGACCAACAGATGCAAATGTTGCCTATCATTCTCCACATATAATGTAATTTCATTGTCCATAACACACGCATGTGAGGGAGTTCAATAACTTCTACTTCATATTTCCACATCTGGAACACTCCAGAACCTAGAACTGAGCATGAGTAAAACCTTTCACTTGATACTATTATCCATAAGAAAATTCAACATTAGAATGCAGTAGAAGACCTTGTGCATTTCAGGTAAAAACTCAATGTTTATATCCCAGGACAAATTAGCTAGCAACAGCAAGCTAGCGAGCTAAATAGGACACATTAGCTAGCAACTGCTAGCTAACTAGCTAAATTTCCATAAATGTTTAATGCTAAATTGTCCTGGGATATAAACGTTGAGTTGTTATTTTACCTGAAATGCACAAGGTCCTCTTCTCCGACAATTAATCCACACATAAAACGGTCAACCGAATCGTTTCTAGTCATCTCTCCTCCTTTCAGGCCTTTTCTTTTTTGGACTTTATATGGCGATTGGCATCTAATTTTCATAATAAGGTGTATTACCACAACCGACCGACCTCAGTTCGTCTTTCAATCACCCACGTGGGTATAACCAATGAGGAGATAGCACATGGGTATACAGTGCCTTGCAAAAGTATTTATCCCCCTTGGCGTTTTTCCTATTTTGTTGCAATTACAACCTGTAATTTAAATAGATTTTTATTTGGATTTCATGTAATGGACATACTCAAAATAGTCGAAATTGGTGAAGTGAAAAAAATAGCTTGTTTCAAAAATAAAAAACTGAAAAGTGGTGGGTGCATATTTATTCACCCCCTTTGCTATGAAGCCCCTAAATAAGATCTGGTGCAACCAATTACCTTCAAAAGTCACATTATTAGTTAAATAAAGTCCACCTGTGTGCAATCTAAGTGTCACATGATCTGTCACAAGTTCTCAAGTATATATACTGTACACCTGTTCTGAAAGGCCCCAGAGTCTGCAACACCACTAAGCAAGGGGCACCACCAAGCAAGCAGCACCATGAAGACCAAGGAGCTCTCCAAACAGGTCAGGGACAAAGTTGTGCAGAAGTACAGATCAGGGTTGGGTTATAAAAAAATATCCAAAACTTTGAACATCCCACGGAGCACCATTAAATCCATTATTAAAAAATTGAAAGAATATGGCACCACAACAAACCTGCTAAGAGACGGCCGCCCACCAAAACTCATGGACCAGGCAAGGAGGGCATTAATCAGAGAGGCATAAAAGAGACCAAAGATAACCCCGAAGTAGCTGCAAAGCTCCACATCGGAGATTGGAGTATCTGTCCATAGGACCACTTTAAGCTGTACACTTCACAGAGCTGGGCTTTATGGAAGAGTGTCCAGAAAAAAGTCATTGCTTAAAGAAAAAAATAGTCAAACACATTTGGTGGTCACCAAAAGACATGTGGGAGACTCCCCAAGCAGATGGAAGAAGTTACTCTGGTTAGATGAGACTAAAATTGAGCTTTTTGGCCATCAAGGAAAACACTATGTCTGGCGCAAACCCAACACCTCTCATCACCCCGAGATCAACATCCCCACAGTGAAGCATGGTGGTGGCAGCATCATGCCGTGGGGATGTTTTTCATCGGCAGGGACTGGAAAACTGGTCAGGCTTGAAGGAATGATGGCGCTAAATACAGGGAAATTCCTGAGGGAAAACTGTTTCAGTCTTCCAGAGATTTGAGGCTGGGATGGAAGTTCACCTTCCAGCAGGACAATGACACTAAGCACACTGCTGAAGCAACACTTGAGTGGTTTAAGGGGAAACATTTGAATGTCTTGGAATGGCCTAGTCAAAGCCCAGACCTCAATCCAATTGAGTATCTGTGGTATGACTTAAAGATTGCTGTATACCAGCGGAACCCATCCAACTTGAAGGAGCTGGAGCAGTTTTGCCTTGAAAAATGGGCAGAAATCCCAGTGGCTAGATGTGCCAAGCTTATAGAGACATACCCCAAGAGACTTTCAGCTGTAATTGCTGCAAAAGGTGGCTCTACAAAGTATTGACTTTTGGGGGGGTGAATAGTTATGCACACTCAAGTTTTCAGTTTTTTGTTTGTCTCACAAGAAAAAATATTTTGCATCTTCAAAGTGGTAGGTATGTTGTGTAAATCAAATGATACAAACCCCCCAAAAATCTATTTTATTTCCAGGTTGTAAGGCAACAAAATAGGAAAAATGGCCAAAATGGCCAAGGCGGTGAATACTTTCGCATGCCACTGTCTGCTTCTAAACGTCAATGAGGAGATGGGAGAGACTGGACTTGCATAGCGTTTGTTGTCACAAATAGAAGCAACTTCTATTTTAGAGCTTGGCAAAGCAGGCGCTTCATGGCGCACGCATGCAGTGTGGGTGCAATGATTGAATAACATGTAGGTGTACATTTATTTTGCAATTTTATTTTTATTTTCACATGACATATCCAGTAAGTTTGTAAACCAGCTTTGGTATAGTGTCGCCAAAATATTTGAATTCATAAAAGTCATAATCATTGGGATATGTTTGCGATCCACAGTAGAAGACGTCCTAAATGCCCCGCCCCCAGCTTCAGACGTCCTAAATGCCCCCCCCCCCCCCACAGCCTATGTCAGCTGAACACTGAAGCACTTGCGCTTGATATGCGTTTATAAACTGTGAATGAGAAAGTGAACTTGTCATTTAGCTCAGTTGTATGCTGCTTTGCAATCAAACAGCAAGGGCTGCATGAAATATGCACAATATTTGTTTTATGATGCACTTGGCGATGTTCAATTCATTCGCACAAAACGTAATGTAATGAAACAGGCAGGGAGCAGGTCTCGAACACTCAACATTCTAGCCCGAAATCCAGAGCTATCGACTGTACCACAAAAATGTGCTCAAGGAATGCTCTCCAACGAACCATCAAACAGGCAAAGTGTCAATACAGGACTAAGATCGAATCGTAGTACACCGGCTCCGATGCTCGTCGGATGTGGCAGGGCTTGCAAACCATTACAGACCATGAAAGGAAGCACAGCCGAAAGCTGCCCATTGACACGAGCATACCAGACGAGCTAAAATACTTCTATGCTCGCTTCGAGGCAAATAACACTGAAGCATGCATGAGAGCACCAGCTGTTCTGGAAGACTGTGTGATCACGCTTCTTGCTGCCATCCAGGACCTCTATACCAGGCGGTGTCAGAGGAAGGCCCTAAAAATTGTCAAAGACTCCAGCCACCCTAGTCATAGACTGTTCTCTCTGCTACCACCAGAGCACCAAGTCTAGGTCCAAGAGGCTTCTAAAGAACTTCTACCCCCAAGCCATACGACTCCTGAACACCTAATCAAATGGCTACCCAGACTATTTGCACTCCCCCCCCCCCACCTCCTCTTTCACACCGCTGCTACACTTTGTTGTTGTCATCTATGCATAGTTACTTTAATAACCCTTCATGTACATATTACCTCAACTAACCGGTGCCCCCTTACATTGACTCTGTACCGGTACCCCCCTGTATATAGTCTCGCTATTGTTATTTTACTGCTGTTCTTTAATTACTTGTTACTTTTATTTCTTATTCTTAGCCGTTTTTTTTAACCTCTCTAGGCTAGGGGGTGGTATTTTCACATCCGGATGAAAAGCATGCCCAAAGTAAACTGCCTGCTACTCAGGCCCAGAAGCTAGGATATGCATATTATTAGTAGATTTGGATAGAAAACACTCTGAAGTTTCTAAAACTGTTTGAATGATGTCTGTGAGTATAACAGAACATATTTGGCAGTCGAAATCCAGAGGACAAACCAGCCAGGATATTTTTGTTGTTGAGGTCACTCTCTTTCAATGGGTTTTCTATGGGGATCTTGCTTGCAGTTCCTATCGCTTCCAATGGATGTCAACAGTCTTTAGAAATTGGTTGATGTTTTTCCTTTGAGAAATGAAGAAGTAGGGCAGTTCAGAACGAGGGCCGAGTGAAGTGTACTCTTTGATAGAGTGAAGTGTACTGTTGTGGTTGGGGCGCATGACCTGAAAGCTCGCTCCACTTTGTTTTTATCCGCTATTGAACGCAGTTTATCCAGTCTTAAATGTTTTCGATTATTTACGTAAAAAAATACGTAAAGTTGTATTAGGAAAGTTGTTTGAAATGTTTGGACAAAGATTACAGGTAACTTATTAGATATTTTGTAGTCATGTTGCGCGAGTTGGAACCAGTATTTTCTGGATCAAACGCGCCAAATAAATTGACATTTTGGAGATACAACGATGGAATTAATCGAAAAGTAAAAAGTACCATTTCTGATGTTTATGGGACATATTGGAGTGCCAACAAAAGAAGATCTTCAAAGGTAAGGCATGAATTATATAGTTATTTCTGAGTTTTGTGTCGCGCCTGGCAGGATGAAATATGATTGTCTGTGTTTGTTTGATGGGGTGCTATCCTCAGATAATAGCATGGTTTGCTTTCGCCGTAAAGCCTTTTTGAAATCTGACACGGTGGCTGGATTAACAAGAAGTAAAGCTTTAACTTGGTGTATTGCAATTGCGATTGTATGAAAGTTAAATATTTAGAATAATTTAATTTGAATTTGGCGCTCTGCTATTTCACTGGATGTTGTCAAATCGATCCTGTTATCGGGATTTGAGCCCTAAGACGTTTTTTTAACTCCATCAAAACAATAGGTTTTTAGGGCTGGGATAATAACCTTCCTGCCAAAAAAAATGACTGACATGGCAGATTCAGACCGGACTAAAATTACGGATGTGGTGATTTGTGCTGGTGTACATAATTACATTACCTGAGCACCCCCAGTCAAATTTATCCCGTCCTTATTGGGCTTTCTACTGCCCATCGCTAAATTATCCTCATGATTATGATCACACTTACTCAATTCAAATATTATGTCGACACTATACCAAAGATGGCTTTGTATGGTTTAGAGACTTGGGAACCAAGCTCGAGTTATCAGTGTCACCTGTCGCCAGGACTTGTTGAAATATCTTCACTCCTATAAAAAAAAAAAATCCAGGTTTCCGTCATAACTGCCAATGTATAAAAAATATATATAATTACAGGTGGCAGTTTGGAAAAAACGAATTCAGTCCGAATCATCCTCTGGAATAACGGGCATTCGGGGGTAATACATGCATAACCAACGTTATCTGGTAATATTAGTCCCGTGCGAATAGGGCTACAATATTCTTCCTGGGACTGGGGGTGTATATGGGTTGGGCAATGTCTGAAATGACACATCGTCCCATCAACCTGTCCAAACATCGTTGATATACGATTGTATTGTATTGTCTTTTTTTTTTTTTTTTTACAGGGGAAGTTGCCATGTTGCGTTGCCTACCAACGCGGTAAATGGTCTACAATGCAGCTTGTGTCATGCACAAACCACCGATTAATGTGGAAATCATTTTACCAATATTGTATTTTCATGTGTGCAAATAAATAAACACATAAACTGTAGTGTCTTAGCTCTTATTACTTATTTATATAATAAGAAAGACTCTGAATACAAGAAATGGAACTGGAGCTTCACATTTTACTGGAATCAGTTAGTACCAGAATAACATAGAACAACACTGCGCATGACCAAGGGTGCTCCATTCTTACAGGGGACATCAGTAATTCACAGAACATAACATAAACCAATCATATATGTGGTACTGATAACTTTGAATGGTGATTTGTAATCAAACGTTGTAGACCTGCAGGGTGATACGAGACCCTTTCAATGGTGATTTTTGACAATTAGAAATGAGATTGAGTGTTGATGTTCACCATAGAAGACATCACTGGGCAGTGTTCTTGCACAACAGCGGGCCAGCGCAGAGCTCACATCCACCCCCAAAATGTAAATGTATGACCCAGTGGCATGGTGGAGAGGGAATGAGGGTCGATTTCCGCTCTTTGTCAACATAGCGCTCAAATACCTCTGCATGCGTGCAAAAAGTTCCCGTCTGAATGTTTTTTCAGTAGGCCTACAGCGGTCAATATTGTTACCCCACTCTGCAGTCTATTAAACCAGAAAAGGCGAACATGATTTTGTTCCATGCCAGAAACCTTTAGGTAGGTTAATATATAATGAAAGAAAAATAGGCCGAATGGTTCTTGTTGCACTTTTTATTTTATTCATTTTCAAAGCCTCTATTCACAGTGCGTCTTAATCTAAATAAATGTAGCCTTTGTCAGAATATTATGTTGTGTGCCTTATTCGTATTTGCACTGTATTTATTTAGTTAATTCCGTACTTATTTTGATTACTTTATTTATTTTGTAATTAGTAGCCTATCTAAATGTGGATAATTATTTTTATAGGTGACATTTTTTTATGTTCTCGCTTTTGAAAAGCAAAGCTGTGAATTCTTATTTAATCCCCTTTTCTCACTTCAAGGAGAGTAATAAACACTTCCACAATAATATAAATATCTGTTTAGAATTTTCACTTGTACAAGTAACGTTTACTGCAAATTTTATTGGCAGTAACCTAGTGTAGGCCTATATTATTGCCTTGTTTGATGACGGCACACAATTCGTTTTTCCTAAAGTTTCTGTCAGGTGGAGGGCCAGGAACTTAAATTTACACTTCCCATTCGATTATTCTGTCTTGCAATTGTTGGTTCTCTCTCTCTCATTGTTACCATATCATTGAGACAGAAATATCTAAATGGCTGTACATTTTCATATAAGAAATGTATTGGTGACACTTCATTATGACTTTAAAGTGGAACTGACAGCATTTGAGCAACGTTCCTATCTCAATGTGCACATGAGGTATGTCCCATTATCAGCTCAGTATGATCGTAAATAAACATGTATCCAGGATACATTTCTCACTTTATAATGGGTAGACATGCGTAAAAGAAATAGCAAACATTCACAAAGTTGTTTCTTCTTACCTCAGAAGGGATTCGCTGTGATGACTGTCTCGTGAAATATACTGTATCTTCTCAAAATAAGGATGAGAAACTAAAAGAGTAACCCAATTGTCTGCCAGGCTTTGCATTTGATTTTGCATGTCCATCCAAGCATGACAGACAGAAGAGTCTATTTGTATGATTTGGGGTTGATGATGGAGGGAGGTACTGTATCTATTTTCCATTCTGCGCTGTTCAGAACTGTATTTGTGAAGTGAGCTTTGACTCACTCGATCTGTCAGGTGGTTTGTTCAAATTTACAGTATGTGTAGTGTATGTGGTTGTTGTACATGAAGAACATGAGGCACTGTACTGTACAATACTTTCTGAGTAAAACCTTGCTGATTTAAGCAGAAATACAGTACTGACTCATATTTGTCTGTGAAAATATTTTATTGCGTATAAAGACGACATGCTATACTGCCCAAGTTATTGGATTCAAGTTGAATAACTTCTATTCACATTGGCACCGCTATTGATTGTGGATGACAAAACATGTAAAAGCCCATAAATGCACTCACAGCAAATGTAATAACTGAGCATGAATACAAACTGAGCAAAAGTGATATGAAAAGAACAGGGTCACATTCATTAGGCACCAAATGGAAGAAAAGTTACTGAAACAAGGACTTGGATTTTGCTGCAGTGGTCGAAATCAGGTTCACACAGAGTGTTTCTTGGTAGTCTTCTACAAATCTACTTTGAAACAAAGGCATATTTTGGGGCGGCAGGTAGCCTAGTGGTTAGAGCATTGGGCCAGTAACCCGAAAGGTTGCTGAATCGAATCCCTGATCTGACAAGGTAAAAATCTGTCAGTCTGCCTCTGCTACTGTTCTCCGGTAGGCCGTCATTGTTAAAAAGAATTTGTTCTTAACTGACTTGCTAAAAATAAAAATACAACTCACACACATGGTTATGGGCTTAAAAAAAATAAGAAACCTGTACCCTGTCAGCTATATGATGACAGCTTTGCACGCTCTTGGCATTCTCTCAACCAGCTTCATGCGTTACCTGGAATGCATTTCAAATAACAGGTTAAAAGTTCATTTGTGGAATTTCTTTCCTTCTTAATGCATTTCAGCCGATCAGTGTTGGGGGGGTCGTCAGCTACATGGGAAACACCTGGGCCCGCTGTGTCATAGGATAAATACACCACTTCCCCATTCATGGTGGAGACTCTCTCCATGCAGATACCTTCATAGATTTTGTTGTGTATCTTGGTGGTTTTTGGTTGTTTTCTTTAGCACCTTTCAACACCCTGCATTATCACATTTATGCATGCTAAACACTCACTTACACTACTGATTACACACACCATTGATATTGTACTTAGTTTACTTTATTTAATTAATATATGTTTTGTTATTCCTTATCTCCACGTTGTCTCCCTTTTGTTACGGGCTTTGAGCCGGTTCGTGACAGTTGTGTTGTGACATGGTAGGGGTGGTATACAGAAGATAGCCCTCTTTGATAAAAGACCAAGTCGATATTATGGCAAGAACAACTTAAATAAGCAAAGAGAAACGACTGTCCATCATTACTTTAAAAAATGAAGGTCAGTCAACATGGAACATTTAAGAACTTTGAAAGTTTCTTCAAGTGCAGTCGCAAAAACCATCACGCTCTATGATGAAACTGTCTCTAATGAGGACCGCCACAGGAAATGAAGACCCAGAGTTACCTCTGCTGCAGAGGATAAGTTCATTAAAGTTAACAGCCTCAGAAATTCCAGCCCAAATAAATTCTTCACAGAATTAAAGTAACAGACACAGCTTAACATCAACTGTTCAGAGGAGACTGCGGGAAGCAAATCGTATCAAATAAAATTGTATTAATCACATCTGCCGATACAACAGTAACCTTACAATAACCTTACAGTGAAATGATTACTTACAAGCCCCTAACCAACAATGCAGTTAAAAAAAGAAAAAAGAATAAGAAATAAAAGTAACAATAACAGTCCTGTGGACTACAGGAAAAGGAGGACCGAGCACGCCCCCATTCTAATCGACGGGGGTGTAGTGGAGCAGGTTGAGAGCTTCGATATCCTTGGTGTCCACATCACCAACAAACTAGAATGGTCCAAACACACGAAGACAGTCCTGAAGAGGGCACGACAAAGCCTATTCCCCCTCAGGAAACTAAAAAGATTTGTCATGGGTCCTCAGATCCTCAAAAGGTTCTACAGCTGCAACATCGAGAGCATCCTAACTGGTTGCATCACTGCCTTGTACGGCAATTACAGAGGGTAGTGCACACGGCCCAGTACATCACTGGGGCTAAGCTGCATGCCATCCAGGACCTCTATACCAGGCGGTGTCAGAGGAAGGCCCTAAAAATTGTCGAAGACTCCAGCCACCCAAGTCATAGACTGTTCTCTCTACTACCACATGGCAAGCGGTACCGGAGTGCCAAGACTAGGACAAAAAGGCCTCTCAACAGTTTTTACCCCCGAGCCATAAGACTCCTGAACAGGTAATCAAATGGCTACCTGGACGATTTGCATTGTGTGCCCCCCCCCCCCCCCCAAACCCCTCTTTTACGCTACTGCTACTCTCTGTTTATCATATATGCATAGTCACTTTAATCATATCTACATGTACATACTACCTCAATCAGCACGACTAACCAGTGCCTGTATATAACCTCGCTACTGTTATCTTTCACTGTCTTTTTACTGTTGTTTCTATTTCTTTACTTACCTATTGTTCACCTAATACCTTTTTTTGCACTGTTGGTTAGAGCCTGTAATTAAGCATTTCACTGTAAGGTTGTATTGGCTGTAAGGTTGTATTGAATACCTGTTGAATTCAGTGCACGTGACAAATACACTTTGATTTGATTTTAGTTAAGGTGGTCTAGAGTTTTTTTCCTTCTGGTTGCATGTTTAACATGCTGATAGAAATTTGGTAAAACAGATTTTAGTTTCCCTGCATTAAAGTCCCCGGCCACTAGTAGTGCTTCCTCTGGATGAGCGTTTTCCTGTTTGCTTATGGCGGAATACAGCTCATTGAATGCGGTCTTAGTGCCAGCATTGGTCTGTGGTGGTATGTAGACAGCTACGAAAAATACAGATGAAAACTCTCTAGGTAGATAGTGTAGATAGACACCAATAATAACAAAATACTTGGTTGGGCCATGAAACACAAGCAATGGACATTAGACCGGTGGAAATCTGTCCTTTGGTCTGATGAGTCCAAATTTGAGATTTGTGGTTCCAACCACTATGTCTTTGTGAGACGCAGAGAAGGTGAAGGGATGATCTCTGCATGTGTGGTTCCCACCGTAAAGCATGGAGGAGGAGGTGTTATGGTGTGGGGGTGCTTAGCTCGTGACACTGTCAGTGATTTAGAATTGAAGGCGCACTTAACCAGCCTGGCTACTGCAGCATTCTGCAGCGATACACCATCTAATATGGTTTGGGCTTAGTGTGACTGTCATTTGTTTTTCAACAGGACAATGACCCAACATACCTCCAGGCTGTGTAAGGGCTATTTGACCAGGATGGTGAGTGATGGAGTTTTCATCAGATGACCTGGCCTCCACAATCACCCGACCTCAAACCAATTGAGATGGTTTGGGATGAGTTGGATCGCAGAGTGAAGGAAAAGCAGCCAACAAGTGGGACCTCCTGCAAGACTGTTGGAAAAGCATTCCAGGTGAAGCTGGTTGAGAGAATGCCAAGTGTGCAAAGCTGTCATCAAGGCAAAGGGTGGCTACTTTGAAGAATCTCAAATATATTTAGATTTGTTTAACACTTTTTTGGTCTCTACATGATTCCATATGTTATTTCATAGTTTTGAAGTCACCACTGTTGTTCTACAATGTAGAAAATAGTAAAAAATAAAGAAAACCCTTGGATGGGATGTTAAAAGGGTGTGCTGACTCTCTGTGGTCACTAAAGATCCCATGGCACTTATCGTAAGATTAGGGGTGTTAAAAAAAATAAGAAAAAGAAAAACCCTTGAATGAATAGGTGTGTCCTAACTTTTGACTGGTACTGTACATTACAGAAGACTGAAATATAACAAAACCCTTTGACATAGAAACACCGGATTTTCTGCAGGGTTTTTGAAATAATTTTTATAAGTGATGAAATTATGAAAAATATGAATAACATTTGACCCATGAAGCAACTAGATAATTTGACTGCAGGAAAGTCCTACGCAATGCACATTTGCATTTCCATTGCAAATGTTTTAAAACATTTTTCATTGCACTATTTCTAGCCCTCCTCTTGACCTTCTTCATTTCCCCTCTCCTATACCAGCGGCAGCCAGTATCTTCTCTGTGTCAACCACCATCTCATCGATGGCCCCATTGAGAGCCTGCAGCATGACAGTGAAGGAACGACTGGCTGAGCGGGCGTGCCTGGGCATGGCCATCTCCACCAGCCAGGTTGTGTTGGTGGTCAACTCCTTCTCTGCTGCTGCCAGCCGAAGTTTTACCTCCCCCTTAGTGACTTCAACCGACAGGTTACACGTCCGCAGGGCTTTGAGCCGTGCCGGCTCCATGCCGCGTTGCCGTGCCAACCGCTCAACAGACTCGTCGTCCAGACAGAGCGAGGCCCTGGCCTTGGTGAGGATCCTCACACCCACTCTGGCGTCCACCATGGAGGCCACCAGGGGCACAGGGATGGCCGACACCCCACCAGAGAGTGACGCGGCAGCCCAGACCAAGGCCTTGAAGGCGTCCCTCTTCTGGGTGACCAGGACTGGGGAGAGAGTGGGCAGGGCCAGGAGGAGAGCGTGGGCCCGGATCTCTGGTAGGTCCCTCTCCATCTCCTCCAGGAGTCCTGGGAAGTCAAGTTTCTCCAGACAGGAGGGCCTCACTAGGAACACCTTAGGCAGGGCCACCCCCTGGGCCTTCAACAACTCCAGGCTGGCCTTCCGTCTCTCCTCCAGACCCTTTTCTGTGTCCTTCTCTGAGGCCAGCAGGGTAAAGTACACAGTGTCCCTCTGCACAGAGCGGGCTTCCAGGAACACCGCCACGCTGTTGGCCTGGAGACTCTGTGTGAACGCCATGACCACCACGTTGTACCGCAGGAACTTCACCCGCTCCATGTACCCTTCCGGGTCAAAGGGTGAGGCTGCGGGGGTGGGTGGCAAGTCCCAGAGCCTGAAGTCAGGGTGCTTGGGGTTGGGATAGATGGCCATCTCCTCTCGAGAAGTGGGGCAGGGGGATAGGGCGGCTCCTTCATCCTCAGGCCCCAGGCCACGGAGGGCATTGATGAATGCAGACTTCTCGGGCCCCCGCTCTCCTGCCACGGCCAGGTTGATCCGGCTGATCAGGAGGTCCTCCACAGCATCCTTGACATCTGACAGCTTGTTGTTCTCAATAGACTCTTTGAGGTTCTCCAGGAGGTTCAGGCTGTGAGAAACAACATCTGCCGCCATGGCTGTGAGAGAGGTGAGGATGATCATTAGCATAGAACAACATGTAGGAGCACTCACACATCTTAATAGTGTAGGATTACATTTCTTGGGCACGTAATTGATCAATTCAATTGATAATTGAATGGCTGTTATGTCCACACAGTTTAATACTGAGGTATTTATTAGTCTCTGAATAGAAGGCAAGAACAAACACTGACATACAGTGCAGCCCTCGAGGACCTGGAACACAATCTCTTACTGCTTAATCAATTCGGAAGAAGTGGGAACACAATAAAACAGTTTCTTTACACAATTATTCAGATTTAATGTATTTAACTACATGTTTTTTACAGAATTGGTCAAATGACAGTATTGGATAGTGGTAAGTGTTGTGTAAACAAACACACCATCTTAGCTCCAAGTAACTGTCTGGTCTACAGTACTAATGTATGATACTGCCTATGCCTTACCTTTGACCTGGATGAAAAAACCTAAGGACAGACCTCAGTAGGGAAATACATCCTTATCCAATGATCAATAGCAGATATATCCTCAATACAAGCGAAGTGAGCTGACTGTGTCTGTTAGATCTATTTACAGGCTCTGTACTGTGTGTGGAACATTCTAATCCTGTAATCCCATCCTTAATCCAGTATGAGTGTGAGCACATACTGTACACACGACAGAGTCCATGATGCTCACACTGACAATTGGCAGGTGACGTAATCTCTAAATGAAGAGTTAACAGCAAAGGGACATGTTCATTTTCTTTTCATCCAAACCTGAGGAACAACACAGGTGTTTGTACGTGGGTTTGTTCGGTAGCTCAGTGACAGGTACAGTACAACAGAAACAACCACCACAACACAGCCAGATTTACAATGTGAAAGGGAGTGTCCATTTCTTGCTACTGTGACTCACACACAACACACCTCTTGGTGTTTTTTTGTTCAGAGGAAACCATGCGAGATACTTCTGCTGACATCTGAGAGTTTCAGGTTTAATTTTAAACATCTGCCTTCTAATCAGAGCCTGTTGTTCTGTCTTCACTTACACCAGCAGATGGTTGAGATCACCTTAAATCAGTTTCCTTTTCTGATAAATGAGTATTATGATTAAAGCTCAAACTGAGAAAGGGTTTAGAAGTGGGCTTGTAAATGATGTGGCTTTGTGGTTATCATGTCAAATGGAGTGTCTCTATCTAGTGGTTGTTTGTAGGATATTCATATTTTTTACATTTTAATTGAATTGAAATGTAACCTTTATTTAACTAGGCAAGTCAGTTAAGAACAAATTCGTATTTACAATGATCGTGAACGTATGCATCTTGATTATGTCAACATAGAATACACGGTGGAGGAACTGGATGAGTTCTATAGAAAACATCTACTGTTCTCTGCAGTCATACCATCTGTGTAATCACTGTCGAATACAATTTGTGGAGATAATAAATAGACGTCCAACTTCTGACACCATGTATCACAGAGGAGGCTGGTGTGATGAGCTATAGGAGGAGAGGCTCGTTTTAATGGCTGGAATGGAATTAATGGAACAGAGTCATACATGTGGTTTCCATATACAGTTTCAAGTATTCCATTCCAGCCATTACAATTAACCTGTCCTCCTATAACTCCTACCACCAGCCTCCTCTGATGTATTAATACGTAGCCGGGACACCATAGTGTTAGCTTTAGGAACGTCTTTACCAAGATAAAACCGTAAATTGATACAGAGCATTATGGGTACTGTAGTACATCATGCTACAAGACAGTTAAAACATCATTTTGAAATTCTTTAAACTAATTTCAGATAGCAAACAACTAAAATACACACAAACATCAAAAATAAGGTAGTGCCTTAATATATAGGGTTAGGGTTAAATCAAAATGCAAAAACAGGAAGGAACAGAGGAGAAAAAAATGACATGGTATGACCTCTCTACTTCTCCAAACCACGTTTTTGTCAGTCCTTCCATGGTGACACAAAAACAGAATCATTACAAAACTAACATTACATTAGACAAGACTCAAAAATAAAGAACCAAAACTATTACCTACAGTCGTTTCAGTTAAACAAAGTCTCTATCATCATAAAACTTTCAATCTAGAATATGAGAAAATACCGCAGGGCTGTATATTAGAAGCCATAGTACTGTGCGCTATCTCCCACGTTGCTGTGTCACTCGCTCACTCTCCACCCATAATAGCCTTGACGTTGGAGTAAAGCGCTGTATCCTCATCTGTCTCTCGTAATGGCTTACCGTTCTCTTTCTCCTCATCCTTCCCTATCATCTCCTCCCCTTCTTCCCATTCCACCTCTTCCATCACACCACTCCCCTCTCCACTATCTTCTTCCTCCTCTTTCTTCTTCTCTCGTTTGATTTCGGCGTAGTCTGTCTCTGTGCTGGTGGTCTTCTTCTCTGCCTCCTCAGGAGTCTTCTTCTTCAGCAGGGAGTAGTTGATTCTGGCGTAGTCCACTTCATTTGGTTCTTCACCTGTGGTAGATTTTCCTGTGGTTCCACCTCCGTTTTCTTCTCCCTTCCTCAGCGCCACCTGCAGATGGGTCTGTTTGCTCCCTACAGCCTGTCCTGCATCCGTCTATGGAGTAGATGACAGAAAGCACTGTGTTAGGAGTATTTTGTTAGCTTGGTGGTCCCAGACCTTTTTGTGTTGCCTTGTAAACTCCTATTGGCATGTTAATGCTAACTGAATGTTGATAAAGCTGAATAAAGAAAGAAACTGGTACTGCACCTGTTGGTCTTCACATGTCACCATCTCCAGGTTCATGAAAGGGCTTTTGGAGTCTGAGTGCTTTGGGATCATTTCTTTGCGTCTAAGGAAAAGAGTACAAATGAAATGTCTCAATAACTGTATTTTGGAGGGGTTAGCAAGCACTTCCATTACAATATGGTTGTCACGCCCTGACCTTAGAGAGTCTTTTTATTTCTCTATTTGGTTAGGTCAGGGTGTGATTTGGGTGGGCATTCTAGGTTGTCTATTTCTTTGTCTATTTCTTTGTATGGTTCCCAATCAGAGGCAGCTGTCTATCGTTGTCTCTGATTGGGGATCATATTTAGGCAGCCCCTTTTCCCACCTTCAGTTGGGGGATCTTGTCTTTGTTTAGTTGCTGTTTAGCGCTACAGAGCTTTACGTTCGTTTTGTGTTTTGTTGTTTTTTGGTGTCATTTGAAAATAAAGTAAAATGTACGCCTACCACGCTGCACCTTGGCCTCCTAACAACGGACGTAACAATGGTACAAGACATTGGTACTTTTGACAATAAATCTGATGTTCTTGATAATAAATATGAATAAATCAGTAAGACAATCTGTAATTGATTTTTAAAATAACGTATTCAGTGAACAGCAACTGTACATCAGTAATAGAATGCATGTACCTTTTACATTTCCCATTCAAACACAGGAAGATACAACTGATGGTGGCTGAGAGGGCTGCACCAACCACAAATGCAGTAATCAGTTTTAGGTCCGACAGCATAGCCATGATGTCTTTAGACACATCCTCTATAAAGAGAACAACACGTTGGGTTTTAGAAGTGGCTCACAACAAGCGTGCAAATGCTCTATATTGCATTGATATTGGGAAGCTGTGGCTCTCTAACAAAGTATATTAACTTATATCTTTACCTTCTTGTTTTTCTATTTGGTTGACTTGCAGCTTCTCTCTTACTCTGCCCGCTTCATTTCTGCTGACACACTCCATAGTGGTATTGGTGTGGTTTCTGACAGTCGGGCTGATGGTGCTGTTCACTGAGAACATCAACACTGATGTAGTAAAACTGTACTCTTTTAGTGTTAACCATCTTATGAAGGGTAAGGGAACTCCCTGAGTTACACACACACACACACACGTCATGAGAGGGGAGATAAATCATAGGCAATATAAAGGTACCAGCATATCACAAGCCATTTTCAATCAGTCTGTACAGTGCTGCTTGTACTCACACATCACAGTGACAACCGTGGAAGCTGTCAGAGATCTCTTGTGGTGTTGAGCTGTACACACATACTCCCCAGCATGTTCTCTTGTCATGTCAGAGATGATGAGAGTGGCAGGTCCAGAGTTATTCCGTTCCAAAGCTGTTGTCCCCTTCTTACTCCAGGTGACGTTAGATGATGATGGTGGGTAGCTGTCATCACTGCAGGTCAGATTCAGGGTATCACCCTCTCTCACTGTGTTACTACCTGAGATCTTGGGTTCCTTCACATCTAGAACATAAAGAACAGTACATACAAATCATGTTCATGAAATAGAAGTGGTGCAGCACAAGGTCAGATAATGTACACTACCTACGTGCCACATTCATTGTCAGTGTCTTCTTAGTGGTGATGTTGCCATTGAAGGTCACCAGACATGTGACCTTGGTGCCGTCATGCTTAGCTGAGGGGGTGAAGGTCAACGTTGAGAAGTGGGTTGTTGTCACATGGGTCAGGTCCTCTCTAATCTGTATGGTGGTGTTGTCTCTGAGCTCAGTGTTGTTGTCTCCTGTTCCTCTCCATGTCCATGTGATGTGAGGAGGAGTTCCAGAGCAGATCCCCGGGGCGGTGCAGGTCAGAGTAGCTGGTTCTCCCTCTGTCAGAGGAGGAGTCAACACTGAGGGCTTCTGGGTCAGAGCTGGAGACAGGAAATACAAACACAGAAGTGAGTTTTACATCTGTGTACCAGACATCAGAGAAACAGAATCAGACACAGTGTAACATTATCCTAACTATGCTACCCATGTTAATTAAACTGCTCCAAATAATGCCCCCCAAAATTCCACCATTGTTTAGAAAAAAGCAGACAATGGAAAGGGAGACTTGGGGAGGGGAATCTTGGCATTTGTGAATTGGAGGTATGTACCTGTATGTTACAGTCAGTGTACATAACTAACTACAGTAATAGTCATGCCAATGTAACTGAGAGTAATAGTCATGTTGTACCTGTCACTGTGATTTTCATTTTCTGTGGGTTTGTAAATGATCCTCCTAACGTTTTGAATTGATACTTTCCAGCATCATTCTCTCTGATGTCGTTGATGATCACACTACAGTTCTTCTTTGTCAGATCAGCCTCTAGTAGAGACACTCTCTGTTTAAAATCCTCCTGAGCTTTATGGGGAGTTTCAGAGTGGAAAATTATCTTTTTATCCTTATCACATTTGCCATTTGTAGGGCACTTGAACCATATTGCATTGGTAGGCTTGATGTCATCAGGGTGAGTGAAAGTACATGAAATAACAGCACATAGTCCCTTCTCTGCTGTTATTTCTGCTGGACTGAAGGTGATGGTCCAGGGTGTTGATGTCTGTGGTGGTTGTTGCTGTTCTGATGGATGGAAATGAATACAGTTATGAGTAATACAGAAAGCACTTGGATACTACTTCACTTGTACTGAACTGTTTTGATGATACAGAATCAGTTTAGATTAAAATGGGTTTTAATTACCATACTGTACCACTACGATTACCACATGTATACATCTACTAAAGATTTCAATATTAACAATACTTTAATGATGAAAGGAACCCTACTGTGACATGTTGCTCTCCCTGTCAGAGAGAAGAGTAGAGCTGCCCAGATGAGGACCCACATCCTGCCTCCACTGCCTGGATAAAAACAACCACAACAGCAGGGTCTGTCCTCTTTCACCTCTTTCTCTGGTCCCCTTGTCTGTGTCCACAAGTCTGGAGCACAGAAAGAGAATAACACAGAATAACACAGAATAACATGGTAAAGAGTGTTATACAAGCAGTGAACATTTCAAATTCACTCTCACCTTTGATGCATGAAAAAGGTTTTCTGAACATTTTGATAAAGAGGGAGGGGGAGGACTTCAGCTCGGACCTAAACAGGAAGCCGACGGACAGGAATTCCTTGTTACCCGGAGACAGCTTCCACCCTTAGACCCCTAAAAAAGAGCCTCCCCATCAGCCAATACAGTCGCATACGCAGGATTTGTAGTACACAGAGTGACTATAACAAGCAAGCCGACTGTCTGGATGAGTGTTTCAGACAGCGGGGTTACCCAGAGGAATGGCTGCACGAAGCAGGGGAACGTTATAAAAATATGGCCCTTGATGACTCCCTCATGCCAAAACCTCCCCGCCCTCCTGACCAACGCGTTCAATGCTTCCTTCAATACTCCCCACTTGGTAAACAGTTTGACCACATCATTAAAAAACCCTGGTACATCTTGAGCACTGATCCACAACTGGAAAAGAGGTTAAAGAACCCCCGTGGGTCATCTTCAGAGGCGCCCCCAAATCAGTCACATGGTGGTGAGGTCTGATCTTCCACTGGTGCCACGTAGCATCTTCCTAGACAATGTGCCGGACGGTAATTACATATGTGGTCGATGTACCCAGTGTAACTTTACGAAAAAATGCACAATGTTCAATCACCCTATCACGGGCAAGGCCATCAAGATTAAGGACGTCATTACACATTCCACAAAAAATGTGATATACATGATCAAGTGTATTTGTGGTCTATGCTATGCAGGAGAAACGAAACGTGCTCTGAAACATGAATAGCAGAACACAGGAGTAATATCAGGACCCTTGACCAGAGAAACCCTGTGGCTGCACATTTCATGGAGGCCCGTCACAACATTAGCTCTCTGAGATACATTGGTATCGAACATGTTAAGACTCATGGGGGGGGGGGGGGTACTGATAATCTATTATTGAGAAGAGAATTGTATTGGAATCACTGTTTTGTGCACCACGTCTCCTAAAGGTCTGAACCAGGAGTTTGATATCAGACCCTTTCTTACATACTGTATGTCACTTTGATTTGTCTTTCCTTCCAGGTCTCCTAGTTAGTCATTTTGTACATACTGTATATATTAGATTCTGTAACTACTATATCTGCCTATCTCATTGATATCAAATGATTAGAGATACACAAATTGTTTTTGAAATAGGTCACTGGAATTATACCTACGGCCACCTCACCTCCTGCTCAGTATAGTCATATGGGCGGGTATTCCAAACGTTCTCAACAATCCTTTTACTACTGTTGCCAAGATTTTTTAACTTGAATCCATTTGTATGTATATAATCCTTTGTGAGCATATGTACCGCTGAGATGAATTATGATGCTTATGCAACATGTTTTATTGTTTCCACGTCCAACACACGTCATGTGCATAATGGTCATGTGAGATGGAATGTGTATATTTTGGGAAGTGAAACTCAGTTTGTTTGACCTGACGAAGATCCGTTCCGGATCGAAACGTTGTCAATAAAGCGGTGAATTGGGAGCTTCAACCGTGTGCGGGCCTTCTTGTTCTTTAGTATGATAATTTCGACACATCCCGTTGCCAGCTGTGTAAGGAGAATACATATCCTAACAACTGACACGTTTATGATTGTCACAACCTTCTTACCTCATTTTTTTCAACTGTAATTTAATGCATGGAGAGATGTCAAACTCCTAGTTATGCTTGATTTTACCATAATTGTTTGGAACTTATTTTGAAACCACATGGTAACAGAGTAATTACATACTTTTTAAGTCACATGGGGAGTCATTGTATCAAACAAAGTGCTAATTGTTTCTACCAAGGACTAAGGAGTTACTAGTTTTGTTAAATAATTAACTAATGTCCAGAGTTGTCCATTTTCTCCAAGCACTTTAAAAAATACATATTTGCCATGTAAAGAATAAGACTGAATCAGCACATTACCTCTCTCTGTATGCTCTCTCTTCTTGTTGACTGTGAGCCCCTTGTGAGTCTCTGATGAGTGTGAACTGTCACTTCATGTCCCCAGTCTGTTACTCCTCCCTCTAACCTGGTGCTGCATCCAGGAAGTCCCTCTGTACTGCATACTGCCCAGCCATACTGTACTGTATATAGACCATAATCAACCCAAACCCATCAACCAACCCATCATTCCATACAGATCAACCAACACTACAATCCCCGTAGCTTATATATTCAGATAAAATATGAAGTAAAAATATAATTCGTAACTTATTCAAAACCAGTAATAGTGTCATTTTGTGTAGTTGTACAGCAAATGTGCATGTAGTCATAAATCAACATAATTGACCGCTACTGTTCATGCAGAGATCGAACTGCAATTCCTCTGAAAACAGTATTACTGTAAAATCCATTATGCTCCATGTTTTGGGGTAGCAGGTAGCCTAGTGGTTAGAGTGTTGGGCCAGTAAACAAAAGGTTGCTGGATCAAATCCCCGAGCTGACAAGGTGTGTCGTTCTGCCCCTGAACAAGGCAGTTCCCCAGAAGGCCGTCATTGTAAATAAGAATGTGTTCTTAATAACTGACTTGCCTAGTTAAAAGAAGGTGATAAAATGATGCCTTGGTCTTCAGCTCATGATGTGTTTTACTTTAAGATCTGACAGTTAGCCTTACTGAGTTTGACCAAGGCTTTTACAACACTGTCGGCCTCAGTTAAGTTTCTCTTCACACTTTAAGACTTTGTTTAAGTACCCCCAACCTTACTATATTTATATAGGTGGGGTTTTACTTCTCCCAAATAATTACATTTGAACTATAATCTCTAAAATACAGTATGTGTTGCTGTTATTAGAAAACAGTATGTTCAGATTAGAACAGGACTCATGCCTCAACATGGACATTTATTGTGGTATATTTTCTTTGAAATATGACTGGATATTCCTTTTCTTTGGACGTTCTAAATGTCTGATGGCCTGGTGACTAAATCTTTAAACGTCTTCCACCCAGTGGTGGCCGCCGATAGTCTAAATACCCAAGTTCATCCCATCTACAGAGAAGCCATCTTTCTTCGATTTCAAGCTCAAATAAATGAAGAAAAGAACAGAAAATGTTTTGTTCGAAAATCGGAGTTTGTTTTCTCAACACATCTCCTAAACAGTAAGGTAGAAATACCCCCTCCAATTACAGTTCTAAGGAAGTGTAATTTTACTTGTGCAATGTTTCTGTTTTTTCACCATGGGGAAGGACTGACAAAGTTGTGGTTTGGAAAAGTAGAGGTCAAATCATTTCTCTTTTCTTTTTTTGCATTTCAATTGCAAAACTTTCAAGTGGGAAAAACCATTCATCTTGAGACAACAGGGGTGTACATTACTAATCACTGAAAATATCAAAATACCTCATGGATCATGATACTTTCTAGTTTAAAGGGGTACAAAAACATACACTACTGGTCAAAAGTTTTAGAACATCTCATTACAGGGGTTTTCTTATTTTGTTACTATTTTCTATCATGTAGAATAATAGTAAAGACATCAAAACCACGAAATAACACATATGGAATCATGTAGTAACCAAATAAATTGTTAAACAAATCAAAATATATTTTATATTTGAGATTCTTCAAATAGCTACCCTTTGCCTTTATGATAGCTTGCACACTCTTGGCATTCTCTCAACCAGCTTCACCTGGAATGCTTTCCCAACAGTTTTGAAGGAGTTCCCACATATACTGAGCTGCTTTTGGCTTCACTCGGTGGTTCGACTCATCCGAAAGCATCTTAATTTGAATGAAGTCGGGGGATTGTGGAGTCCAGGTCATCTGATACACTGTTTTCTACATTGCTCAGGTGCAGCCACTGTTTTCGGAAATGATTCGGAAATGATTCAGACCTCTTGACTCTTTCCATATTTAGTTACGTTAAAGCCGTACTCAAAAATGGATTTAAAAACATAATCCTCATCAATCTACACCGAATACCCAATAATAACAAAGCCAAAACTGTTTTTTAGAAATGTTTGCAAAAGTAAAAAAATTATAACAGAAATACCTTGTTTACTTAGGGATTCAGACCCGTTGCTATGAGAATCGAAATTGAGCTCAGGTGCATCCTGTTTCCATTGATCATTCTTGAGATGTTTCTACAACTTCATTGGAGTCCACCTGTGGTAAATTAAATTGATCAGACATGATTTGGAAAGGCACACACCTGTCTATATAAGTTCCCACGGTAAATGGTGCATGTCAGAGCAAAAACCAAGCCATGAGGTTGAAGGAATTGTCCGTAGAGCTTCGATACAAGATTATGTCGAGGTACAGATCTGGGGAAGGGTACCAAAACATTTCTGCAGCATTGAAGGTCCCCAAGAACACAATGGCCTCTGTCATTCTTAAATGGAAGAAGTTTGGAACCACCAAGACCTCTTCCTAGAGCTGGTCGCTCAGCCAAAACGGGGGAGAAGGGCCTTGGTCAGGGAGGTGACCAAGATCCCGATGGTCACTCTGACAGAGCTCCAGAGATCCTCTGTGGAGATGGGAGAACCTTCCAGAAGGACAACCATCTCTGCAGCACCTCACCAATCAGGCCTTTATGGTAAAATGTCCAGATGGAAGCCATTCCTCAGTAAAAGGCACATGACCTGCCAGCTTGGAGTTTGCCAAAAGGAACCTAAAGGACTCTCACACCATCAGAAATAACATTCTCTGGTCTGATGAAACCAAGATTGATCTCTTTGACCTGAATGTCAAGTGTCACTTATGGAGGAAACCTGACACTATTCCAACGGTAAAGCATGGTGGTGGCAGCGTCATGCTGTGGGGATGTTTTCAGTGGCAGGGACTGGGAAACTAGTCATAATCGAGGGAAAGATGAAGTTGAAGAGATGAAGAGAAGTACAGAGATCCTTGATGAAAACCTGCTCCCGAGAGCTCAGGACCTCAGACTGTGGCGAAGGTTCACCTTCCCACAGGACAACAACCCTAAGCACACAGCCAAGATAATGCAGGAGTGGCTTCGGGACACATCTCTAAATCTCCTTGAGTGGTCCAGCCAGAGGCCGGATTTGAACCCGTTTGAAAGTCTCTGGTGAGACCTGATGATAGCTGTGCAGTGATGCTCTCTGCAGTGATGCTCCCCATCCAACCTGACAGAGCTTGAGAGGATCTGCAGAGACGAATGGAAGAAACTCCCTAAATACAGGTGTGCCAAGCTTGTAGTCATACCCAAGAAGACTTGAGGCTGTGATCGTTGCCAAAGGTGCTTCAACAAAGTAGTGAGTATAGGGTCAGAATACTTACAGTTGAAGTCGGAAGTTTACATCACCTTAGCCAAATACATTTAAACTCAGTTTTTCACAATTACTGACATTTAATCATAGTAAAAATTCCCTGTCTTAGGTCAGTTAGGATCACCACTTTATTTTAAGAATGTGAAATGTCAGAATAATAGCAGAGAGAATGATTTATTTCAGCTTTTATTTCTTTCATCACATTCCCAGTGGGTCAGAAGTTTACACACACTCCATTAGTACTTTGTACTTTTTTTGTACTTTTTTCGGGTAGCCTTCCACAAGCTTCCCACAATAAGTTGGGTGAATTTTGGCCCATTCCTCCTGACAGAGCTGGTGTAACTGAGTCAGGACTGTAGGCCTCCTTGCTTACACATGCTTTTTCAGTTCTGCCCACAAATGTTCTATAGGATTGAGGTCAGGGATTTGTGTTGGCCTATCCAATACCTTGCCTTTGTTGTCCTTAAGCCATTTTGCCACAACTTTGGAAGTATGCTTGGGGTCATTGTCCATTTGGAAGGACCCATTTGCGACCAAGCTTTAACTTCCTGACTGATGTCTTGAGATGTTGCTTCAATATAACCATATTATTTTCCCTCCTCATGATGCCATCTATTTTGAGAAGTGCACCAGTCCCTCCTGCAGCAAAGCACCCCCACAACATGATGCTGCCACTCCCATGCTTCAAGGTTTGGATGGTGTTCTTCGGCTTGCAAGCCTCCCCCTTTTTCCTCCAAACAGAACAACGGTCATTATGGCCAACCAGTTATATTTTTGTTTCATCAGACCAGAGGACATTTCTCCAAAAAGTACGATCTTCGTCCCCATGTGCAGTTGCAAAACGTATTATGGCTTTTTTATGGCGGTTTTGGAGCAGTGGCTTCTTCCTTGCTGAGTGGCCTTTCAGGTTATGTCGATATAGGACTTGTTTTACTGTGTATATAGATACTTTTGTAACTGTTTCCTCCAGCATCTTCACAAGGTCCTTTGCTCCAAAGTACGTTCATCTCTAGGAGACAGAACACGTCTCCTTCCTGAGCGGTATGATGGCAACTTGCGTACTTTCTTTTGTACAGATGAACGTCGTACGTTCAGGCGTTTGGAAATTACTCCCAAGAATGAACCAGACTTGTGGAAGTCCACAAATTTTTTCTGAGTTCTTGGCTGATTTCTTTTGATTTTCCCATGATGTCAAGCACAGAGGCACTGAGTTTGAAGGAAGGCCTTGAAATACATCCACAGGTACACCTCCAGTTGACTCAAATTATCAATCAGAAGCTGCTAAAGCCATGACATCATTTTCTGGAATTTTCCAAGCTGTTTAAAGGCACAGTCAACTTAATGTATGTAAACTTCTCACCCACTGGAATTGTGATACAGTGAATTATAAGTGAAATCATCTGTGTGTAAACAATTTTTGAAAGAATTACTTGTGTCATGCGCAAAGTAGATTTCCTAAACGACTTGCCAAAACTATCGTTTGGTAACAAGAAATTTGTGGAGTGGTTGAAAAACGAGTTTTAATGAGTCCAACATAAGTGTATGTAAAATTCCGACTTCAACCATATGTAAATGTGATATTTCAGATTTTTATGTTTAATACATTTGCAAACGTTTCTAAAAACCTATTTTTGCTTTGTCATTATCGGGTAATGTCTGTAGATGGATGGGGGGGGGAGGGAACAATTGAATCCATATTAGAGTAAGGCTGTAAAGTAACAAAATGTGGAAAAAGTCAAGGGGTCTGAATACTTTCCGAATGCACTGTATACTTCTTGCATAGCTGTTGTGAAGGAAGTTGTCAAGGAAGTGAGTTAGTGTTTACACAGGACCTCCCTCCCCCACCTACTGTCAGCCAATCATGTCAATGCGGAGCTATATGTCGCCCTCTGCATTGTTACAAAATGTGGGAGGCACATAGCAATGCAGTATGGAGCTCGAGTTGGTCTCTGCATGCCTCAGGGGTTCCGCAATGGTGTCACACCCTCCATATGAAGCCTCCGACCACATTTTCAGAACAAGCACAAAATGGCTTTTAGAAAGCACTAGTTTCACCACTGGTGTTTAAAATGAAAAGGCAACTGCAAAAGAAAATTGCTTATCTATTTTGTTATGCTGTTACATTTGTTTCGTTGTTTCATGTTCGATGCACTCAGGGTGTTGTTACATATCATTTGAGAGGCGTTCACCACAAGAAAATGGTGTCATGTCACTATGCCTGATTTAAATACTGTATATGAAATATTTGTTCTCCCTGAGGTGTTTACAGGCATTTGACACCATTCTGCATTTTATCATCTATTTTCCCAACATCATTCAGTTCAATCACATTACATGTTGAAATGTGTTCATTCAGTTGCAGAAGTCAGTCCTGGCTGAGCCCGTATGTGAGCTCACCGTGGCCGCTTTGCGGTTACAATGTAGCCAAGCTGTCTGTATGCGCCTATCAAATAAAATAAAATGGTATTGGTCACATAGACATATTAAGCAAATGTTATTGCGGGTGAAGCGAAATGCTTGTGTTCCTAGATACAACAGTTCAATAGTATATAGCAATTCACAAGAATACACAAATCTTAAAGTAAAAGAATGGAAATAAGAAATATATAAATACTAGGACTAACAATGTCGGATTGACTAAATACAGTAGAATAGAATACAGTATATACATATGAGATGAGTAAAGTAGTATGTAAACATTTATTAAAGTGACTAGTGTTCCATTATTTAAAATGGCCAGTGATTCCATGTCTATGTATATAGTGCAGCAGCCTCTAAGGTGCAGGGTTGAGTAGCCGGTTGGTACCCGGCTTGTGATGGCTATTTAACAGACTGATGTCCTTGAGATATAAGCTATTTTCCAGGCTCTCGGTCCCAGCTTTGATGCACCTGTACTGACCTCGCCTTCTGGATGATAGCGGGGTGAACAGGCCGTGGCTCGGGTGGTTGTTGTCCTTCATGATCTTTTTGGCTTCCTGTGACACCGGGTGCTGTAGGTCTCCATGTCTCAGTTGTCTCAAGGCTTAAAAATCATTCTTTCAAATCGGTCTCCTCCACTTCATCTACACTGATTGAAGTGGATTTAACAAGTGACATCAATAAGGGATCATAGCTTTCACCTGGTCAGTCTGTCATGGAAAGAGCAGACGTTCTTACTGTTTTGTACACTCAGTGTATATGTAGCAATTTAGCAATTAGGATTTATCTGTAATGGTTATGATACATACATTGTTGCTCAATGTTGGCATAAAGATAAACACACACTTTTCTGCCCTTGTGTTACATCATTTAAGTGCTCTAGTTCAATTGTAACGGCTGTTGGTGGAAGAAGGAGTGGACCAAAACACAGCGTGGTAAGTGTCCATGTTAATATTTATTTTAACGCTAAAACAAAATAACAAAAATAGACCAACACGAAACAGTTCTGTCTGGTGCAGAGACAGAAAACACCTACCCACAAACACAGGTGGGAACAGCCTACCTAAGTATGGTTCTCAGTAAGAGACAACGATTGACAGCTGCCTCTGATTGGGAACCATACCAGGCCAAACACATAGAAGTACAAAACATTGAACAAAACATAGAATGCCCACCCCAACTCACGCCATGACCAAACCAAAATAGAGACATAAACAAGGAACTAAGGTCAGGGCGTGACATCAATATCATTTATTGTGGAAGAACCTAGGATAAATTGTTGTGCTCTGTTCATAAATGGTGTCAATGCAAATCAATCAATCAATCAATATTTATAAATCCCTTTTTACATCAGCCGATTTCACAAGGTGCTCTACAGAAACCTAGCCTAAAACCCCAAACCGCAAGCAATGCAGATGTAGATGGTGGCTAGGAAAATAGTCTGGGTGGCCATTTGATTAATTGTTCAGCAGTCTTATGGCTTGGGGGTAGAAGCTGTTAAGGAGCCTTTCGGACCTAGACTTGGCACTCCGGTACCGCTTGCCGTGTGATAGCAGAGAGAACGCCTAATATGACACGCCTAATATATAGGTCCTGGATGGCAGGAAGCTTGGACCAAGTGATAGCGCCTTGCGGTTGAATTATATATTTCTGAACATAGAATACTCATAGTACAGAATAATGCTGCAATATACAAGAAATAAATCTCATTTGGACGAGCCAGAAAAAAATACAAAAAAGTACATTATGCTTTTAAGTTGTATACTATCAGAATATTTAGATATTTATGTATGAGTCTGTACATCATTGCAGTATTGTTTTGTTATTGAGACACTACCTCACTTTGGTTTTGTGTATTTTAATTTGTATGTTCTCTGACATCTGTTCAAATAATGTATAATGGTGCATTTTTTAAAATTATTTTCAACCTATCGTCTCCAGTAAAATTGTTTTCAACAGTAATTATACCGATGGTATTAATGTTAAGCACAATTTATTTTAAAAAACAAACCAAAAAATCATAATTTTTATCAAATTCAAATTTGGACCTCGAAGCCAGTTCCTGTACTTTTTTCCTTTTTCCCAAACTGATTTTGACCTGGGATACCAGTGGGTGCAATAAATGAGGCAAAACAGAAAACCAGCAGTAATCTGGACCTTGTAGGGTAAGAGTTGAATACCACTGATGTATATGGTTTCCTCTGAACACAAAACCAACAGAGGTGTGTGGTGTGGGTTACATTAGCAGAAAATGGAGACAATCCAACTGCCTTTCACACAGAACATCTGATTGTGTGGTGGTGGTTGTTTCTTTGGTTCTGTAGGAAGTTGCTGAGTATATACTACTGCTACGTTCCCGGATATCCAGGCATGAGGCCCTGTTTAAAAACTCACATCAGACTAAGTATTGTTAGAGTAAATTAAGGCATTATCATAGAAGTGAAACAGAAATTCTAATAAATAGCCCTTTGTTTTAATACTAAACTGTGAAAATAAGGCATTTCCTTTGACTGTCAAAGGTTGAAGAAGAGAAACTAACATGTCACAATCAAGGAATTCTAAAAGAGCTACCGGAAAAACTCTCTGTTAACACATATATTAGACGTCGATTAAGACAGCCCCCCGCATATCTCTGATTCAGAGGGGTTGGGTGAAATGCGGAGGACACATCTCTGATTCAGAGGGGTTGGGTGAAATGCGGAGGACACATCTCTGATTCAGAGGGGTTGGGTGAAATGCGGAGGACACATCTCTGATTCAGAGGGGTTGGGTGAAATGCGGAGGACACATCTCTGATTCAGAGGAGTTGGGTGAAATGCGGAGGACACATCTCTGATTCAGAGGGGTTGGGTGAAATGCGGAGGACACATCTCTGATTCAGAGGGGTTGGGTGAAATGCGGAGGACACATTTCGATTGAATGCATTCAATTGTGCAACTGGCTAGGTATGACAAGACAGTTAGTTGGATCTAAGATTGTGTGTTTGTTTACCCAATACTTACCAATTACACAATACTTTCATTTGACCAGTTAAGTAGTATACATTGTTATTCCGTAAAATGTTATGAATTTTGTTCAAACAGTTTTTTTCTGTTCTCACTTATCCCCAAATGATTAAGCAGTAAGGTCCACGTTTACCAGTCCACGTGGGCTGTGAATGTCAGAGTTTGTCCTTGCCTTCTAATCCAATACCTCGGTATTAAACTGTGTGGACCTAACAGCCAGTCAATGACATTAATTGATATGCCAATGAATGATCAATTGAATTGATCAATTACATGCCCAGGAAATGTAATCCTCCACGAGTAAGAAGTATATTCCTATGTGTTGTCCTATGGTAATGACCATCCTCTCCTCTCTCACAGCCATGGCGGTGAATGTTGTATCTCACAGCCTGAACCTCCTGGAGACTCTCAAAGACTCCATCGAGAACGACAAGCTGTCAGACGTCAAGGATGCTGTGGAGGACCACCTGATCAGCCGGATCAACTTGGTCGTGGCAGGAGAGCGGGGGCCCGAGAAGTCTGCCTTCCTTAACGCCCTCTGTAGTGTGGGCCCTTTGGATTAACCCCTTCTCCCCCACCCCTCCAAAGGATCTGGCCATCTACACAAACCCAAACACCCAGATTTCTGCCTGAGGGACCTGCCACCCGTCCCTGGAGCCTTGCCCTTTGACCCGGAAGCTTACGTGGGGCTAGTCAAGTTCCTGCGGTACAACGTGGTGGTCATGGTGTTCACTCAGTCTCCAGGCCAACAGCGTGGTGGTGTTCCTGGAGGCCCTCTCGGTGCAGAGGGACATGGTGTACTTTGCCCTGCTGGCCTTCGATATTGACATGGAGAAGAGCCTGGAAGAGAGGCGGGAGGCCAGCCTGGAGGTGCAGAAGGCCAAGGGGGTGGCCCTGCCTAAGGTTCCTAGTGAGACCGTCCTGTCTGGAGAAACTTGACTCCTGGAGCCTTTTGGACCTAGACTTGGCATTCCGTTACCGTTTGCTGTGCTGTAGCAGAGAGAACAGTCTACAGTATATCCGGGCCCACGCCCTCCTCAAGGCCTTGCCCACTCTCTCCCCAGCTTCTGGTCACCCAGAAGAAGGACACCTTCAAGGCCCTGGTGTGGGCGGTCGCCTTGCTCTTTGGAGTGGTGTCAGCCATCCCTGTGCCCCTTGTGGCCTGGTATGGTGGATGGCAGTGTGGGTGTGAGGATTCTCACCAAGAAATAAAGGAGAGCCGCACACTCTAGGAGCTTAAATGCAAAAATGTAATGTCCAACGTTTCGACAGACAAGCTGTCTTCATCAGTGTATAATGACAAACACTGAGGGGTGACTCGTTTATATCGTGTCAAAAGACACACACAGGTGTCTGTAATCATGGCCGGGTGTGGTCATGTTTCCTTCAAAAACCCCCAAACAGGGAAACAGATTCCAATCAAAGGTGTGATCACGTGCTCCACTAATGCAGTTATTCATCTTATAACTTGTCCTTGTGGTAAAAATTATGTGGGTAAAACAAAGCACGAATTAAAAGTACGAATCTCAGAGCATCGTAGCACCATTAGGTGCAAAAACTTGACTTACCAAGTTGCAGCCCACATTTTGGAAGCAAACCACTCGATTTCGTCTCTACGTTATATTGGCATTGAACATGTCACCCTCCCTAGGAGAGGGGTGACCTCGACAAATTATTGTTAAAACGAGAGGCTGCCTGGATCTTTAATTTAAAGACCCTTGCTCCCTTCGGTCTCAACGTAGACTTTGTTCTGAAGCCATTGTTGTGATTATTGTGCTATTGTAAATGTTTGCTGGCTTATGTAGCCAAGTTGTATCTATGATTGTACGCTATCCATTTATGTTTTTAAATGCTATTTTAATATATGAGAATTAACCAATGATATCAGGCCACACCCGGCTATGATTACAGACACCTGTGTGTCTTTTGACACGATATAAACGAGTCACCCCGCAGTGTTTGTCATTATACCCTGATGAAGACAGCTTGTCTGTCGAAACGTTGGACATTACATTTTTGCATCTGAGCTCCTAGAGTGTGCGGCTCTCCTTTATTTTTCAAAGTGTTCTACTCCGCTAGCCAGCACCTCGCCTAAATAGGTGTGCGTTTCTTTCGCCTCTAGAGGATTCTCACCAAGACCAGGGCCTTGCTCTGTTTGGATGACGAGTCCTTGGAGCTGTTGGCAGGGAAACACGGCATGGAACCTATTTCGTGAACATGATTAACTGTGTATGCACTTTGTTTTCTAGATGTGAAGGAACCCAAGAGCTCTGGTAGTAACACAGTGAGAGAGGGTGATACCCTGAATCTGACCTGCACTGATGACAGCTACCCACCATCATCATCAAACGTCACCTGGAGTAAGAATGTGTAGAACTGCAGGAAATTTGCTGTAAACTGCTAATCATTCTCTCCGCCCCATGGCAAAATAAGTATAATAGGATGAAATGAGTTATAAAATTGCAAATTCTTCTCTGAACCCCATGGCAGAATGTGTATATTTGCAGCATTTCTCTATGTCCCATGGCAAAATGTGTAGAATAATAATTTTTTTCGAGGTCAAGAGTGGGGCCCTAAAATGTTGTGCTTGCAAGGTAGGGGAAACAACATTTTTGCTTAGGGCCCCCAAAAGGCTACCGCCAGCTCTGACTACATGTGTGGGTATGGATGTTGTTAAGCAGACCCGTGAGCCACTGCTGCCCCCCTGATGAGTTCAGATTTTTTGTGGCCCCCACCCCCATCAAAGTTGCCGATTCCCGATTTATACCATTGGTAGCCTGTAATTATTGTTGAGTGAAATTTGTGGAGATGGTAGGTTGGAAATAGCAAAAAAGAAATACCCCATTTATACATGCTTTGAACAGATTTCAGAGAACAAACAAATGAAAAAAGTGAGGTAGTGCCTCAATATAAAATAATGTTGAAATAATGAACACCTATAAATCGAAAAATATTCTCAGATACTGGTGAGCTGACAATGTCAAAAACGATACACACGCTTCAATGGGGCAGAAGGCCGTGTGTTGTGGTGATTATGAACGGTCAGACAGCTACAGTAGCAACAGTGACACAAAGCTGCCATGTGGGGAATCATAGGTGGCTCGTTTCAGCTAGTTGTATCTTGTTCTTGATACCATGTCTTGTTTTGACTGATGTCACGTCTATGTTAATATGTTAAAAAAAATGCTGGCTAGCTAACCAACAACTGTAATAATGTATTTGTATTTTCAATAAACATTGGAGAAGAAATATACTTTACATGTTGTCAACGATCTAAGTCAACCTGTCTCTACCATTCCAAACCACATCTTTGTCAGTCCTTCCTCATGGTGACAAAACAGAATTATTACAAAAGTCAAATGACACTTCCTTGAAAAACATTACCAAAACTTGCTTCTATGTACAACTAGAAAATATTCTTATTGAAATTGTACAACCACCAGGAACATACAGTACCAGCTGACACCGGGCTGTAAAATAGAGCATTTACCAAAACTATTAACTACACTAGTTTCAGTTGAACAAAAGTCCCAGTATCATCATAAAACTCAATTCGGATTCAGAAAATTATTTAAGAACCCATGGCTAATACTGTATGCCATCCCCCACGTTTCTAGCGAAAATTGCTTTGTCACTCACCACCACCCATAATAGCCTTGACGTTGGAGTAAAGCGCTGTATCCTCATCTGTCTCTGTTGCTGGCTTACCGTTCCCTTTCTCCTCATCCTTCCCCATATTCATACCACTCCCCTCTCCTCCATCATCATCCCCTTCTTTCTTCTTCTCTCTTTTGATTTTGGCGTAGTCTGACTCTGTGGTGGTGGTCTTCTTCTGTGCCTCCTCAGGAGTCTTCTTCTTCAGCAGGGAGTAGTTGATTCTGGCGTAGTCCACTTCATTTAGTTCTTCCCCTGTGGCAAATTTTCCCCCGGCTCCACTGGTCTGGGGCCCTCCATTTTCAGCTCCCTCCCTCAGCTCCAACTGCAGAGGGGTCTGTTCGCCGTCCACAGCCTGTCCTGCATTTGTCTATGGAGTAGATGACAAAGTACTGTGTTAGGAGTCTTTTGTTAGCTTGGTGATGTTACGGCTGTCGTTGGAATGAGACCAAGGTGCAGCGTGGTAGGCGTACATTTTGAATTTATTAAATGAACACCAATAAAACAAGAAAGATAAACGACACGTAAAGTATTGTAGCGCTAAACCAGCAGCTAACAAAAACAAGATCCCATAACAGAAAGTGGGAAAAAGGGCTGCCTAAGTATGATTCCCAATCAGAGACAACGATAGACAGCTGCCTCTGATTGGGAACCATACTCGGCCAAAAACAAAGAAATAGACAACATAGAATGCCCACCCCAAATCACACCCTGACCTAACCAAACAGAGAAATAAAACGGCTCTCTAAGGTCAGGGCGTGACAGGTGATCTCAGATCTGTTTATGCTGTCTTATCAACTCATATTGGCATGTCAATGCTAACTAAATGTTGGTAAAGCTGAATAAAGAAAGAAACTGGTACTGCACCTGTTGGTCTTCACATGTCACCATCTCCAGGTTCATGAAAGGGCTTTTGGAGTCTGAGTCCTTTGGGATCCTCTCTTTTTGCCTAAGGACAATATTGCAAATTAAATTTATCTAACTGTATCTTGAATTGTGTGTAACAGTGATAACACCAAGTAAAACTGAAATGATAACTTAAAACACAAAATATAAATATCCATTAACAAACGACTTATAGCTTAGACTAATTTCCACTTCCTGAACACATACTACTTAAAGAAAAAACATAGCCTTTTCTTAGTAAAAATGAAATAAATACAGTTTTCTTTCCACCATATAGTCAGACACATTCTATTCACAGGCTTGTACACAGCACAGAGGTTGTAGTAGCATTTTAGCAGTGCAGGAGATGCTGATATAGAACATGGGATCAACAATCAATATAATAAAATATACAAAAACATACATCAAATAATAACTGAAAGTCAAGTGCGGTTGCATATGAGTATATTAGCAAAAACGTCCATTACATTATGGTGCAAGGCGTTGGTGCATTCGACAACATATCTGATTCTCTTGATAGTAAATATGAATTTCTAAAGACAATCTGCAATTGATTTAAAAAACAACACTCAGTTAACACTAACTGTACATCAGTAATAGAATGCATGTACCTTTTACATTTCCCTTTCAAACACAGGAAGATACAACAGATGGTGGCTGAGAAGGCTGCACCAATCACAAATGCAGTAATCAGTTTTAGGTCCGACAGCATAGCTACAATGCCTTCCCATTCCTCTAAAAAGAGAACAACAAATCAAATCAAATTAAATCAAATGTTATTTGTCACATACACATGGTTAGCAGATGTTAATGTGAGTGTAGCGAAATGCTTGTGCTTCTAGTTCCGACCGTGCAGTAATAACCAACGAGTAATCTAACCTAACAATTTCACAACAGCTACCTTATACACACAAGTGTAAAGGGATGAAGAATATGTACATAAAGATATATGAATGAGTGATGGTACAGAACGGCATAGGCAAGATGCAGTAGATGGTATCAAGTACAGTATATACATATGAGATGAGTAATGTAGGGTTATGTAAACAAAGTGGCATAGTTTAAAGTGGCTAGTGATACATGTATTACATAAAGACGCAGTAGATGATATAGAGTACAGTATATACATATGCATATGAGATGAGTAATGTAGGGTATGTAAACATTATATTAAGTAGCATTGTTTAAAGTGGCTAGTGATATGTTTTTACATCAATTTCCAACTCTGAATGGGAAGTGGCTCATTACTTCATATCCCCTGGAAGAAAATATTAATTTCTCTAAGCCTAAATGTACATAACATCATAAATATTGCAAACATTGGGTGGGAATGGGAAGCTGTGACTCTAACCAAGTAACTTGACATACATATTTACCTCTTTGCTTTTCTTGGCTCTTATTTTGGTAGACGTACAGCTTCTCTCTCACTACACCCACAACATTTCTGCTGACACATTCCACAGTGATGTTGTTGTGGTTTCCAACAGTCAGGCTGATGGTGCTGTTCACTGAGGAACCCAACACTGACGTAGTGGGGCTGCACCTCCCTGTGTTGAGCTCCAGCAGTGGCCACACTATGAGGGGTAAGGGAACCCCCTGACTGACACACACACAGGTCATGACCTCTGCCTGGTCCACACACCCAGAGCCAGGAAGAATCACAGGAAGGTCTGGAAAAAGACAGTGAAGAGAGAGATATCAGTGATGCTAAAAACATGCCAGAGTAATTCCAGATCATAAAATAGGACATGAGTTTGTATATTTCAGTCCAGTTTGTACTTACACATCACAGTGACAACAATGGAAGCTGTCAAAGTCCTGTTAAGGTGTTGAACTGTACACACATACTCCCCAGCATGTTCTCTTGTCACATTGGAGATGGTGAGAGCAGCATTTTCCCTGTAATTCTGAAGTGGGGCACTTGTCCCGTTCTTACTCCAAGTGATGTCAGATGGAGGGTAACTGTTAACACTGCAGGTCAGATCCAGGGTACCATCCTCCTTCACCATTTCATTTCCAGTTATTTGAGGGTCTTTCACATCTTTAAGTGCAAAGAGTTTCTAATTGTACACATTTATTTTTAAACACACTAAATTCAGACTATGTTGGTTGAGGGACTAATAGCAATGGATCATGATTAAAAAAGGAAAAAGTCAAAGCCATGACATAACTGCAGGTGGAGCCTTTATACTGTATCATTTGCTTATTATCAAGGTTATTCCTAGGTTTCAAAGATTCTCTGGAATAAGGTGTTTCATGTCAAATGTAGGATAGGTGGTACTCACATGTCACATTCAAAGTTACTGTCTCTTCAATTTGATATTTTTTCTGGAAGGTTACTTGACACGTAACCATCATGTTGTGGTGTTCAGCTGAGGGGGTAAAGGTCAACGTTGAGAAGTGGGTTGTTGTCACATGGGTCAGGTCCTCTCTAATCTGTATGGTGGTGTTGTCTCTGAGCTCAGTGATGTTGTCTCCTGTTCCTCTGCATGTCCATGTGATGTTAGGAGGAGTTCCAGAGCAGATCCCCGGGGCGGTGCAGGTCAGAGTAGCTGGTTCTCCCTCTGTCAGAGGAGGAGTCAACACTGAGGGCTTCTGGGTCAGAGCTGGAGGCAGGAAATACAAACACAGAAGTGAGTTTTACATTTGTGTACCAGACATCAGAGAAACAGAATCAGACACAGTGTAACATTATCCTAACTATGCTACCCATGTTAATTAAACTGCTCCAAATAATGCCCCCCAAAATTCCACCATTGTTTAGAAAAAAGCAGACTTTGGAAAGGGAGACTTGGGGAGGGGAATCTTGGCATTTGTGAATTGGAGGTATGTACCTGTATGTTACAGTCAGTGTACATAACTAACTACAGTAATAGTCATGTCAATGTAACTGAGCGTAATAGTCATGTTGTACCTGTCACTGTGATTTTCATTTTCTGTGGGTATGTAAATGATCCTCCTAACGTTCTGAATTGATACTCTCCAGCATCATTCTCTCTGATGTCGTTGATGATCACACTACAGTTCTTCTTTGTCAGATCAGCCTCTAGTAGAGACACTCTCTGTTTAAAATTCTCCTGCGCTTTATGGGGAGTTTCAGAGTGGAAAATTATCTTTTTATCCTTATCACATTTGCCATTTGTAAGGCACTTGAACCATATTGCAGGGGTAGTTTTGATGTTATCAGGGTGAGTGAAAGTACATGAAATAACAGCACATAGTCCCTTCTCTGCTGTTATTTCTGCTGGACTGAAGGTGATGGTCCAGGGTGATGGTGTTGTTGGTGGTGGTTGTTGCTGTCCTGATGGAGGGAAATGAATACAGTCATGAGTAATACAGAAAGCACTTGGATACTACTTCACTTGTTCGTAAACATTTTTTATGAGATAATGTCTACTGAGATATTTGCCAAACCACTACTACTACCACATCTACTTATGATTATCATATCAACATTAGTTGTGATAAAAGGGACGTTACCGTTGCATGTGGCTCTCTCTGTCAGAGAGAGAAGTAGAGCTGCCGAGATGAGGACCCACATCCTGCCTCCACTGCCTTGATGAATCAATCACACGGGGTCTCTTTCCTCTTTCTCTTATTGTCACTATCTCTGACGGTGTCCACTGGTCTGGAGCACAGGTGTGAAATAGAATTTGAAATGGTGTTGTGATAATAACAACATATAGCAATACACATCCGATATTAATGTTTCATTACATCTTTATGAGTGCTACAGTGTCATCCATAACAACCGTCGTATAGCATGTTTATTCAACTAAGACGTATTTTGCTGTAATGCCTAGAGAGTATGTCAAAGAAAAATGCATGGTCTCAGTGTCACGACTTCCACCGAAGGTGGCTCCGCTGCCTGTTCGGGTGGCGCTCGGCGGTCGTCGCCGGTCTACTAGCTGCCAACGATCCCCTTTTCCTTTTCTGTTTGTTATGTCTTATTGGTTGCACCTGTTTCTTGTTTGAGTTTTGTTTCAGGGCTATTTAAGCCTGTTAGGCCCGCCTGCTTTTGTGCGGGCTTGTTCTCTGTTTGTCTATGTTGGTTGCGTTTATGTTCACTGACTGTTTGGTGTCCAGTTTTGGGTTGGACATATCTATTTTCGCCTGTCGTTTTTGGCGTTACTTTTGGACACCGTAATAAAGTTTGTTTTTCCCCATTATCCTCTGCTCTCTGCTCTGCGCCTGACTCCACACCCACCACTCCTAGCTGTGTGACACTCAGTTCCTATGAGCGCCTTCTTCTTAATGCATTCCAAGCACATTTATAACTCCTTATGAGTGACTCCTTATAAAACATTATAATGCCCAGCATAAGCGTTAATAACTGCTCCAAAATATCTTTAACTGCATTCATAAATCTTTATGCATAAGCTACAGTTGAAGTCGGAGGTTTACACACACTTAGGTTGGAGTCATTAAAATTTGTTTTTCAACACCTCCACAAATTTCTTGTTAACAAACTATAGTTTTGGCAAGTCGGTTAGGACATCTACTTTGTGGATGACACAAGTAATCTTTCCAACAATTGTTTACAGACAGATTATTTCACTTACTTCACCGTATCACAATTCCAGTGGGTCAGAAGTTTACATACACTAAGTTGACTAGGCCTTTAAACAGCTTGCAAAATTCCAGAAAATCATGTCATGGCTTTAGAAGCTTCTTATAGGCTGATTGAAATCATTTGAGTCAATTGCAGGATGGATGTATTTCAAGGCCTACCTTCAAACTCAGTGCCTCTTTGCTTGACATCATGGGAAAATCAAAAGAAATCAGCCAAGACCTCCACAAGTCTGGTTCATCCTTGGGAGCAATTTCCAAACGCCTGAACGAACCACGATCATCTGTACAAACAATAGTACACAAGTATAAACACCATGGGACCACGCAGCCGTCATACCGCTCAGGAAGGAGATGCGTTCTGTCTCCTAAAGATTAATGTACTTTGGTGCAAAAAGTGCAAATCAATCCCAGAACAACAGCAAATTACCTTGTGAAGATGCTGGAGGAAAACAGGTACAAAAGTATCTATATCCAAAGTAAAACAAGTCCTATATCAACATAACCTGAAAGTCTGCCGCTGCTCCAAGGAAGAAGCCACTGCTCCAAAACTGCCATAAAAAAAAGCGGGGTTTGCAACTGCACATGGGGACAAAGATTGTACTTTTGGAGAAATGTCCTCTGGTCTGATGAAATAAAAATAGAACTGTTTGGCCATAATGACCATCGTTATGTTTGGAGAAAAAAGGGGGATGTTTGCAAGCTGAAGAACACCATCCCAAGCGTGAAGCACGGGGGTGGCAGCATCATGTTGTGGGGGTGCTTTGCTGCAGGAGGGACTGGTGCACTTCATAAAATAGATGGCATCATGAGGAGGGAAAATAATGTGGTTATATTGAAGCAACATCTCAAGACATCAGTCAGGAAGTTAAAGCTTGGTCGCAAACGGGGCTTCCAAATGGACAATGACCCCAAGCATACTTCCAAAGTTGTGGCAAAATGGCTTAAGGACAACAAAGTCACGGTATTGGAGTGGCCATCACAAAGCCCTGACCTCAATTCTATAGAAAATGTGTGGGCAGAACTGAAAAAGCATGTGCGAGCATGGAGGCCTACAAACCTGACTCAGTTACACCATCTCTGTCAGAAGTAATGGGCCAAAATTCACCCAACTTATTGTGCGAAGCTTGTGGAAGGCTACCCGAAAGGTTTGACCCAAGTTAAACAATTTAAAGTCCATGCTACCAAATATTAATTCAGTGTATGTAAACTTCTGACCCACTGGGAATGTGATGAAAGAAATAAAAGCCGAAATAAATCATTCTCTCTGCTATTATTGTGACATTTCACATTCTTAAAATAAAGTGGTGATCCTAACTGACCTAAGACAGGGAATTTGTACTATGATTAAATGTCAGGAATTGTGAAAAACTGAGTTTAAATGTATTTGGCGCAGGTGTATGTAAACTTCCGACTTCAACTGTATATAAAGCCTTTTGAAGCAATGTGTTGTAATGCCATAAAGGATTAATAGAAAATTACCATTACATTAAGTAGTCATAATCAAGTTTTAACAGTCATTCAATGTAACAAAACCAAACTATATAATGGTTCAATAGCTTGTCTTTCGATCCATGCAGAAAGTTAGACTGAATCAGCACATTACCTCTCTGTGTGCTCTCTCCTCCTGTTGATCAGGAGCCCTGTGTGTCTCTGATGGGTGTGAACTGTCACTTCATGTCCCCAGTCTGTTACTCTCTCTGACCTGGTGCTGCAATCCAGGAAGTCCCTCTGTACTGTATACCGCCCAGCCATACTGTATATAGACCATAATCAACCTACCCATCAAACCAACTTGGTTAACATTTAAGTCATTTAGCAGACACTCATATCCAGAGAAACTTACAGTAGTGAGTCAATGCATTTTTGTACCTTTTCCTGTATTGGTCCCCCGTGGGAATCAAACCCACAACCCAGGCATTGCAAGCACCGTACTCAAACAACTGACCCACAGACTGCAATCCCAACACACACTGCAATACCCATGCCTTTTATATTTACATGCAGTTTCATTTTACTATAAGACAGATTTATACAAGAAAATGTGTACATATTTCAAGATTGGCCGTTTGTAACAAGTACATGTGAATAATATGGAAAATGCCTTGCATTGGATAGAGATACGCTTGCAATATTCTCTCTCTTTTTTAACCCCTCTGTGGTCTGAAAGATGTTGTCGTTTCCTCAATATGCAAGATCTGCTTGCAAAAAGGGTACTTCCCTTTATATGCGTTAAAAACACATTCGCTGACATATTCTTAAGTAACTCACAAGCATGCTGAATGCATTTATTATGAGCGACAGGTAGCCTAGAGTTTAAAAGCGTTGAGGCAGTAACTGAAAAGTTGAGGTCAGGGCTCTGTGCAGGCCAGTCAACTATTTCCACCCTGATCTCGACAAACCATTTCTGTACGGACCTCTCGTGGTGCATGAGGGCATTGTCATGCTGAAGAAGGAAAGGGCCTTCCCCAAACTGTTTCCACAAAGTTGGATGCACAGAATCATCTAGAATGTCATTGTATGCTGTAGCGTTAAGCTTTCCCTTCACTGGAGCTAAGGGGCATGGCCCGAACAATGAAAACAGCCCCAGGCCATTATTTGTCCTCCACCAAACTTTACAGTTGGCATTATGCATTGGGGCAGGTAGCGTTCTAGTGGCATCCGCCAAACCCAGATATGTCCGTCGGACTACCAGATGGTGAAGCATGATTCATTACTCCCGAGAAAGCGTTTCCACTGCTTCAGAGTCCAATGGTGGCGAGCTTTACGCCACTCCAACCGACTCTTGGCATTGCACATGGTGATTTTAGGCTTGTGTGCGGCTGCTTGGCCATGGAAACCCATTTCATGAAGCTCCCGATGAACAGTTCTTGTGCTGACGCTGCTTTCTGAGGCAGTTTGGAACTCGGTAGTGAGTGTTGCATCCGAGGACAGACAATTTTTAAGCGCTACACGCCTACCAATTTGCGGCTGAGCCATTGTTGCTCCTAGACATTTCCACTTCACAATAACAGCACTTATAGTCGACAGGGCAGCTCTAGCAGGGCAGAAATGTAGGAAATTACTTGTTGGAAATATGAAACCTATGACAGTGCCACGTTGAAAGTCACTCAGCTCTTCAGTTAGGCCATTCTGCTGCCAATGTTTGTCTATGGAGAATGCATGACTGTGTGCTCAATTTTATACATCTGTCAGAAACAGGTGTGGATGAAATAGCCGAATCCACTAATTTGAAGGGGTTTCGACATACTTTTGAAAAAATTGTGTATTTTGTGATGATTTCATACCTTATTCAAAATCAGGAACATATTAGATTTTTTTTCTTCCACAATCATTCACTTATACATTTATATCAGACCCACATTTTAAGAGTGATGATTCCTCTTTCACAGTTGCATTATTTTTAAAATGTTAAAAAAATATTTGACCATTACTGCAATTCCTCTAAAAACAATATTACCGTAAAAGTCATGCCTTCTTGGACTTCAACTCAGTTCCCCATTACATTTTTATTGTATTTGAACCAGACCTGTTAGTGCATCTTCACAGAGTTTGACCAACCCTTACAACACTCTGTGGGCCCTAGTTTAGTTCCTCTTCACACTTTGAGACTGTGTTGAAGTGCTATGGTCTTGCTATATTTGTTAGGTGGGGTTTTACTTCTCCTAAATACTTTCGTTTAAACTCTACACCATGTTCCCTGAAATATATGTGTTGCTGCTGTTGAAAAAGGGTGTAAAGTACAGGTCTTCTGAGCAGGCCTCATGCTGCAGCAGGGACAGTACAGCAAACTGTCTTTACAATACCTGCTATTGTGACTTTTATAAGGGATTCTAGATATGATTTAATTTGGGCTGAATTCTGGTGGCATGAGCCTCAACCTGTTGGTTACTCCTGCAAATGCCTTCTAAAGTCTCTCATCAGTGTGCACCAAACTACAGATACTCACACAGTTGGTACCTAAACTAAAAGCCTTGTGGAATTATTCTAGCCATTGTAAGTCATTGTCAAACTGAATGGAATTGAAATGAAATTTAGGGTAAACCTAAGTGGGTTAACAACTAAGTAAAACATACTCAACTGATGCATTTGGCACAATCATTGTGATAAAACTGGGGATTTCCGCACAAATATAGTTACATAAGCGTTGGAACTCTTTATTGTATCACAAAAATATAATCTATCACAACCATGGTGTCAAATGCGTCGTACATCAGTTGTACAACCTAAGTGTGTACGGGGCCAAAGATATCGGTTGAGTCAGATGTTAGTGAACTATTAGTAAAGATTAACCAGCAGCATAAAATATTGAAGTAGTGTAAGCTCTACCAATGACTTTTGGTTTGATATTTGTTGTTTTTGTAATTCATTGAGATGCACTAAAAACTGAAGTGTTAAGATGTGTGGAATGCAATCCCAGGATAAAGTAACTGACCAATGTGAACCATATGCACAGTTATTTTAATCTGAAATATGAACTGCCCTCATGCATTAGTTCAAAGACTAAACAAACAAGTATACCAAGGGACTGAATGTCAATGCAGTATTTTAGGTTACTATGCTGACTTTAGTATAATCTACAGCTGTTCCTAATTGTGCTGACATTAACACAGTGTTGTACTGTGCAACAGTTTATATTGTCTCAACACAAAACTAGGTTGTGAAAAGGGGGAACTAAAGACAGATACTGACCCTCAACTCTGGCCTCTACAGATATTTTTACATTTCCCGCAGCCAGAAATGACAGAAAATATTTAGATATATATCTGTAATTGTGCTCACAAGTATCAGAGAACAAGATCTCAACCGAACGGTGAGACCTAAGTGAGACAGGGAGATGGCTGGTACACAGTAGAGAGTGGTAAGTTGATTTATAACAATATAAACAAGAGTCATTTATCAGCATATTATGAAGTGATGAATTGTTTGTGCATTTGGCTAGCTGTTTAGGGAAACAAATGGTATATTCTCTATTACAGCATAGATTTGTATCTCATAAACTTTGATTTTTTATGTCTTGTGATAACAGAAGATGCTGGTTGAGATCTGCACTGTTGCTATCTGCTGGGTCATAACAGCAAGCTGTAGTCAGTGCATAGGTACAGTATAACGCTCTATGACTTGACAAAATAGTCAAGTAACATGTTTTGGAATAAGATGACTCTCTTTGTAAGCTTTGGCTAGTCAAATGTATATGTATTACTATACTGTACATTTCTTTATAGAGCCTCGTGAGACAGGTAGAAACTTCTCCATCACAGTGACCCAAGACGTTACAGTAGAGGCTGGACGGTGCATTCCTATATCATGTAAATTCACATACCCAGGCAACATTACTAAATACGTACGAAGAGTCTGGTTCAAAGGAGATCCACTTACACCTGTATTTGAAAAAGATGCAGAGGTGTGTGGTGTTGATTGGCAGATCCTGAAAGGTCCTGAAAGGTCTTGCAGCTTTTTCCTCGAAGACCTGCAAGAAGGAGAAAGCGAGTATAGATTCAAGTTAACATGGGGAGATGATCAAATGTATGTTTTTCCTGAGAGGGTACGAGTCTCAGTGTCTGGTACGTAAGAAACCATGTCAACAAATATACTACTTTCATTCTCTTAAATCACGCTGCAGATTATAATGAGTATTACTGTATTTTTTAACACTTCTTTGCCTGATGAAAATGTCACCTTATGTGTCCAAGTTAGAATAAATGTAGCCTACACACTCTGAATTCTAATAATGTTAAATTGCAGCATATTTGGTCACTGATTCAGAACTACCAACCATGATAATCATGTATTTCACATCACAGCATAATCTGAATTAAAATGCTTGAAAAATGAATTGTCAAAGGGATCCAACTTTGCCAAATTCTGTTTAGCTCTAACCCAGAAGAAGCCCACTGTGGAGACACCCCCTCTCACAGAGGGAGAGTGGGCCACACTGACCTGCAAAGTATATTCACTAAATGACCTCTGCCTGCAAAGACCAGAAGAAGATTTTGTTGGAATAGCCTGGAGAGGGACAGAGAACTTAGGCATCTTGGGGATAATACTTCAATCAAAAGCAGAGAATGGAATCAGTGTGAAAAGGTTATTTTTCAAACCTAAATCCGAACATCACAACATCAACCTCACATGTATGGGCTTCTACAGCAACGTCAACATTACAGTGGAGAAAACAGTGACTTTAACAGTAAAATGTAAGTACACTCACTTTTCAGAGAATTCCCTCATTATCAAAATTCAGTACAGTACTTACTTATTCTTAAAGAGTCTCTGTTAGGTAAAAAAGCCATATCTCATGATGCTGTAAAAACTATATACTGTATATCATGATGAATGTAAAAACGATTTATTTGTCTTCCCTAGACCGTCCCAAGTTCCTGAATGGCTCTCTCTGTGTGGTCCAAGCAGAGGTCCTGACATGTGTTTGTGTCAGTCAGGGGGTTCCCTTACCAGTGATTGCTTGGCCAATGTTAGGGGTCTATATTAGTTACAGTGTCATCGTCTCCAGGAGTGCCCAAACCGTGAACAGCACCATCACCATGTCTGCCTCAGAATACCAGAACAGCAGCGTGGAGTGTGTCAGCAGGAATGTAATTGGCCAGAACGAGATGGAGTTCCCCATACTACACCAAGCTGAAGGGGGCCTGACACGTAAGTTCTTCAGTTTAACATCCTATGTATGTACGTATAGGACTCGTGTTACATTTTACAATTTGAGTGAAGAAGAATCACCCATTAATTTCTGCTCAAATCACACCGACATAGAGGACAACATTTTCACCATGCAAAAGTTGTGTTAAGTGCAAAATTCACCATTCATCTCATTATAATGTGGCAGTGTGATTTAATTTTCAACTTTTCTTCAACAATGTTTGTAATAAATTGGCGACTACTCATTATATCTTGTTTATACTCTATAGTTTCATGATCACCTCTTTATAAAGCACATTGTTTTATGGTTTGGGCTAGGCCCCTTAGTTTCAGTGAAGGGAAATCTTAACGCTACAGCATACAATGACATTCTAGATGATTCTGTGCTTCCAATTTTGTGGCAACAGTTTGGGGAAGGCCCTTTCCTGTTTCAGCATGACACTGCCCCAGTGCACAAAGCGAAGTCCATACAGAAATGATTTGTTGAGATCGGTGTGGAAGAACTTGACTGGCCTGCATTGAGCCCTGACCTCAACCCCATCAAACATCTTTGGGATGAATTGGAACACCGATTGCGAACGAAGCCTAATCGCCCAACATCAGTGCTCGACCTTACTAATGCTCTTGTGGCTGAATGGAAGTATGTCCTCAGCAGTGTTCCAACATCTAGTGGAAAGCCTTTACACAAGAGTGGAGGCTGTTATAGCATTAAAGGGGGGATCAACTCCATATTAAAGCCCCTGATTTTGGAATGAGATGTTTGATGAGCAGGTGTCCACTTACTTTTGGTCATGTAGTGTATGTCAAATACCACATTTCCATCCACAATTTTTATGATAGTAAAGTCATACCGTATAAAAAAAAGTATGACATCTGTGATGGAAGCAGGAAGTTTCGATACAATTTTTAAAATGCAGACAGATCATTTGTTTGTTTGACATGGTGGTATATCTTTGCGAGAAATGGCAGTGGAAACGCCTTTATGCGTAAATATTGAAATAACCAACATAGTATCGAGGTATAAACTTGGAGTCAAGCAATGATATGGTGTGTGGTCCACTACGATTCGGGAAACCATGCAGTTTATTAGGCTACAAATGAAATCAATGATGAACTTCACAGGGTGGTGATAGTGCACGGTTATCTTGATGCTACTTTGAAATAAATATCGAGGGTCTTATTCTGATGACATGATCGTTGCTTGACTGCCGTTTGACAAAGAGAAATATTCTCGCTCCTATCCATATTAATTTCATCATTTAACATTAGACTAGCCAACCAGCACAGCCTACCCGCACTGTATCTGCAAGCTGTTAGCCTTTATGCATGTGCCAAAATCAGATTAGGCACATTTTCTATTTACCGCACAGTTTTTGTGACAAAACTATCGCTAAAGTTATTAGGTAAATGACAACTTAAGTGATTTTTTTTTGGTGTGTGCACCGCGTTTGCTGGAAACTTGCACATTTTATTCTGCATGAAAATCTGTCGCCAATTGGATGAAAACCTAGCTAGTGGGGTAAAGAGTAGAGCTAAAGTAGAATAGTGTTGGATCAATTAAACAAAGTGTTTTCGAACCAATGAATGTGTATCACTTTCCATAGATATCCCTGGGTCAGAGAAGAGGGATGTTGCAGTCATTCCCTGGATAATCGTTGGCTTGTCCCTTAGCCTTAATGTGGCCCTCCTTGTCTATCTGACCAGTGCTTGTAGATGGTAAGAAAACATTACAATTCCACAGTTTCATACATGAGGACATATGGCATAAGTTCAGGTGCCATAAAATGCTTATCATTGTTATATTGAGCTTTTTTTATCAAAAAGTTATGCAAGGTAAGACTGTCTGAGCGAGGTAAATTCAGTGCTGGAAAATGTAAAATCTCATACTTGAGTAAAAGTAAAGATACCTTCATAGAAAATGACTCAAGTAAAAGTTACCTAGTAAAATACTACTTGAGTAAAAGTCTAAAAGTATTTGGTTTAAAATAAACTTAAGTGTCAAAAGTAAATGTAATTGCTCAAATCCTCTCGAGTGGCGCAGTGGTCTAAGGCACTACATCGCAGTATTAGTTGTGCCACTAGAGATTCTGGGTTCAAGTGCAGGCTCTGGCGCAGCCGGCTGTGACCGGGAGACCCATGGGGCAGTGCACAATTGGGCCAGCGTCGTCTGGGTTAGGGGTTTGGCTGGCAGGGATGTCCTTGTCCCGTCACTCACCCTTGCCCTTAAATTGCCCCACAACAGCTCCCCGTACACCCAGAGGAAGGTTAGTGTTTTTCGTCATGAATCTCGTTCTGGAGGCAGCTCTGCAGAGTAGTCACTAGCTGACACAGCCACAAAGTCATACAATCTGTTTTTAAACCGAATTAACCCTAACCTTAAGCACACAGCTAACCCTAATGTCTTACCCTAACCTTAAATTAAGAACAGAAATCTTTGCAACTGACCCATCTAGCGGAATTCGCTCCGTTCTGCCTCCAGATCAAGATTCATGACAATAAACATCAACCTGCCGCCCAGTGCAGCAACCCCCCCATGCTGCAATACAAACACTTAAGACACATCCTCGTCCACTTTCCCTCTCCTTGTGCCCTTGAGGGAATCCCCGTTGCTGTCTTGGAGGGAGGTCCAAATGATTAGCTAAGCAAGGGAAGTTTGTAAGCCCCTCAGCCCTAGTTTTTGGTCGGCTTTGAGAGTGTATAATTATGTTCACTCCGGGGCCTGAAACTTTCCATAATTGAATTTGCGATGACTGTACATCCCCTAAGAAAAATCAGCGAAAACTTAAAAACAACATAAATGTAGAAATCAATATGTAAATCTAAGTAAAAAGAAAAGCAAATAAGTTAGAAATTGTGCTACTAATGCACATGACAGCACAAACACGTCTCATAAAAGTTAAATATGTTTTTGTTTGGTTATCTTTTGGAAATTGGAGGGGGAAAAAAACATTTTCCTTCATCAGAAGTTCCAGCCAGGCAGCGTTAGTTAGATAATCCAGCTAGGCTAATTAATTTTCTAGCTATCATACAGTAGGCGTCATTTAATAATTATATATTTAATATAAGTAGACATGCACTCATAATTGACTGTAGCGCATATACAGTAAAGCACCTACAAGCTACCGATGGCTGAAAACACAATCATCGCAGGACAAACGAGTGACAAATTAATTTGAGGGCTGAGGGGATAGGGTTTGTCTTTTAAGTGTTTGGACCACTGGCCATATCCCCTCAGCCCTCAAATTAAGTGGACACTTCTGATGACGTATCATGACGTCTGACTAGTATACACTTGTAGTTGCAGGGCAAGGGGCGAGGAAGGAAGGAATGATTTTTAAATGGATAGCCCTTGCACGTAAATTTGTCACTCGTTTATTCCAAGATGATTGCCACCGGTAGCTTGTGGGTGCTTTATATGCACAACAATCAAGTATGATTGCATTTCTATTTAAATTAACTATATCATTATTAATATACACCTACTGTATGATAGCTAGCAAATGAATTAGCTAACTAACATTAGCCTGCCTAATTACTTCTGAAGAAGGAAAAAAAAATATTTCTAGAATTTCCAAAAGCTAACCAAACAAAAACATCATTACTTTTATGAGACGTGTTTGTGCAGTAGTAACACAATTTCTAACTTATTTACATTCGTTTTTACTTACACTTGTATGTTGACTCCATATTGATGTTGAGATTCTAAATTTGAGGACTTTTCTTATCGAATGTACAATCATTGCGAATTGAGTTATGGGGCGTTTCAGGCTCCGAAGTCAACGTAATTGTACACTCGCAAACTCCATTAAAAATGAGGGCTGAGGGGCTTACGTTGCAAACTTCCCTTGCTTGGCTAATCATTTGGACCGACGACAAATATGGCCGCAGGGATTCCTCCAAGAGCTGAGGGTTTAGGGCTGAGGGCTGTCTACTTTGAGTTATAAACGCAACCCACCTCTTCAACATTGTTATGTATGTGTGTCTTTCAGAGGGGTTGGGTTAAAAGAGGAAGTCAAATTTCGGTTGGACCTTGTGTGCAACTGACCAATAAAGTGATCTTAATCTTAAATAACAGGTTGCAACATATTGTACAGTAGATGCTTCATCTCAGAGAACAATGTTTTTGTGACTTAAATAGCAAAAAGGGTGAACAGAAGAGAGCTAAAGAGGAAGATAGTACCTACATCTCATTGGACAAGGCAGACGTGTCTCCCGAATATGACATCATCTCCCCGAATCCCCACTGATCCTCTGCTTGTGATAAACTTCTACTTTATTTTAGCGTTTGGTTCAGATGCTTGTTTTTGATATTTTATTTTAATTTCAATTATTTTCTATTGCTATCATTTTTGTTGTTGTTGCTTGAGCCCTGAAAACATTTTGATGTGAATGAATTCAACCTCTTCTCTAAATAATGTCTCAGGATTTATGCACAAAAAAATAACTAGAAATATAACTGTGTTTCTGTAAAAGCACATAAGGAAGCTACATGTTTGTGTTATCTTCCTCATGTTCAACTATGTTAATCAAAATGGTATTGTAACGAGTATGTAGATAATCAAGGTACCACAGTATGGAACGCCGTTTTAGTCTTTGCGTGTCAAAAAAGATACACATCAAATAACACTATTTGACACATTAAATAAGCTTTTAATTTGATATGTCAAATAACAGTTTAATTGAAGAATGGTGTGTTGGACCGCAACTTCTGGGCTAGCTAGCTAGCTTTAGCTTGGTCCCTAGCTAGCACCAATACAACCAGCCTGAAAACAATGACCAGTAGAAACTGCAGTCATTTTCATTATTCTTAGCAATGATTTAGGAATCATTGTGAATAAGTATTAGCTAGGTAGCCACTTGTTGTTCGCCTGTTGACATTGAAAATAAATAGCCAGCGACTAAACCCTGTTGCCCAAAGCTAACGTTATAAGCAGCCAGCTACCTTCATTATGCTCGACCAGACCGGGTTATGTGTTGTGACGCTAGCCACAATAAAGATTAGGCACAATAGTGGAATTTGCGATGTGACTTCAAAATAAAGGTTTTCTTTGAAAGTGATGCAGAAGGTAACAATTGGTGGAATCATGCCATATTTAGATTAGATCATGTTAAACAAGGTTGGAATGTGAAGCAATGAAATTAGGTATCAGTCTACTCGGTGACACCCACAGAACACAACTGTGTCGAGTTTACGCAAATATTAGCGTTGTAGCGCTTATTGCAGGACTGACTTTGTGAAATCACCTCCCTAGTCAGCTTATTGTGTGTATTGACATTCATATTGCACTGTGCAACTTTACCTAAGGATTGGGGATCAATGAAATGAGGTAACAGTCTACTCAATACCCAATATATTTTTTCCCAACGTCCTCCTCAGAGTTATCAGAATCCAAAACATCCACGCAGTATTGTTTTTCCTCTGGAATAGTGTTCAATACACATAGCTTGACAATAAATGTGTCTCAGTTCAGTTGTTTCAGAGTCCAGCAAAAAGAGCTACAGTACGACGCTAATGTTCTCTGGATGTCCTGAGTAGACTGAGACCCCATGTCATTGATCCACAATCTTTAGGTAAAGCTGTACATTGAAATAAGTATTTTTTTAAAGTTTTAATTCACCTTTATTTAACCAGGTAGGCCAGTTGAGAACAAGTTCTCATTTACAAATGCGACCCGGCCAAGATAAAGCAAAGCAGTGCGACAAAAACAACAACACAGAGTTACACATAAACAAACGTACAGTCAATAACACAATATAAATAAATAAATAAAAATCTATGTACAGTGTGTGCAAATGTAAAAAAAATAATAATACAAATATATATACGAAATATATATGAAGAAACCGATATATACAAGCGACGGGACAAGACAATCAAAACAGACATCCCCACTGCTACGCCATCTTGGTTTAGTATGCCACCAATGCAATTCTAAAGTATAAATACATCCAGTGTGATTTCAACAGATTTTTGTCAAATTAACAAATTATTGTCTTTTGTTGATTTTATATAACAACGTTCCAACCTCGTTTAGCATCATCTATTCAATTATGGTATAATTCTACTATTTGTATTCATTTGCATCACTGTCAATGACATACCTTTATTTTGAAGGCTAACCCCAAAGTCCACTATTGTGGCTAATATTTATTGTGGCTAGCTTCAGATAGATGGCTCCGACCACCATTAATCAAATAAGAACTGTCTTATAAATTAGGGTTATTTTAGATGATGACACCTAGCTTTATAGTTAGCTAGCTATAGCTACTGAAACAGATTATGTAGTTTGCTATGTTTTTGGGGAAGAACATTGTTTGCATCCATGCGCTAGCTAGCTTTTTTTATGGTCAGCACTGTAGGTGTGCGAGACAACTTTACCTTTGCATCAAGACACTATCACTGTCTACTACTACTACTACTAACCCTAACAATACAGCATCAAGACACTATCACTTTTTTTTCATCATAGCATATGAAATACGAGTGATAGTGTAATCAATGTGTAATAACTACGTAAAAAATTATTTAACGCGTTCAATTAATATGTGACGTGCATCATATTCAGGTCCTGATTGGTCAACAAGCTTATTTAGTGTTATTTGTTATTTGACGTGCATCTTTTTTCACACGCCAAGACCCAAACGGTGTTCCATACCACAGTTGCAAATATTATCAAGTGAAATGGTTTAAAAAAAGCTTTGTGTGATGTAGCTACTGCAAACAATGAGGGGTGGTGTGGCAGGAATAGCTGTTACATACTGTATCAATAAAGTCCTACTAATACATGGAGATATATAATGTATTTGGGTGTATTTTCCTTACTGTTTTGGGTATGAGAGAACAGATAACATACTATATAGATAAACTGAGCTGGTCACATTCTCTGTTGTTTACTTTATTTATTTGTTGTTTGGAACCAAAGAAAGATGGCTTTGCTTGAGGCGGGACAGACTTGTAAAATAAAGAGAATGATCAAACATCATCATAGAGCTCATATTGTCATTAAGTAATAACAGTGCTAATTTGCAGAATTCTGATCGGAAATATTGTGTCAAAGATATTTAAAAAATCATCACAATAACAATAATGAATACCACAAAATAAAGAAACTACAAATCTGCTTTCCAACACACTATGTGACAAACAAATTAGATAAGACATGAACAACGTTTCTCCATTTTGTTTCCAGGTTTAGAAAGAAATAAACCCCCCATGAGGCGTTCAAGAGAACTGACGACAGTGTTACTAAACGGATGTCCATATTGGCATGTCTCAATGTTGGGTAACACATCTTGAACGCTCTGACATCAGGTCTAGTGACTTAACCATGTCAGAACAATTACATAAAATATGTTATTAACAGTCATCCCAGCTGACATAAGCTTGACACCTGACTTGACACTGTCATGGCACAAATCTTTGCTTCAGTCAGTTTATTGGCTTAGAATACAGCTAGCCAACTAATTTACATAAATAACCATTTGTGTCGTGACAGTGTAAAGGGTTGTCAGTATTTTCACATCAGTTTTCATGATCGAAAATGACATGTGTTATGTTATGACCGCATTACGTCACCCTTATGACAGAGAAATCAGTTAAAGTGTTACCAAACCTGTATCCGACTTGCCTGTGTAAATCATTGTTGTAATACTGAGCATGTACTGTACATACCGTAGTATATTTACACATATGGCTGACAGCATACTAGTCATGCAAAGTATTTATTTACATAATGTATACTGGTATCCTTTTACCCATCCATCTGCAGCTTATTAATATTGTATTAACAGTCATTGTTATCTAGTGATGCCGTTAGTGAGCTTGGAGATTACAATACATGAGTTGATTAAGTATATTTGAATAGCACAACCAACTGGTATATCAGCTTCAATGTTGTGCCACTCAAACGCCTCATTTGATACAACCCTATAGGATTAGGCTTTGATTTCACAATTCACAACCATTGAAGAAGACATTTTGGGAGAGGCGGTCTCAGGTAAAGTGATCCTTTGAAACAGCCACAGTGATCAGTGTTCGCTGATCTTTCAGCACTGTTTGCACACACACACACACACACACATTGTCTCAACGAGATACATTTTGGCCTGCTGTGCGAGTGCTACAGTGGAGTCATGTATGCCAGATTGATCCAAAAATGTATTCTAACCCATTTATTGTTAACTTAACACTTACCCTTAGCAAAACAGAGAAATCATCCCAAAATACTAGTAATTAAATCATGGGCAATGGCATAAATAGAATCGCACTGGAAAACGGTGGTGAGCGCAGCTTTCAATCTGGTTTAACCAGGCCAGCTATGAGTATGATATAGGGTGACATGCAGAAGGGGAGCCCCAGAAAATGTGCTGTGTCCCAAGCTTAATAGCAATGCAAACAATTAATGGTGTAGAGATGGAAATGGCAACATTGAATCTAGATAGTACAGTAGACACAGTGTACCTGTTGTGAGGGAATTGTGTGGCTATGAACAGTCGAGTAAGAGCTGGGAGACCGACAGCTGCTGATAACACAGATAGCTATTTACATTGTCCACTTGGCTATGTTCCGACCCTGCAAGTAGCTACCAGCAGTCCTGGGTGGCGAGATGTGACTGGGGCTCCCCATGGAGGCTTGAGGGTCGACTAACGGGGACGTCATTTGAGATGAGTCAGGGACGGGGAGAGACGATGGGGGATCTTGATGTGATGGTGAAGGGTGGTGATGGTGTCCACGGGGGAGAGGGGAAGACGTTTGAAGAGGGGGCGAATGACGTGAGGGAGGGGGCGACAACATGGCTGCCACTGTGTCCCGCAGTGACGATGGGTCAGGGAAGGATCGCGATTCATTTGGCCTTGATCTCGGTGTAGTCGCTGCCGTCATACCCCCTGCCTGAGGTCCCCCCATCCCTGGAGCCCCCCCCCCCCCCCCCCCAGAAACTCCAGGGCGGCGTAGTTCCGCTCTTGCCTCTCCAGGTCTGCCATAGAGCCCACAGGTTGATAATCCCCGTCTTCTCCCTGTTGAAGGTACGGAAAGAGAAAAAGCCCATTCAGAATCATAGGTTATACCAGCGCAGTGCCACCAATGCCATTGACACCTCAGAAAATATTTCGTATAAAGGGATAACATGATAGACATTGAGAGAGGAGAATGGAGGGTTAGTAGTTATTGGTGAGCAGAGACGTAAGACAAGGAGATTGAGGCGGTTTAGCATATCCTGTTAGTATCGAGGCAGCCATGCAACAACAGTCGTGGAAATGAAAGGAGATACAGCACATGGAAGCGGATCTCAGAGAGCAGACGACTGTGGGTTAGATCTGGTTGTTTGGTGACACATACAGTATAGCTCAGTTCTGGCACCACAACGCGTCATATGGCCCAGTTCTGGTCCGAATGTAGGAGATGCGAACTGGGGGAGTGTTGGCACTTTGCTTATGGGCCATCTCTGGCTTAAGTTATGTGGCCCTAACTGTCTTGTTTTGCACACTTTGTACAAAATAATAAAATGCAGTACTACAGGATATTTCTTAACGTAGCTCTTTATTAGCTAGCTATACCTGGCATGTTCACGTATTGCCAAACAGGATCAAACTGACCATGACCTAACCATTTGGGTGGTCTTAACCAATCATAGCACAGTATGATATGGCGGTAAAATACATCCAATTATAATTCAGTATGTTTACACATATGAATATTACATCCCCCTTTTTTTTTAACAAAAGAAAAATGTTTACATATTCTAAGCGTTTCTTTTGAATACATGCTCTGCAGTTTGAACTCAAGGTAAGTAACCATTTATATTGCATACTACACCAACTGAATCAACAGACTCTGAAACAATGATCCAACATACTGTTACTTTTCGAACAAGGGATTCTCAGCAACTCAGCATTCACAGTAGAAATACATCTTAACATTTCAAACAAATACAATACCAAAGCATTTCAAGTGAACTTTCAATAACAAGTTTACAGCCTGGAACTCTTTTAGGGCAGCGATCCGCCTACACCCTTTGACATTTCACAGGTCTAGGACAGCTCTGGGCTTGACCTCTCTTCCTGACCTTGTGCGATATGATGCTGAGCATGCTTCTGTGTCAGTCATCAGCTCTTGTGATGTTGCAGGTAAGTATGGTGTATGTTGTGCTGTGTGTGTGTTTAGTCCATCACGCTCTCTTTCAGGGGAACAGTTAATCTCATCAGTGTGTTGTTCTTTTGTGTTCAGTAGGTGACGACGATTGCGGCGGTACACCGCTCCTTCTGCGGTGCGGACGTGATATATCAGCTGGCTGGATGACGACTGCTGGCTTCCAGAGGCCATGCTCCTGGATTCTAACTGACTCTCCATCGATCAGTGGTGACAGTGGTCTAGCTGACCTGTCGTAGTATCGCTTTTGTTGTTGTTGTCTCTGTGCACGTTTTCCATGCATTTCCTTGTAGCTGACGACCTCAGGTTGTAGCTGCTGGTTGGTGCTGGGAAGGATTGAGCAAAGTCTGCGGCCCATCAACAGCTGGGCTGGTGATTTGAAGTCAACTGGAGTGTTGCGGTATTCAAGGAGGCTGAGGTAGGGGTCTCTCTTGTCTGCTTTTGCTTTGTCCATGAGTGATTTAGCAATCTGCACAGATTTTTCAGCAAGGCCATTACTTTGAGGGTAATGTGGGCTTGTGGTGACATGTGTAAACTCCCATGCTTTTGTGAAGGATTCAAACTCATTTGATTTGTAACAGGGCCCAGCATACCGGAGTCACCTCTTCACTGTTGATGTTGAGACTGGTGTTTTGCAGGTACTCTTTAATGAAGCTGCCAGTTGAGGACTTGTGAGGCATCTGTTTCTCAATCTAGACACTCTAATGTACTTGTCCTCTTGCTCAGTTGTGCACCGGGACCTCCCACTCCTCTTTCTATTCTAGTTAGAGCCAGTTTTGCTGTTTTGTGAAGGGAGTAGTACAGGCGTTGTACGAGATCTTCAGTTTCTTGGCAATTTCTCGCATGGAATAGCCTTCATTTCTCAGAACAAGAACAGACTGATGAGTTTCAGAAGAAAGTTATTTGTTTCTAGCCATTTTGAGTCTGTAATCGAACCCACAAATGCTGATGCTCCAGATACTCAACTAGTCTAAAGACTAGCTAACATAATTGCAAAAGGGTTTTCTAATGATCAATTAGTCTTTTAAAATTATAAACTTGGATTAGCTAACACAACGTGCCATTGGAACACAGGAGTGATGGTGCTGATAATGGGCCCCTGTACACCTATGTAGATATTCCATAAAAAAATCGGCTACAATAGTCATTTACAACATTCTATTTCTGATCAATTATATGTTATTTTAATGGACAAAAATGTGCTTTTCATTCAAATACAAGGACTTTTCTAAGTCATTGAGCGTCACAGGGCTATCTGGAAAAAAAACAGTGAAGAGAGAGGTATCAGTGATAGATTGATGTTAACATCACAACAAATAAGAGTGATTCCCATGTCATATCAAGGTGTATGTTTCAATCAGGGTTGTACAGTGATGTTTGTATTTACACATCACAGTTACAACAGTGAAAGCTGGAAGTCCTGTTGAGGTGTTGAGCACACAAACTCCCCAGCATGTTCTCCTGTCACATTAGAGATTGTTCTGTTCCAAAGCTGTTGACCTGTTATTACTTCAGGTGATGTTAGGTGATAGTGGTGAGTAGCTGTCATCACTGCAGGTCAGATTCAGGGTGTCACCCTCTCTCACTGTTACTACTTGAGCTCTTGGGTTTCTTCACATCTAGAAAACAAAGTGCATACTCAGTTAATCATGTTCATGAAATAGGGTCCACGTCGCGTTGCCTTGCCATCCGCTCCATAGGCAAACATATTGAGGCCCTGGCCTAGGTGAGGATCCTCAAACCCATGATGGCCTCCACCATGCAGGCCACCAGGGGAACAGGGATGTCTGACACCTCGCCAGAGAACGAGGTGGCCGCCCAGACCAGGGTCTTCAAGGCGTCCCTCTTCTGGGTGACCAGGGCTGGGGAGAGAGTGGGCAAGGCCAGGAGGAGGGTGTGGGCCTGGATCTCTGGGAGGTCCCTCCATCTCCTCCAGGAGGCCTGGGAAGTCAAGTTTCTTCAGACAGGAGGGCCTCACTAGGAACACCTTAGGCCAGATACGGCTAATAAGGAGGTTTTCCACAGCATCCTCGACATCTGACAGCTTATTGTTCTCAATGGACTCTTTGAGGGTCTCCAGGAAGTTCAGGCTGTGAGAAACAACATCCGCTGCCATGGTTGTAAGACAGGGGAGGTTGGTTATTAGCATAGGGCATAGAGCAAACACCACAAACCTGCTTCAATCCTGGATGATTTAATACCATTTTCCTAGGCACTTAATATATTTAATCGAATTCATCATTGATTGGCAATTCAATTCATGTCCAAACACTAGAATACAGACATATTTATCAGTCTCTGATTAGAAAGAAATAAACACTGACATGCACTGCAGCCCTTGAGGCCTGGGAAACACTATCCCTAACTGCTTAATTTAGAGATAAGTAGTAACATCTCAGCCTGCTAATAAAACATTGCATCAAAATGTAGGAGGTTCAATCTATGAATGTATGAATATAAATACGCTTAATTGCCAAAACTAAAAGTATTCTAAGTGTTAGGTAAACAAACACACAATCTTAGATCCAACTAACTGTCTGGTCTACAATACTAATGTATACTTCCTCCTATGCCTTACCTTTGACCTGGATGAAAAACCTAAGGACAGACCCTAGTAGGGAAATACATCTTCATTATTAATAGCAGATACGGTATATCCTCAATACAAGCGAAGTGAGCTGACTGTGTCTGTTAGATCTATTTACAGGCTCTGTATTGTGTGTGGAACATTCTAGTCCTGTAGTCTCACCCTTAATACAGCATGAGTCCATGATGCTCACACTGACAAGTGGCAGGTGATGTAATATGTAAATTAACAGTTTATTTCATTTTAGTGTTTATTTTATTTTATTCCCTCTCTGGACATAAATATTTGACTCCTGAGCAAGAAGGATGTAGACAAGAACGAGTAGGCAACGGTATTTCCTCTAAAACAATCATCAAAGTTTGTAATTCCTTTCCCAGTAGGGTGCATTTATGTATTCAAATTTCTGTTTGACTTCCATGATAATGCTTTCATTTACTCTATCGATACTTAGTCCGAGGTGTTTTCAAACAGGGCCTCATGCCCGATATCTGCAAAAGTATCACTTCTCTAAAACAGTGGTTCTCAACTGGTTTTGCCTGGGCCCCAAATTGAGTCACGCCCCAACATTATATACTGTTGATGACTCCGTTTTGTAATGTTGTATTGCAGCTGCCTTATGGGCAGGCTTCACTTGCAAAATAGACTCTATCTCCCAGTCTACTCTTATGGTATTAAAGAAAGTCATTACACAGCCATATTAACTGAGAAAACATTTACCAATTGAAGAGAATAAGCCATTTTAATTAGGAGACCAGTTCAGGAGTTGGGTGTAATACATTATCACTCATCACATGACATCAAAACCAGTCCAATAATGTTAATGAACAGTAACACATACCCGTTTTTAAAATGTATTGAACTGGTTAAAAACTTACACCTTTAAAAAAAACTTTAAGGTTGTGAAACTATTCACCTTGTAATTGGTGATTAAGAATTCCTAATGATTGCTGTTTTTTCAAATGTAATGTGAATGTCAGTATTAATTAACAATAACAATTAACATAGTGAACAATAACTCATTAACCTGTGTGTGTGTGTCCTATCAGTGGAAAGCTGGGGGTGTTTCTTCAGTTTGATACGTTTATTGAAGTCTGGGGTGGTGGTTGACACGGCAACTCGGAGGTCATGCTGGCTGTCCAGTTTGTTTCTGCTTTTAGCTTTCAGCACAGCCATAGCAGAGAAGCCACTTTCACACAGATAGGTAGTGCTGAACGGCAGCATGATTCTGGTTGCATGACAGGCGAGAGCAGGATATTCTCTTACTATGCTGCACCAGAACTGTGGCTGTGTCATTTCCGGGATGCGCATGCTCAGTCCGTGACCAAATGACAGCTCCACCAGCTGATCCTCTTCGTTGCTGAGCAACGTGACGCTTCCCATCTCCACTCAAAAGGGGTCCCGTCCCGTCGTCTTGTCTCCTGTTCTCCTCCGGGAAGTAGTCGCCAAACTTTCTCTGCAGCTTGAGAAGATGCCGTTTAACGTTGTTTTTTTTCAGTGTGTCGCCGTGTGCTTTGTTGATCAGATTCTGAATCTCGAAATCAGCATTGGGAAACATGTCAATATTCTTGTTAGAAACATGATTTTCCCAAACGGTAAGCTTCATCTTGAAGGCATCCATTTTGTCCCTCTGTTCAAATCGATTGTGCCCCCTCCATTGCATTGACACATTGAGAGGATTCAGATTATCAAAAATATCCACCAGGTAGGCAACCTGTGCGAGCCATTCCTCACAATCGAAATGTTCGGCCAGAGGTGACTTGTTTTCCGAAAGAAATCTCCGCTAGAAGCTCATAAAAGCGACCCAACACTTTACCCCTGGAAAGCCAGCGGACCTCTGCATGATAAAGCACCTGCTGGTGCTCGCTCCTCATATCCCTACAGAAGGCCTGGAAACACCTGCTTTTCGTGGAACTCTTTGATATAGTTGACACACTTGATCACATCCTGGAGAGTGGCGTGTAGCTCAGGCACCATGTCCTTCGCTGCCAATGCCTCCCTGTGTAGGAAGCAGGGGTTCCACGTCGCACTTGGTGTTCTCTCCAGGATCCGTTTTACTACGCCAGAGTGCTTTCCCGTCATGGCAGCTGCTCCATCAGCAGCAGTGGTCACACCGACACACCCATCTCAGTTCAGTCCCACAGAGCCCAGGTACATATCCATTGTGTTAAAGATAGCCCCTGCAGTGGTGGTGGTCGGCAAATCAACACTAAAAAGGAACTGCTCCTCGAAGTTATTATCCCACACGTGTCTGACATAGACCATTAGAATTTATGGTGAGCCACATCTGTGGATTCATCAAGCTGCAGTGCGTAATGCCATTTTCACTGCTGCGCTCTGATGTCTGGCACGTTATGTCCTCAGACATGTCCTGGATTCTCTTCATGGTGTCATTAGATAGGGGTATAGTTTTAAGTTTGTTAGCGGCTGACTCTCCCAAGATTTCAGTGCACATATCAATCGCAGCAGGGAGTATGAGATCCTCTGCGCTGGCGTGGGCTTTTTTGCACTTAGAAATGCGCTGGGCCACAAGGTATGACGCGCGAAGTGCCTTTTCTTGTACTGTGCATACGTTCTTCAATTAATCTTGTGAGGCCTCTAGATATTGACACCTCAAGAATGTTATTGTATTGGTCAGTGAGTGTGTGCAGCGCGAAAACCCACCAAGTCCGAACGCACGCAGCTAGCCATTTCACCACCGTAAAGTCAGCAACAATAAGCGGTGAGCCAGTATCCTTTCAAAATAAAAGTTTTGGTGTAGAGGTTACCTTTCAAAATAGGTTATATATTCTTGCACAAGTCCCACGACCCCTTAAAATCCTCCCGCGACGGGAGTATATATATAAGAATATATAAATATATGGATTAGCAATGACAGAGTGGCACAGGCTAAGATGCAACAGATATTATAGAATACAGTATATACTGAATAATGAAACAGGCAGGGAGCAGGTCTCGAACCCTCGACCTTCTAGCCAGAAGTCCTGCGTGTTATCGACTGTGCCCCAAAAGCATGCTCAAGCAGAGTCGATATCTGCGCTTATAAACCCTGGGTTGTTACAATACATATGAGATGAGTAGTGCAAGATATGTAAACATTATTAAAGTGGCATTATTAAAGTGACTAGTGTTCCATTTATTAAAGTGGCCAGTGATTCTTCAAGTCTGTATGCAGGCAGCAGCCTCTCTGTGCTAGTGCTGGCTGTTTAACAGTCTGATGGCCAAGAGATAGAAGCTGTTTACAGTCTCTCGGTCCCAGCTTTGATGCACCTGCACTGACCTCGCCTTCTGCATCATAGCGGGGTGAACAGGCAGTGGCTCGGGTGGTTGTTGTCCTTGATGATCTTTTTGACCTTCCTGTGACATCGGGTGCTATAGGTGTCCTGGAGGGCAGGTAGTTTGCCCCCCGGTGATGCGTTGTGCAAACCGTACCACCCTCTGGAGAGTCCTGCGGTTGTGGGCGGTGCAGTTGCTGTACCAAGCGGTGATACAGCCCGACAGGATGCTCTCAATTGTAAAAGCTTTCAGGATTAATTTTAAACATCTGCCTTCTAATCAGAGCCTGTTGTTCTGTCTTCACCTACACCAGCAGATGGTTGAGATCACCTTAAATCAGTTTCCTTTTCTGATAAATGAGTATTATGATTAAAGCTCAAACTGAGAAGGGGTTAAGAAGTATATAGGCTTGTAAGTAATGTGGCTTTGCAGTTGTCATGTTTAATGGATTGTCTCCATCTAGTGGAGTTGTTGGTAGGATATGATCTCGAACCATAGAGATAGATGGAGGACTCTATCGCCCAAAAGCCGGTTTTAGCATGGGCAGAGCCGTTGAGGACTTTCACCATTTTGAAGTTGTTAACTGGGTGGGACTTCCTATGGGTTAAAGAAGGATCACATGATTCCATCTGGGTCATCAGGAGGGATCAGCCAATTAATTATACCTGTGAGCAAATATTCCCTAACTGCATGCGGGAGTATATCGCCAACCTTGGCTTTATGCCTGTGCATATAACACACTCTTGGTGGCGGTATGCACCCTTTGAGTTTGCTTGCCAACTCATAGAAGTTGTAAGAAGAAAATTGACTACTTCAAAATGGAGATGGCCTCAATGGCGCTGTCCATGCTCTCACAGACGCCATAATGGGACAGATATAATGATGTGAGTCTATGTGAGTCTATGTGAGTCTATGTGTCTATGAGTCTATGAGTCACATGAGTCTATGTGTCGAACAGATACATGTTCCAAAGTAAACGTAGAATAAATGGTGAATGAACTGAAATAGATCAATAAAAAGCATTTCTTCATTTTGAAGAAGAAAAAAACTCTTCTGATGAACATTTGTTTTTACCTTTATTTAACTAGGCAAGTCAGTTAAGAACAAATTCTTATTTTTAATGACGGCCTAGGAACAGTGGGTTCACTGCCTTGTTCAGGGGCAGAACGGCAGATTTTTACCTTGTCAGCTCGGGGATTCAATCTTGCAACCTTTCGGTTACCAGTCCAATGCTCTAAACACTAGGCTACCTGCCAGGGACGTCCAATTGGTGGTGCCCCCCCCCCCCTTTTTTGTAGGACCACAGATCAATTTCCAAAGACAAAAAAATATATACAATAATAATATTTTGTGGGGGAGGGGAACTCAGTTGGGGTCTCAACTTACTGTTGAGGTGCATTTTCGAAATGTGGTTTTGTATCAGCAGTTTTTCTCTTGTTATGTCATTCAATGACAGTCACTCAACTAGACCATGTCAGCCAAAAATCTTTTCAATTGGTTAGTTAGTCTAGCGGCCAGCTATCTAAACTTGTAACAATCATGGTCGAATTGCCAACCGAGGGGTCTCCATTGAATTTGTTAGTCACTCTCACTCAGATATCATATTAAAAACTGCAAACCTTTTTCTCCACCCTATGGCAAAATGTGTAGATTTGCAGTAAACTTGCTTTAAAACTGCAACATTTTCTCTACGACCCATGGCAAAATGTGTAGTTGCAGGAAATTACCTCTAAACCTTAATTTTTCTCTCCGCTGTCAAGAGGGGAGACCTAAAATGTTGTGCTCGCAAGGTGGGGGAAACAACATTTTGCTTAGGGCTCCCAAAAGGATAGGTCCGGCTCTGACTACATGTGTGTGTATGGATGTGGGTATGCAGACCCGTGAGCCACTGCTGCCCCCCTGATGAGTTCAGATTAATTGTGGCCTCCAACCCCCATCAAAGTTGCCCATCCCTGATTTATACCACTGGTAGCCTAAAGTTACTGTTGAAGGAAATTTGTGGAGATGGTAGGTTCGAAATAGCAACAACAAAAAATACACCATTAAACATTCTTTGAACAGAGTTTGGAGAACAACAGCTGGAAATACACAAAACCATGAAATGAGGTAGTGCCTCCATATAAAACAATTCTGCAATAATGCACACTTATAAATAGAAAAATATTCCCATAGATGGGATAGCTGACAATGTCATAAAAACGATATGCATGATGATGATTCTGGATGGCCAGACATCTAGCATCGTAGGTGGCACGTTCCAGCATGTTTTATGTTCTTCTTGATATTACTTTTTTTAGGTGTTTTTTGCTAATTTGGCAAAAAACTTCTAGCCCTAACCAACAACTGTAACAATGTATTTGAGAGACAACAACTACTCACTATTTTCAAAAAACATTGGAGATAAAATATAGTTTACAAGTTGTCACAATCTAAGCCAACCTATCTGTTTTATTCCATAGTTTGGTTGCTAAACAAGCCAACACGTCAATAGAACACAACTTTTGAAATCATAATGTACTTTTTTTCTTGAATCATTTAATTTGAGGTCTCTGGCTAGCTCAAAATGAGATTACTTTATTACATTTTGCCAAAATGTTCTGCAGCATATCAGTATTCTATGTACAGAAATATATTGGTTACAACCACACATACTACCTAATATTCCCACCCACTTGTCAATTAGAAATGCAAATATGAAAGAAAGAGGAGAAAAACAAGAAATGGTTTGATCTCTACTTTTCTAAACCACATCTTTGTCAGTCCTTCCACCTGGTGACAAAGCAGAATCATTACAAAAGTAAAATGACACTTCCTTGAAAAACATTACAAAAACATTACCAAAATGTGCTTCTACAGTATGTACAACTAGGAAGTATTCTTATTGAAAATGTACAACCACCAGGCACATACAGTACCAGCTGACACAGTGCTGTAAAACAAAGCATTTACCAAAGCTACTAATTACAGTAGTTTCAGTTATTATACAAAGTCTCTGTACTTTCATAAAACATTCAAACTGGATTCAGCACATGAGGAAACAACACCAAAACTATTAACTACTGTAGTTTCAGTTGAACAAAAGTCCCAGTATCATCATAAAACTTTCAATCTGGATTCAGAAAATGATATAAGAACCCATGACTGTATAATACTGTATGCCATCCCCCACGTTTCTAGCGAAAATTGCTTTGTCACTCACCACCACCCATAATAGCCTTGACGGTGGAGTAAAGCGCTGTATCCTCATATGTCTCTGCTGCTGGCTTACTGTTCTCTTTCTCCTCATTCTTCCCCATCATCTCCTTCCCGTCTACCCCCTCCTCCATCACTCCACTCCCATCTCCTCCATCTTCCTTCTCTCATTTGATTTCAGCGTAGTTCGACTCTGTGGTAGTGGTCTTCTTCTCTGCCTCCTCAGGAGTCTTCTTCTTCAGCAGGGAGTAGTTGATTCTGGCGTAGTCCACATCATTTGGTTCTTCCCTTGTTGCAAATTTCCCCGTGGCTCCACTGGTCTGGGGCCCTCTGATTTCTGCTCCCTCCCTCAGCACCACCTGCAGAGGGGTCTGTTCACACCCCACAGCCTGTCCTTCATCTGTCTATGGAGTACATTACACAAATAACTGTGTTAGGAGTCTTAGGTTAGCTTGGTGGTCCCAGAACTGTTTATGCTGTTTTATCAACTCATATTGGCATGTCAATGCTAACTGAATGTTGATAAAGCTGAATAAAGAATGTAACTGGTACTGCACCTGTTAGCCTTCACATGCCATCATCTCCAGGTTCATGAAAGGGCTTTTGGAGTCTGAGTCCTTTAGGGTCCTCTCTTTATGTCTAAGGAAAATATTATGAATTAAATTTCACCTTAACTATATTTTGGAGGAGTTAGCAAGGACGTCCATTACATTATCGTGCAAGGTGTTGGTGCATTTGACAACGTATCTGATTCTCTTGATAGTAAATATGAATTTCTAAAGACAATCTGCAATTGATTTTAAAAACAACACTCAGTTAACACTAACTGTACATCAGTAATAGAATGCATTTACCTTTCACTGACCTTTTACCTTTTTACCTCTCACTGTCAACTGCGTTTATTTTCAGCAAACTATATTTGTATGAACATGACAAGATTCAACAACTGAGACATAAACTGAACAAGTTCCACAGACATGTGACTGACAGAAATGGAATAATGTGTCCCTGAACAAAGGGGTGGTCAAAATCAAAAGTAACAGTCAGTATCTGGTGTGGCCACCAGCTACAGTAAGTACTGCAGTGCATCTCCTCCTCATGGACTGCACCAGATTAGCCAGTTCTTGCTGGTGTGATGTTACTTCTTGTGATATGTTACCCCACTCTTCCACCAAGGCACCTGCAAGTTCCCAGACATTTTTGGTGGGAATGGCCCTATCCCTCACCCTCCGATCCAACAGGTCCCAGACGTGCTCAATGGGATAGAGATCCGGGCTCTTTGCTGGCCATGGCAGATCACTGACATTCCTGTCTTGCAGGAAATCCCACACAGAACGAGCAGTATGGCTGGTGGCATTGTCATGCTGGAGGGTCATGTCAGGATGAGCCTGCAGGAAAGGTACCACATGAGAGAGGAGGATGTCTTCCCTGTAACGCACAGGGTTGAGATTGCCTGCAATGACAACAAGCTCAATCTGATGACGCTGTGACATACCACCCAAGACCATGACGGACCCTCCAGCTCCAAATCGATCCCGCTCCAGAGTACAGGCATCGGTGTAACGCTCATTCCTTTGACAATAAATGCGAATCCGACCATCACCCCTGGTGAGATAAAACCGCGACTCGTCGGTGAAGAGCACTTTTTGCCAGTCCTGTCTGGTCCAGCGACGGTGGGTTTGTGCGCATAGGCGACGTTGTTGCCGGTGATGTCTGATGAGAACCTGCTTTACAACATGCCAACAAGCCTTCAGTCCAGCCTCTCTCAGCCTATTGTGGACAGTCTGAGCACTGATGAAGGGGTTGTGCGTTCCTGGTTTAACTCGGGCAGTTGTTGTTGCCATCCTGTACCTGTCCCGCAGGTGTGATGTTCGGATGTACCGATCCTGTGCAGGTGTTGTTACACGTGGTCTGCCACTGCGAGGACAATCAGCTGTCCGTCCTGTCTCCCTGTAGCGCTGTCTTAGGCGTCTCACAGTATGGACATTGCAATTTATTGCCCTGTCCACATCTGCAGTCCTCATGCCTCCTTGCAGCATGCCTATGGCACGTTCAAGCAGATGAGCAGGGACCCTGGGCATCTTTCTTTTGGTGTTTTTCAGAGTCAGTAGAAAGGCCTCTTTAGTGTCCTAAGTTTTCATAACTGTGACCTTAATTGCCTACCGTCTGTAAGTTGTTAGTGTCTTAACGACCGTTCCACAGGTGCATGTTCATTAATTGTCCATGGTTCATTGAACAAGCATGGGAAACAGTGTTTAAACCCTTTACAATGAAGATCTGTGAAGTTATTTGGATTTTTACGAATTATCATTGAAAGACAGGGTCCTGAAAAAGGGACGTTTCTTTTTTTGCTGAGTTTAGTCCCACCTGACAAACATCCAGAGAAAGTGCAGGGCGCCAAATTCAAACTACAGAATTGTAAATATTTAACATTCTTGAAATTACACATGCAATATGTCCAAATAAAGCTTAACTTCTTGTTAATCCAGCCGTGGTGTCAGATTTCAAAAAGGCTTTACGGCAAAAGCAAACCATGCGATTATCTGAGGACAGCGCCCAGCATACAAATGCATAACAATCATTTTCAACCAGGCAGGTGGTGACACAAAAGTCAGAAATAACGATATAATTCATACCTTACCTTTGAAGATCTTCTTCTGTTGGCACTCCAATATGTCCCAGAAACATCACAAATGGTCCTTTTGTTCGATAAACTCCTTTTTTATATCCCTAAAATGTCCATTTATTTGGCGCGTTTGATTCAGAAAAACACGGGTTCCAACTCGCCCAACATGACTACAAATGATGTAATAAATTACCTGTAAACTTTGTCCAAACATTTCAAACAACGTTCCTAATCCATCCTTAGGTATCCTAAAACGTAAATAATCGATAATATTTAAGACGGAATATACTGTGTTCAATAGCGGATAAAATCAAAGTGGAGTGAGCTACAGGTCGCACGCACCAAACAAAAAAGTACACTTGGCTTGATTCTCATTCTGAATAGCGGTACTTCTTCATTTCTCAAAGGAAACACATCAACCAATTTCTAAAGACTGTTGACATCTAGTGGAAGCCATAGGAACTGCAACCAAGTGCCTCATAAATCTAGTTACCCATAGAAAAACAATTGAAAACAGTCAACTCAACAACAACAAAATCCTGGATGGTTTGTCCTCGGGGTTTCGCCTGCCAAATAAGTTATGTTATACTCACAGACATAATTTTAACAGTTTTAGAAACTATAGAGTGTTTTCTATCCAAATCTATATGTTTGTCTATTATATGCATATCCTAGCTTCTGGGCCTGAGTAGCAGGCAGTTTACTTTGGGCACGCTTTTCATCCGGACGTCAAAATACCACCCCCTATCCCAACGAAGTTTAAGGCCCATGCCACTGTAGCCAACCTCACTGGACGTGGCCGCCAAAGAAAACCTGATGTAAATTTGCAGCGAAAGATTGTTTGATTGGTGGAGAAAGCACCTTGGTCAACTGCCACAAAGATTCAAGCTGACCTTTAGACACAAGGTACGACAGTTTCAACTCACACCATCCGTCGCCAACTCAATGAAACGGGGTTATATGGCATGAGACCCAGGAAGACCCCACTGCTGAGAGAAAGACATAAGAAAGCCCGATTGCAATTTGCCAAAACACACCTGAACATGCCAAAATCCTTCTGGGAGAATGTTCTATGTACAGATGAGACCAAATTAGAGCTTTTTGGTAAAGCACCCAGGAATGGTTCAAGACAAAACGCTGGACTGTTTTGAAGTGGCCAGCAATGAGTCCAGATCTACATCCCATTAAACACTTGTGGAGAGATCTGAAAACAACAGTGAGGAGAAGGCACCCTTCTAATCTGGGAGAACTGGAGCAGTTTGCACAAGAGGAGTGGGCTAAACTGCCAGTACAGAGGTGCAGGAAGCTCATTGATGGTTATAGGAAGCACTTGATTGCAGTTATTTTGACCAAAGGCTGTGCTACCAAATATTAAGTCTAGGGTGTCAATAATTTTGTTAATGCCATTTGTATATTTTCTGATTTAAATCAATATATTGTGTTCTGAATCAAAAACAAAGGTTCTGTAATATTAACAGTGAAATAAAGAACTGTGGAGACCAAATACTTTGTTCAATTCCAACTTATTTTTAGGGAAAATTATGAGTTACTTGAAAAAAGTGCAAGGATGCCAATATTTTGGCCACGACTGTATATATTATTTCATACAGTTTCTACATGACTTAATTAACAGTTAATCTCATGCCACCTCTTCATTGTTTACTGTAACTACATCACACATCTTTTTTTTTAACCACAATATGGAATGGAAATATATATATATATAAGTCAGAGAATTGGCAGGTGAAGGAATCTACAGCAATGCACAAAGTGCAATGAGCAAATGTACAATTTCAGTATGATAGTGCAAAGAATCATTATATCTCCATATTTGATTCACATAGTTTATCAAAAGTTGTAAAAAATTTAAGTATGGGATTTTTTTAAATTTATAATACATTTCCATGAAATACATAATACAGATTCAACCAAAATGTGTTGGACGTGGTGGACGTAAAGGTAATGGCGGACTGAACGAAGTTATGTAGAGCACCTCAAGATAAAACGTAATATTCAATATCGACAAGTTAGACTAAAATATTAGCACTACATAATCTGGATGGTGATAACCTTCAATCTGGATAATAACACAAAACAAATCTTAAAACTAGAGACATTTATCGATAAATATTACGAAAACAAGCAACACCTAAACATGACGGAGAGTAAGACAGGGGAAACAATTTCAAAACGCAAACGTGACTCTTCTATAGACACAGACGATTTAATATTTTCCCCACCGGGAATGGTAAAGGTTGAAACCGATCTGTTAAAATCAATAAATGACAAACTGGGTATACTTGAATTAGTTAGTAAGAATATAAAAGAGTTGAAGGCAAGCCACGAGATGAGTGATGAAAAAGCTGTGACATTGGAGGAAACACACAAGCTAAAAGGGACAGTCAATAAGATTGAAACCGAAATGAATGAAATTAAAAAGGAGAACACCGTTCTGAGGGAAGCCTTACTGGACATACAAACTAGATCAATGAGAGAGAATCTGGTACTTACAGGTATCCAGGAGAAAGAAGGGGAAGTTCCTGAATCTGTAGTTAGAGAGTTCCTCCTTACAGCGCTTCAGATCCCACGCGAAGTCATCGACAAAATCCAATTTGAAGTGTACACCGATTCGGACAGAGAGGCCAAAGGTATGAACGCCCAATCGTTGCCAAATTTGCTTCATTTAAAGATAAAATAATGGTTAAAAGCCTGGGTAAAAGACTTGCTGGGACCAAAATTGGCATGAATGATCAGTTTCCAAAGGAAATTGCAGAACGGCGCAAAGTTCTGTATCCAATTTTGAAAGAAAATAGATTAAAAGCGAAACGAGTAGCTCTCGTCGTTGATAAACTATATATTGATAACCAGTTGTTCAGAGACACAAAGACTACTCCATGGTTATTTTAAAAATTACAAAGTTCTCATAGATGAGGAAAATAAACACAATTCTAGCCCGGTTATGGATTGTAACAATACAATAAAAAATATAGCTTTTCTATATATCTTCACATATAATTAATTGAACACACAAGCACTAATTCAACATAGTGAAGATAGAAACTAAGTAAACAGGAGGCACAGTATGTGTGGATGGTGTGGTGTGTGTTTATTTTTTATTTTATTTGTTATGTTTGGAAAGTTGAGTAACTAATTAAATGGTTGCATATCCCAGAGCCAATGTATTGCTGTGAGCCGGGGTATGAGAGGGCTTTCAATGTTGTTCAGATGATGGATATACTTTAATAATGAATTATACGTCTTATTTATTTATTGTCCTATCATGGTGGAACAGTTTTAAAATAAATGATACATTTGATTTATTATTTTCCTACCATGGGGAACTACATTTTTAAAATAAATTATACCTAATTATTTATTTATGATCCTATTTTAATGGTACGGTCCATGACCCTATACCCTAGACACCCACCTGAATGACCCAGATACTAAGGAGAAGTCCCTAACTGTTTTATGTGCCTGCTGTCAGCGTTCTGTATGCAGTCAAATGAGGTCAGAGACCAAGAGCAGCACTGCCCCCTCAAGATTCTGAGCCTGCTTGGCAGGGTTGGTCATGCAAAGCCAAAGCCCCCTAAAGGGAGAGCATACTACACAAAGAAATTCTCAAAGCTGCTAATGAGAACCTTGACGAACTTGTACCTAGCCGGTGGGGATTCCGGTGGGGTGCCCCCACCCAGGCAGTGGCAGTGCTGGCAACACTAGCAGTAGTAACCCATGGGGGGGGGGTCACACTCGGACATTCAGAGAAGGGGTATATTATTGTGACCCTAGTGGCACAAAATCAAAGTCGGACTGCATGGAGATGCTTGGGAATATGGTCAATACGGATGACTGTATTGTGGGTGTTTCAGGGAAAAGGTGTACATTTGATCTCCATCATCTAGGATGTGACAATGGTAAATAAAAACTCAAATTTTGCCCATTTTTTGTGCGGTCTTGCAGTCCTTCTCATGCTGCTGCAACTGCGAGTGCATTTGTAAATCAAGATCTATCTTTAGTTGGGCTCTCGGTTGGTGCAATTGTTGAGAAAGTAAGCTTATGGTTGTGTGGGGGTAAGGGTTGAGTGTGTGTGGGTGTATGTGTATGTGTATGTGTGTATCCCACAACTGTTGCGAAGGAGTAAAATATGTTAGGGACAATAGAGGATGATCCACAGCTATGTATAATACAAATCGAGGTGAGGGCGTTGGAAATGCATTTGGCAGTTGATCTACTTCAATTGGGTAAATGGCACTGTGTGCTCTTTTCAAACGATGGATCCCAGTCGGTTATGGGTTATGGGATACAGGGGGTCGAGGGTGGTCTGCCGGGCATTGGGATGACAACCCAACTCGGGATGAGGAGGGCTTTTAGCGGGTGGAATAGTAGGGACCAATTGGAGGTTTACTTAGTAGAAATGCCAAAATCATGGTACAGCTATATAGACACTCAATCATCATGTTACTTTTTAATGGTATGTTTACAAACATATATTTTGATTTAAAAAAATTGAAAGCTGTGTCTCATTATGGTAAAGTATAGCCAGTTACAATTGTAATGGCTTAGCAGATAATAAGAACAGACAATCAGTATTTACCTGGCTAAAAGAGAAGGAATATAATATCTATTGTTTACAGGAAACCCATTCAACAGTTTTAGATGAAGTTTTGTGGAAAAAGAACTGGGGGGGGCGAAATATACTTCTCCCATGGGCAAAGAAATTCAAAATGGGTGATGGTTTTAATTAACAATAATTTTGAACCAAATGTGCAAATTGTCCAAACAGATTCTCAAGGTAGATGGATTATTTTAAATATGTTATTGGACAATAAACAGATACGGCTTATTAACCTATACGGTCCTAATAATGATGATCCAAGCTTCTTTGAAAATATATATAAGAATTTATCAACTCTACAAGCAACACTAGACTCTATTATTATGGTGGGAGATTTTAATACGGTCTTAAATACCTCTATGGACCGGAAAGGAAATCACACTACAAACTATCACCCTCGGGCACTTAAGGAAATCATGAATGTCATGGATATATTGGAATTAGTGGATATATGGAGACTTAAATACCCTGACCTAGTGAGATATACATGGCGGAGGCTTAATACCCTGACCTAGTGAGATATACACGGCGGAGGCTTAATCAAGCTAGTCGTCTTGACTACGTTCTTATACCATTCTCTCTGGCACCAAAAGTTTAAAAAGTGTTGATAGGGGACAGAATGCGGTCGGATCATCACATAATTGGCATATATATTACTCTTACAGAATTTCCACATGGGCGAGGATATTGGAAATTTCATCAAAGCCTACTAGATGATAAATTGTTTAGAACTAGGACAGAAGAATTTATAACTGACTTTTTCAGACATAACATAGGTACAGCAGATCCCCTTATTGTACGGGACACTTTTAAATGTGCCTTTAGAGGCCATGCAATTCAGTACTCATCTATAAAACAAAAGCAATTTAGATCAAAAGAGTCCATATTAACAAAGGAAATTGAAGGACTAACAGTACAGTTAGCAATAAAAACGGTATCATAGAGGCACAGAATAAGTTAGACGAAAAACAAAAAGAAATGGAGGAACTTATTCAAGAAAGATCCAGTGTAATATATTATAAAAATAAAGTGAACTGGATGGAATATGGGGAAAAATGCACCAAATTCTTTTTCAATCTTCAATATAGAAATGCTACCAAAACAAATGTATTAAAACTTGTCACAAACGATGGAGTCACGCATGATTCACCAAATTATATTTTGAAAGAGGAAGTAAAGTACTTTAAGAATATGTTTTCGTTTCAGGCTCCTCCATCTCCACTAACTGAAACTTATTGTATGGATTTTTTTCCCTGATAATAATGTAAAATTAACATCTGTACAGAAAGACTCATGTGAAGGCCAAATTACAGAGGAGGAACTGCTTGATGCAATTGGGGCCTTTAAGGATGGGAAAACTCCAGGGCTGGATGGCATACCAGTGGAAGTATACAAAACTTTTTTTGATATACTCAAAGGACCATTATTAGCTTGTTTTAACCACTCCTATATAAATGGTAGATTATCAGACACGCAACAAGAAGGTCTCATATCATTATTACTGAAACAGGACCCAAGTGGTATATATAAAGATCCAGTCCATTTAAAAAATTGGAGACCTCTTACACTTCAGTGTTATGATGCAAAAATCCTAGCAAATGCTTGGCGCATAGAATTAAAAAAGTATTGTCAGATATTATTCATCCTAATCAAACAGGTTTTTACATGGACGGACCTATTGGAGATAATGGACGGACCTATTGGAGATAATATAAGACAAGTACTGGAAACAATAGAACACTATGAAATATCGGGGAAACCAGGCCTGGTTTTCATAGCTGATTTTGAAAAGGCTTCTTTGATAAAGTAGAGTTTATATAAAAGGCTTTTGATACGACTGGAGTTTATATATAAATGCCTAGAATATTTCAATTTTGGGGAATCTCTTATAAAATGGGTTACAGTTATGTATAGTAACCATAGGTGTAAAATAGTAAATAATGGCTACATCTCAGAAAGTTTTAAACTATCTAGAGGAGTAAAACAAGGTTGTCCACTATCAGCATATCTATTTATTATTGCCATCGAAATGTTAGCTGTTAAGATTAGATCAAACAATAATATTAAGGGGTTAGAAATACGTGGCTTAAAAACGAAGGTGTCATTGTACGCTGAGGATTCATGTTTTCTTTTAAAACCACAATTAGAGTCTCTTCACAGCCTCTTAGAGGATCTAGATACTTTTGCTATCCTCTCTGGATTAAAAACAAATTATGAAAAATGTAGCATATTACGCATTGGATTACTAAAAAATGCACATTTTACATTACCATGTAGTTTACCAATTAAATGGTCTGACGGAGATGTGGACATGCTCGGTATACAAATCCCAAAAGAAAGAAATGATCTCACTCCAATAAATGTTTATAGAAAGTTAGCAAAAATAGATAAGATCTTGCTACCATGGAAAGGAAAATACCTGTCTATTTGTGGAAAAAATCACCCTGATTAACTCTTTAGTTATATCACAGTTTACCTATTTGCTTATGGTTTTGCTTACACCTAGTGACCTGCTTTTTAAATGATATGAACAAAAAATATTACATTTTATTTGGAAGGCCAAGCCAGATAAAATTAAAAGGGCCTATTTATATAACGAATATGAATTCGGAGGGCAGAAATTATTAAATATTAAAGCATTAGACCTCTCACTAACGGCATCAGTCATACAAAAGTTATACTTAAATCCAAACTGGTTCTCTAGTCAATTGGTACGAATGTCTCATCCTATATTCAAGAAGGGCCTTTTCCCCTTTATTCAGATTACACCTGCTCACTTTCGGTTGTTTGAAAAGGAAATAATCTCCAAAATATCTTTATTTTTTAAACAAGCCTTAGAAAGTTGGTTGCAATTTCAGTTTAATCCACCTGAAAGGACGGAACAAATAGTACAACAAATATTGTGTTTAAATTCAAATATACTAATTGATTAAAAAAACTGTATTTATCGAAAAAATATTTACAAAAGGTATAATTTTAGTGAATGATATCATAAATAGGACCGGTGGAGTTATGTCACACATGCAGCTAACACAGACATGGAAATGTCTACTCTCCCCAAAATTACAACCAATTAATTGCAGCATTACCACAAAAATGGAAGAGGCAAGTAGAAGGGGGGAAAAGTAAGGAACTTGTATGTCGGCCCTGTATTAAAGAACATAAATGGTTAAAGAAAAGTGTGATAAATAAAAATATATACCAATTTCATTTAAGGACCAAAAAACTTACAGCTGTTCCATATAAATTGCAAAATAGTTGGGAAGAGATTTTCGATATACCCATTCCATGGCACATGGTTTATGAATTGATACGCAAAACAACGCCGGATTCAAAACTTCAAATTTTTCTATTTAAATTACTATACAAAATTCTTGCAACTAGTAGAATGTTATATTTATGGGGGATACAATCTTCCCAGCTCTGCAGATTCTGCTGTGAGGAGGCAGTCATTAGATCATTTATTTTGGTATTGTCCATATGTAGCTCGTTTTTGGTCACAGGCCCAGGAATGGCTGAAGAATTGCAATATTTGCCTAGAACTAATGCTACAGATAGCAATACTGGGTGATTTGAAAAGCCATAGTCAATCAATCAATAATATAATAATAATTATTTTAGCAGAAATGTTTATTTTTAATTTACAATCTGTAGAAGCTATGAGAATAGGAAGGTTCAATTATTTTGTGAAGCATCACAGCACAGATGAAAAATATATGGCAAATAGAAATCCTAAATGGATGATCTTGAGAGATAGATAGGAGGGGTTGAATGGAGCTGAAGGGTGGGACTAATAAAAAGATCAACAATGTAAAGCATACGGGATCTGTAAAATGTATATAGGTTCGGAACTTTTGTGAAATTTTTATTTTTTATTTTTTTTATTTCACCTTTATTTAACCAGGTAGGCTAGTAGGTAGCATAGTTACAAATATAAATCAAACTGGATGAACATCAGAAATAGAGGAAGGACTAAAAACAAACAAGAGAGAACTATTGTAAAGTAGACTGTGTCTGTAAAATGTGTATAAGATGTATAAATTGAAGGTAAAAGCAGAAGTGTTTATTAGTTTACTCCAATTGGGGGATCGGTGGTAGAGTTTGCGGGGAATAATAACAAAGGTATATTCTTTAAAAAAGTATGTCTATGTAGGTATGTGTATGTATTAGAGGTCGACCGATTAATCGGAATGGCCAATTAATCGGGCCGATTTCAAGTTTTCATCACAATCGGAAATCTGTATTTTATTTATTTTGTTAAATAAAGATTAAATAAAGGTGTAAAAAAATAATAATAATAATAATAAATCGGCAAATCGGCGCCCAAAAATACCAATTTCCGATTGTGATGAAAACTTGAAATCGGCCCGATTAATCGGCCATTCCGATTAATCAGGCCGATTTCAAGTTTTCCCCACAATCGGAAATCGGTATTTTTGGGCGCCGATTTGCCGATTTATTATTATTATTATTTCATTTTTTTTATACCTTTATTTAATCTTTATTTAACTAGGCAAGTCAGTTAAGAACACATTCTTATTTTCAATGATGGCCTAGGAAGGGCAGAACGACAGATTTTTACCTTGTCGGCTCGGGGGAACCAATCTTGCATTGGTTACAATGCACTCCACGAGGAGCCTGTCTGTTAGCGAATTCAGTAAGCTAAGGTAAGTTGCTAGCTAGCATTAAACTTATCTTATAAAAAACAATCAATTAATGACTGTCATTGCTCCAATGTGTACTTAACCATAAACATCAATGCCTTTCTTAAATCAATACACAAGTATATATTTTTAAACCTGCATATTTAGCTAAAATAAATCCAGGTTAGCAGGCAATATTAACCAGGTGAAATTGTGTCATTTCTCTTGTGTTCATTGCACGCAGAGTCAGGGTATATGCCTGGCTCTTTGCGAACTAATTTGCCAGAACTTTACGTAATTATGACAACATTGAAGGTTGTGCAATGTAACAGGAATATTTAGACTCATGGGTGCCACCCGTTAGATAAAATACGGAACGGAATAAACGTTTTGTTTTTGAGGTGATAGTTTCCTGATTAGTCAAAGGTATATGGTTTAGAGAGAAATAGTTGAATCGTTATAATTCCTGTAATAAATTGCGGCTGAATTTGAAAGGGGTTCCTTCGTTATTTTACCGTTCATGTCTTCCATAGAGAATGTCTTGATCTACTTCAAATAAGGTCTGTGTTTCGTGCAGGCTTAAACCGCCTCGACGTTTTGATACCCGTGTAAATCTCACTAGGATAAGGTAACGTTTGTCAACATATTTTCATAAATCCACTCTACAATTTTTTTTCATCTTCGCTTATATTTAGCCAATATTGATCGGAGTTACATTGTCCTATGGATATCTACACAGTTATAAAATTGGCAAGGTGGTGTAAGCCTACACGAAACACAGACCTTATTTTAAGTGAATCTAAAAATATCCTATGGAATAAATGAAGGAACCGCTTTTCAGATTTTGCTAGGTGTCATGGGAATTATGACTCGCACTTTGGTTGTCAATTCTTACCATGCCCATTATTAAAATAGGATTTCCTGCATATAGAAATTAAAGTTTTTGTTTTCAACATTCATCACAAGTAACTTAAACAACATTTTTATTCAAACAGTTGAGAGTTTTTGTCTCCTAAGCAGACTCTTCAGTATCATTGTCACTTCAGAGCTGTGTGCGTGTGTGTATTTATGTATTATATTAAGTTAAAATAAAAGTGTTCATTGTTCATTCAGTATTGTTGCAATTGTCATTATTACAAAAATGTGTGTGTGTGTGTGTATGATATACAGTATATATGTTAAGGTTGTCGTAGTCGTTCTCCTCCTCAGACGAGGAGGAGCATGGATTGGACCAAGATGCGGAGTAGTAGGTATTCATGCTTTAATGAACAAACAACAAACACTACAAATTACGAAACTCTACAAACGTGACTAACCTGAAAACAGTCCTGTGTGGCCCAAACACTGACACAGGAAACAAACACCCACAAAAACCCAGTGAAACCCTGGCTGCCTTAGTATGACTCTCAATCAGGGAAAAATGAACACACCTGTCTCTGATTGAGAATCATACCAGGCCAAACACAAAAATCCCAACATAGAAAAACAAACCTAGACCAACCCACCCAACTCACGCCCTGACCAACTAAAACAAATACATAACGAAGGAAAACAGGTCAGGAACGTGACAATATATATATATATATATTTTTATTTTTATTTTTATAAATCGGACGATTAATCGATATCGGCTTTTTTTGTCCTCCAATATTGAAAAATCATAATCGGTCGACCTCTAGTATGTATATATGTGTATATGTATGCATGCGTGTATGGATATATATATTTACCAAAAAAATATGGGGGATTGGAAATTATGCAGACAATTACATTGGAAGCAACATTGTTTCCTCAATATTAAGCTGATCCACCCCTAAAAAATAAAATAAAAATATATTTTTTTAAAGACGATAAGTGTAAATTGTTTTACATGAAAATGATCTCAGTCTACTGAAAACTCTCATCATAAGCTTAGGAGTGGGTGGAGAACAGGTGCGCAATCATCTTGGACGCCTGGCAATGACCTCATACTCTTCCTGAGACGTGTCTTTTTTATCCAATGAGATGTAGGTACTCTCCTCTTCTTTTGGCTTCACATTCTTACCTTGCATCCTTTGAGAACCACAAGAAAAAACCAAGTGGTGGGTTAAGTTACTTCTAGCACTCAGAGAAAGTAAATCTAGGCCTGTAGTATGCATCTTATCAGACAGTGTCTGGGCTTATAACAGATACTTTGAGAAATAAAGTTTCCATTACATGTAAAAAATACATTTATGAACCAGGTGTGAAATACATTGGCAGAAAATAAGAAATATAACTATCCTCATTTTGTCTCTATTGTGCTATAAGTGAAAATGATCCTACCGTATGTAAGCATTTGTAGACAGGTAGATGAGAAGGGCTACAGTCACACTGAGAGACACACCAGCTATGGTCCAGGGGAGAACTACATTCCCGCATCCTTCAGAAAGATCTACAATATATGAAGAGAGAAACAGTATCATCAGAGCAGTCCTAGAACTCTTGCAATAACCACACCACACAATTGCAATCGGTCTACAGAAAATAATGTTTTCCATGTTTTGTCTTTAAATTATAGCACCTCTCTGTTTCCCTCCTTTTTGCGTGACCTGCAGCTTCTCTCTCACTACACCCACAACATTTCTGCTGACACATTCCACAGTGATGTTGTTGTGGTTTCCAACAGTCAGGCTGATGGTGCTGTTCACTGAGGAACCCAACACTGACGTAGTGGGGCTGCACCTCTCTGTGTTGAGCTCCAGCAGTGGCCACTCTATGAGGGGTAAGGGAACCCCCTGACTGACACACACACAGGTCATGACCTCTGCCTGGTCCACACACCCAGAGCCAGGAAGAATCACAGGAAGGTCTGGAAAAAGACAGTGAAGAGAGAGATATCAGTGATAGATTGATGCTAAAAACATGCCAGAGTAATTCCAGATCATAAAATATGACATGAGTTTGTATATTTCAGTCCAGTTTGTACTTACACATCACAGTGACAACAATGGAAGCTGTCAACGTCCTGTTAAGGTGTCTAACTGTACACACATACTCCCCAGCATGTTCTCTTGTCACATTGGAGATGGTGAGAGCAGCATTTTCCCTGTAATTCTGAAGTGGGGCACTTGTCCCGTTCTTACTCCAAGTGATGTCAGATGGAGGGTAACTGTTAACACTGCAGGTCAGATCCAGGGTACCATCCTCCTTCACCATTTCATTTCCAGTTATTTGGGGGTCTTTCACATCTTTAAGTGCAAAGAGTTTCTAATTGTACACATTTATTTTTAAACATACACTAAATTCAGACTATGTTGGTTGAGGGACTAATAGCAATGGATCATGATTAAAAAGGGAAAAAGTCAAAGCCATGACATAACTGCAGGTGGAGCCTTCATACTGTATAATTTGCTTATTATCAAGGTTATTCCTAAGTTTCAAAGATTCTCTGGAATAAGGTGTTTCATGTACAATGTAGGATAGGTGGTACTCACATGTCACATTCAAAGTTACTGTCTCTTCAATTTGATATTTTTTCTGGAAGGTTACTTGACACGTAACCATCATGTTGTGGTGTTCAGCTGAGGGGGTAAAGGTCAACGTTGAGAAGTGGGTTGTTGTCACATGGGTCAGGTCCTCTCTAATCTGTATGGTGGTGTTGTCTCTGAGCTCAGTGATGTTGTCTCCTGTTCCTCTGCATGTCCATGTGATGTTAGGAGGAGTTCCAGAGCAGATCCCCGGGGCGGTGCAGGTCAGAGTAGCTGGTTCTCCCTCTGTCAGAGGAGGAGTCAACACTGAGGGCTTCTGGGTCAGAGCTGGAGGCAGGAAATACAAACACAGAAGTGAGTTTTACATTTGTGTACCAGACATCAGAGAAACAGAATCAGACACAGTGTAACATTATCCTAACTATGCTACCCATGTTAATTAAACTGCTCCAAATAATGCCCCCCAAAATTCCACCATTGTTTAGAAAAAAGCAGACTTTGGAAAGGGAGACTTGGGGAGGGGAATCTTGGCATTTGTGAATTGGAGGTATGTACCTGTATGTTACAGTCAGTGTACATAACTAACTACAGTAATAGTCATGTCAATGTAACTGAGCGTAATAGTCATGTTGTACCTGTCACTGTGATTTTCATTTTCTGTGGGTATGTAAATGATCCTCCTAACGTTCTGAATTGATACTCTCCAGCATCATTCTCTCTGATGTCGTTGATGATCACACTACAGTTCTTCTTTGTCAGATCAGCCTCTAGTAGAGACACTCTCTGTTTAAAATCCTCCTGAGCTTTATGGGGAGTTTCAGAGTGGAAAATTATCTTTTTATCCTTATCACATTTGCCATTTGTAAGGCACTTGAACCATATTGCAGGGGTAGTTTTGATGTTATCAGGGTGAGTGAAAGTACATGAAATAACAGCACATAGTCCCTTCTCTGCTGTTATTTCTGCTGGACTGAAGGTGATGGTCCAGGGTGATGGTGTTGTTGGTGGTGGTTGTTGCTGTCCTGATGGAGGGAAATGAATACAGTCATGAGTAATACAGAAAGCACTTGGATACTACTTCACTTGTTCGTAAACATTTTTTATGAGATAATGTCTACTGAGATATTTGCCAAACCACTACTACTACCACATCTACTTATGATTATCATATCAACATTAGTTGTGATAAAAGGGACGTTACCGTTGCATGTGGCTCTCTCTGTCAGAGAGAGAAGTAGAGCTGCCGAGATGAGGACCCACATCCTGCCTCCACTGCCTTGATGAATCAATCACACGGGGTCTCTTTCCTCTTTCTCTTATTGTCACTATCTCTGACGGTGTCTACTGGTCTGGAGCACAGGTGTGAAATAGAACATGAAATGGTGTTGTGATAATAACAACATATAGCAATACACATCCGATATTAATGTTTCATTACATCTTTATGAGTGCTACAGTGTCATTCATAACAACCGTCGTATAGCATGTTTAATCAACTAAGACGTATTTTGCTGTAATGCCTAGAGAGTATGTCAAAGAAAAATGTATGGTCTCAGTGTCACGACTTCCACCGAAGGTGGCTCCGCTGCCTGTTCGGGTGGCGCTCGGCGGTCGTCGCCGGTCTACTAGCTGCCAACGATCCCCTTTTCCTTTTCTGTTTGTTATGTCTTATTGGTTGCACCTGTTTCTTGTTTGAGTTTTGTTTCAGGGCTATTTAAGCCTGTTAGGCCCGCCTGCTTTTGTGCGGGCTTGTTCTCTGTTTGTCTATGTTGGTTGCGTTTATGTTCACTGACTGTTTGGTGTCCAGTTTTGGGTTGGACATATCTATTTTCGCCTGTCGTTTTTGGCGTTACTTTTGGACACCGTAATAAAGTTTGTTTTTCCCCATTATCCTCTGCTCTCTGCGCCTGACTCCACACCCACCACTCCTAGCTGTGTGACACTCAGTTCCTATGAGCGCCTTCTTCTTAATGCATTCCAAGCACATTTATAACTCCTTATGAGTGACTCCTTATAAAACATTATAATGCCCAGCATAAGCGTTAATAACTGCTCCAAAATATCTTTAACTGCATTCATAAATCTTTATGCATAAGCTACAGTTGAAGTCGGAGGTTTACACACACTTAGGTTGGAGTCATTAAAATTTGTTTTTCAACACCTCCACAAATTTCTTGTTAACAAACTATAGTTTTGGCAAGTCGGTTAGGACATCTACTTTGTGGATGACACAAGTAATCTTTCCAACAATTGTTTACAGACAGATTATTTCACTTACTTCACCGTATCACAATTCCAGTGGGTCAGAAGTTTACATACACTAAGTTGACTAGGCCTTTAAACAGCTTGCAAAATTCCAGAAAATCATGTCATGGCTTTAGAAGCTTCTTATAGGCTGATTGAAATCATTTGAGTCAATTGGAGGATGGATGTATTTCAAGGCCTACCTTCAAACTCAGTGCCTCTTTGCTTGACATCATGGGAAAATCAAAAGAAATCAGCCAAGACCTCCACAAGTCTGGTTCATCCTTGGGAGCAATTTCCAAACGCCTGAACGAACCACGATCATCTGTACAAACAATAGTACACAAGTATAAACACCATGGGACCACCCAGCCGTCATACCGCTCAGGAAGGAGATGCGTTCTGTCTCCTAAAGATTAATGTACTTTGGTGCAAAAAGTGCAAATCAATCCCAGAACAACAGCAAATTACCTTGTGAAGATGCTGGAGGAAAACAGGTACAAAAGTATCTATATCCAAAGTAAAACAAGTCCTATATCAACATAACCTGAAAGTCTGCCGCTGCTCCAAGGAAGAAGCCACTGCTCCAAAACTGCCATAAAAAAAAGCGGGGTTTGCAACTGCACATGGGGACAAAGATTGTACTTTTGGAGAAATGTCCTCTGGTCTGATGAAATAAAAATAGAACTGTTTGGCCATAATGACCATCGTTATGTTTGGAGAAAAAAGGGGGATGTTTGCAAGCTGAAGAACACCATCCTAAGCGTGAAGCACGGGGGTGGCAGCATCATGTTGTGGGGGTGCTTTGCTGCAGGAGGGACTGGTGCACTTCATAAAATAGATGGCATCATGAGGAGGGAAAATAATGTGGTTATATTGAAGCAACATCTCAAGACATCAGTCAGGAAGTTAAAGCTTGGTCGCAAACGGGGCTTCCAAATGGACAATGACCCCAAGCATACTTCCAAAGTTGTGGCAAAATGGCTTAAGGACAACAAAGTCACGGTATTGGAGTGGCCATCACAAAGCCCTGACCTCAATTCTATAGAAAATGTGTGGGCAGAACTGAAAAAGCATGTGCGAGCATGGAGGCCTACAATCCTGACTCAGTTACACCATCTCTGTCAGAAGGAATGGGCCAAAATTCACCCAACTTATTGTGGGAAGCTTGTGGAAGGCTACCCGAAAGGTTTGACCCAAGTTAAACAATTTAAAGTCCATGCTACCAAATATTAATTCAGTGTATGTAAACTTCTGACCCACTGGGAATGTGATGAAAGAAATAAAAGCCGAAATAAATAATTCTCTCTGCTATTATTGTGACATTTCACATTCTTAAAATAAAGTGGTGATCCTAACTGACCTAAGACAGGGAATTTGTACTATGATTAAATGTCAGGAATTGTGAAAAACTGAGTTTAAATGTATTTTGCGCAGGTCTATGTAAACTTCTGACTTCAACTGTATATAAAGCCTTTTGAAGCAATGTGTTGTAATGCCATAAAGGATTAATAGAAAATTACCATTACATTAAGTAGTCATAATCAAGTTTTAACAGTCATTCAATGTAACAAAACCAAACTATATAATGGTTCAATAGCTTGTCTTTCGATCCATGCAGAAAGTTAGACTGAATCAGCACATTACCTCTCTGTGTGCTCTCTCCTCCTGTTGATCAGGAGCCCTGTGTGTCTCTGATGGGTGTGAACTGTCACTTCATGTCCCCAGTCTGTTACTCTCTCTGACCTGGTGCTGCAATCCAGGAAGTCCCTCTGTACTGTATACCGCCCAGCCATACTGTATATAGACCATAATCAACCTACCCATCAAACCAACTTGGTTAACATTTAAGTCATTTAGCAGACACTCATATCCAGAGAAACTTACAGTAGTGAGTCAATGCATTTTTGTACCTTTTCCTGTATTGGTCCCCCGTGGGAATCAAACCCACAACCCAGGCATTGCAAGCACCGTACTCAAACAACTGACCCACAGACTGCAATCCCAACACACACTGCAATACCCATGCCTTTTATATTTACATGCAGTTTCATTTTACTATAAGACAGATTTATACAAGAAAATGTGTACATATTTCAAGATTGGCCGTTTGTAACAAGTACATGTGAATAATATGGAAAATGCCTTGCATTGGATAGAGATACGCTTGCAATATTCTCTCTCTTTTTTAACCCCTCTGTGGTCTGAAAGATGTTGTCGTTTCCTCAATATGCAAGATCTGCTTGCAAAAAGGGTACTTCCCTTTATATGCGTTAAAAACACATTCGCTGACATATTCTTAAGTAACTCACAAGCATGCTGAATGCATTTATTATGAGCGACAGGTAGCCTAGAGTTTAAAAGCGTTGAGGCAGTAACTGAAAAGTTGAGGTCAGGGCTCTGTGCAGGCCAGTCAACTATTTCCACCCTGATCTCGACAAACCATTTCTGTACGGACCTCTCGTGGTGCATGAGGGCATTGTCATGCTGAAGAAGGAAAGGGCCTTCCCCAAACTGTTTCCACAAAGTTGGATGCACAGAATCATCTAGAATGTCATTGTATGCTGTAGCGTAAAGCTTTCCCTTCACTGGAGCTAAGGGGCATGGCCCGAACAATGAAAACAGCCCCAGGCCATTATTTGTCCTCCACCAAACTTTACAGTTGGCATTATGCATTGGGGCAGGTAGCGTTCTAGTGGCATCCGCCAAACCCAGATATGTCCGTCGGACTACCAGATGGTGAAGCATGATTCATTACTCCCGAGAAAGCGTTTCCACTGCTTCAGAGTCCAATGGTGGCGAGCTTTACGCCACTCCAACCGACTCTTGGCATTGCACATGGTGATTTTAGGCTTGTGTGCGGCTGCTTGGCCATGGAAACCCATTTCATGAAGCTCCCGATGAACAGTTCTTGTGCTGACGCTGCTTTCTGAGGCAGTTTGGAACTCGGTAGTGAGTGTTGCATCCGAGGACAGACAATTTTAAGCGCTACACGCCTACCAATTTGCGGCTGAGCCATTGTTGCTCCTAGACATTTCCACTTCACAATAACAGCACTTATAGTCGACAGGGCAGCTCTAGCAGGGCAGAAATGTAGGAAATTACTTGTTGGAAATATGAAACCTATGACAGTGCCACGTTGAAAGTCACTCAGCTCTTCAGTTAGGCCATTCTGCTGCCAATGTTTGTCTATGGAGAATGCATGACTGTGTGCTCAATTTTATACATCTGTCAGAAACAGGTGTGGCTGAAATAGCCGAATCCACTAATTTGAAGGGGTTTCGACATACTTTTGAAAAAATTGTGTATTTTGTGATGATTTCATACCTTATTCAAAATCAGGAACATATTAGATTTTTTTTCTTCCACAAACTGTCATGTTTTGTCTTTGATCTTCATGTCTTGTCCCTGTGCTTCCCTCTGCTGGTCTTATTAGGTTCTTTCCCTCTTTCTATTCCTCTCTCTCCTCCTCCCTTTTTCCCTCTCCCGCTCTCTCTCTCTATCGTTCCGTTCTTGCTCCCAGCTGGTTCTCATTCTCCTAACGACCTTATTTACTCTTTCACACCTGTCCCCTATTTTGCCCTCTGATTTGAGTCCCTATTTCTCCCTCTGTTTTCTGCTTCTGTCTTTGTCGGATTCTTGTTTGAGGTTAGCTGCTCTGTGTCCTTGTTCCGCCCTGTTGTGTTTTTGCATTTGTCAGAAGTTGCGTGTGAGCAGGTGTCTATGTCAGCTACGGTCTGTGCCTTCCTGAAGCGACCTGCAGTCGGTGGTCGCGTCTCCAGTCGTTCCTCTCTACTGACAAGAGGTTTTCAGTTTCCTGTTTTGGATTACCTTTGGATAATATCCAGGAACATCATTGTTTGTTTAAGATTGGAATAAAGACTCTGTTTCTATTACGTCGCTTTTGGGTCCTCCTTCATCAGCATAACACAATCATTCACTTATACATTTATATCAGACCCACATTTTAAGAGTGATGATTCCTCTTTCACAGTTGCATTATTTTTAAAATGTTAAAAAAATATTTGACCATTACTGCAATTCCTCTAAAAACAATATTACCGTAAAAGTCATGCCTTCTTGGACTTCAACTCAGTTCCCCATTACATTTTTATTGTATTTGAACCAGACCTGTTAGTGCATCTTCACAGAGTTTGACCAACCCTTACAACACTCTGTGGGCCCTAGTTTAGTTCCTCTTCACACTTTGAGACTGTGTTGAAGTGCTATGGTCTTGCTATATTTGTTAGGTGGGGTTTTACTTCTCCTAAATACTTTCGTTTAAACTCTACACCATGTTCCCTGAAATATATGTGTTGCTGCTGTTGAAAAAGGGTGTAAAGTACAGGTCTTCTGAGCAGGCCTCATGCTGCAGCAGGGACAGTATAGCAAACTGTCTTTACAATACCTGCTATTGTGACTTTTATAAGGGATTCTAGATATTATTTAATTTGGGCTGAATTCTGGTGGCATGAGCCTCAACCTGTTGGTTACTCCTGCAAATGCCTTCTAAAGTCTCTCATCAGTGTGCACCAAACTACAGATACTCACACAGTTGGTACCTAAACTAAAAGCCTTGTGGAATTATTCTAGCCATTGTAAGTCATTGTCAAACTGAATGGAATTGAAATGAAATTTAGGGTAAACCTAAGTGGGTTAACAACTAAGTAAAACATACTCAACTGATGCATTTGGCACAATCATTGTGATAAAACTGGGGTTTTCCGCACAAATATAGTTACATAAGCGTTGGAACTCTTTATTGTATCACAAAAATATAATCTATCACAACCATGGTGTCAAATGCGTCGTACATCAGTTGTACAACCTAAGTGTGTACGGGGCCAAAGATATCGGTTGAGTCAGATGTTAGTGAACTATTAGTAAAGATTAACCAGCAGCATAAAATATTGAAGTAGTGTAAGCTCTACCAATGACTTTTGGTTTGATATTTGTTGTTTTTGTAATTCATTGAGATGCACTAAAAACTGAAGTGTTAAGATGTGTGGAATGCAATCCCAGGATAAAGTAACTGACCAATGTGAACCATATGCACAGTTATTTTAATCTGAAATATGAACTGCCCTCATGCATTAGTTCAAAGACTAAACAAACAAGTATACCAAGGGACTGAATGTCAATGCAGTATTTTAGGTTACTATGCTGACTTTAGTATAATCTACAGCTGTTCCTAATTGTGCTGACATTAACACAGTGTTGTACTGTGCAACAGTTTATATTGTCTCAACACAAAACTAGGTTGTGAAAAGGGGGAACTAAAGACAGATACTGACCCTCAACTCTGGCCTCTACAGATATTTTTACATTTCCCGCAGCCAGAAATGACAGAAAATATTTAGATATATATCTGTAATTGTGCTCACAAGTATCAGAGAACAAGATCTCAACCGAACGGTGAGACCTAAGTGAGACAGGGAGATGGCTGGTACACAGTAGAGAGTGGTAAGTTGATTTATAACAATATAAACAAGAGTCATTTATCAGCATATTATGAAGTGATGAATTGTTTGTGCATTTGGCTAGCTGTTTAGGGAAACAAATGGTATATTCTCTATTACAGCATAGATTTGTATCTCATAAACTTTGATTTTTTATGTCTTGTGATAACAGAAGATGCTGGTTGAGATCTGCACTGTTGCTATCTGCTGGGTCATAACAGCAAGCTGTAGTCAGTGCATAGGTACAGTATAACGCTCTATGACTTGACAAAATAGTCAAGTAACATGTTTTGGAATAAGATGACTCTCTTTGTAAGCTTTGGCTAGTCAAATGTATATGTATTACTATACTGTACATTTCTTTATAGAGCCTCGTGAGACAGGTAGAAACTTCTCCATCACAGTGACCCAAGACGTTACAGTAGAGGCTGGACGGTGCATTCCTATATCATGTAAATTCACATACCCAGGCAACATTACTAAATACGTACGAAGAGTCTGGTTCAAAGGAGATCCACTTACACCTGTATTTGAAAAAGATGCAGAGGTGTGTGGTGTTGATTGGCAGATCCTGAAAGGTCCTGAAAGGTCTTGCAGCTTTTTCCTCGAAGACCTGCAAGAAGGAGAAAGCGAGTATAGATTCAAGTTAACATGGGGAGATGATCAAATGTATGTTTTTCCTGAGAGGGTACGAGTCTCAGTGTCTGGTATGTAAGAAACCACGTCAACAAATATACTACTTTCATTCTCTTAAATCACGCTGCAGATTATAATGAGTATAACTGTATTTTTTAACACGTCTTTGCCTGATGAAAATGTCACCTTATGTGTCCAAGTTAGAATAAATGTAGCCTACACACTCTGAATTCTAATAATGTTAAATTGCAGCATATTTGGTCACTGATTCAGAACTACCAACCATGATAATCATGTATTTCACATCACAGCATAATCTGAATTAAAATGCTTGAAAAATGAATTGTCAAAGTGATCCAACTTTGGCAAATTCTGTTTAGCTCTAACCCAGAAGAAGCCCACTGTGGAGACACCCCCTCTCACAGAGGGGGAGTGGGCCACACTGACCTGCAAAGTATATTCACTAAATGACCTCTGCCTGCAAAGACCAGAAAAAGATTTTGTTGGAATAGCCTGGAGAGGGACAGAGAACTTAGGCATCTTGGGGATAATACCTCAATCAAAAGCAGAGAATGGAATCAGTGTGAAAAAGTTCTCTTTCAATCCTAAATCCGAACATCACAACATCAACCTAACATGTATCGGCTTCTACAGCAACGTCAACATTACAGTGGAGAAAACGGTGACTTTAACAGTAAAATGTAAGTACACTCACTTTTCAGAGAATTCCCTCATTATCAAAATTCAGTACAGTACTTACTTATTCTTAAAGAGTCTCTGTTAGGTAAAAAAGCCATATCTCATGATGTTGTAAAAACTATATACTGTATATCATGATGAATGTAAAAACGATTTATTTGTCTTCCCTAGACCGTCCCAAGTTCCTGAATGGCTCTGTGTGTGTGGTCCAAGCAGAGGTCCTGACATGTGTTTGTGTCAGTCAGGGGGTTCCCTTACCAGTGATTGCTTGGCCAATGTTAGGGGTCTATATTAGTTACAGTGTCATCGTCTCCAGGAGTGACCAAACCGTGAACAGCACCATCACCATGTCTGCCTCAGAATACCAGAACAGCAGCGTGGAGTGTGTCAGCAGGAATGTAATTGGCCAGAACGAGATGGAGTTCCCCATACTACACCAAGCTGAAGGGGGGCTGACACGGAAGTTCTTCAGTTTAACATCCTATGTATGTACGTATAGGACTCGTGTTACATTTTAATATTTGAGTGAAGAAGAATCACCAATTCATTTCTGCTCAAATTGAGCTCAAATCAAAGACATTGAGAACAACATTGTCATACTACAAAAATTGTCAAGTGCAAAATTCACCGTTAATGTCATTATAATCTGGGAATGTGATTTAATTTAAAACTTTTCTTCAACAATGTGCATTATAAAGAGGCGACTATTTATTAAATATTGTTTGTTGTCACGCCCTGGCCTTAGTTATCTTTGTTTTCTTTATTATTTTAGTTAGGTCAGGGTGTGACATGGGGGATGTTTGTGTGTTTTTGTCTCGTCTAGGGTGTTTGTATTGTCTAGGGTTTTTTGTAGAGTTCATGGGGTTGTGTTCAGTGTAGGTGTTTATGTAAGTCTATGGTTGCCTAGATTGGTTCTCAATTAGAGACAGCTGTCTATCGTTGTCTCTGATTGGGAGCCATATTTAGGCAGCCATAGTCATTAGGTAGGTTGTGGGTGATTGTCTATGTGTAAGTTGCCAGTGTCTGCACTTAGTGTTTGTATAGCTTCATGTTCGTCGGTTTGTTGTTTTTGTTTAGTGTGTAAAGTGTTGTTCATTTCGTCTTCATTAAAAAGGAAGATGTATAGATATCACGCTGCGCCTTGGTCCTCTTCTCTTCCACAATACGACGATCGTGACATTTGTACTCAGTTTATGCACAGTTTACTGAACTATAGTTTCATAATCACCTCCTTATAACACACATTGTTGAAGAAAATGTTTAAATTAAATCACACCACGAGATTATTACTGTCACGCCCTGTTCTGTTTCATCTGTCCTTGTGCTTGTCTCCACCCCCTCCAGGTGTCGCCCTACTTCCCAATTATCCCCTGGGTACTTATACCTGTGTTCTCTGTTTGTCTGTTGCCAGTTTGTCTTGTTTGTCAAGTCAACCAGCGTTTTTGTCTTAGCTCCTGCTTTTCCCCAGTCTCTCTTTTTCCCGCCCTCCTGGTTTTGACCCTTGCCTGTTCTGACTCTGAGCCCGCCTGCCTGACCACTCTGCCTGCCCCCCTGTACCTTTGCGTCTACTCTGGATTACCGACCTCTGCCTGCCCTGACCTGTCGTTTGCCTGCCCCTGTTGCTGTAATAAACATTGTTACTTCAACACAGTCTGCATGTGGGTCTTATCTGAAGCATGACAGTACGAACTGGCCATGACTGACCCAGCAGACTTGGACCAGCTCCGCAGCACCATCTCCTCCCAAGGAGCCACCATTGGTAGGCACGAGGAGTTGCTTCGCGGTCTGATGGAAGTGTTCCAGGCCGTGGTCGAACGTCATGACCTAGCATTGGACGCATTGCGTGAGCAATTGCATGGGTTGCCTACTAGGCAACCTACCATGATGGTAACCTCCCAGACCCAGCTGGTAGCAGCGCCGTCACCCCGGTTTCCTGGGAACAACGAATTCCTCCCCCGGAGCGCTACAATGGAGATTCCAGAACCTGCCGGGCCTTTCTCTCCCAGTGCTCCCTCGTTTTCTTGCTGCAGCGTTCTTCGTTCCCCTTGGACCGCTTGAGGATAGTGTATATCATTACGCTGATGTCCGGGAGGGCACTCGCCTGGGCCACGGCGGTGTTGGAGCAACAATCTGCCGTCTGCCTCAGTCTGAAGGGATCTGTGGTGGAGGTGACCGGCCTCTGCCTGACTTGACCCTGAGCCTGCCTCCCGTCCTGTACCTTTGCCCCACTACTCTGGTTTATCGACCCCTGCCTGCCGTGACCTGTCGTTTGCCTGCCCCTGTTGCTGTAATTAACATTGTTATTTTCCACTTTGAAAATGTCACCTGAAGTGTGAAAAGACAATTGTTTTAGAAAAGTATATCAGTAACCACATTTCCATCCAAATATTTTTGCTAGTAAAGCCATACCGTATAAAAACAAATCATGACATCTGTGATGAAAACAGGAAGTTTCGGTACAATTTTATAAAAGGTAAAACTACAATCCCACAGTTTCACACATGGGGACATATGGCATGAGGTCAGGTGGCCTATTCTTATCATTGTTATATTTAGCTTTTTTATCAATAAATTATGCAATGTAGGACTGTCTGAGCAAGGTAAATGATTCTCAAGGAAAACGTTTTAGCTCCGTCCTGTTAACTGAAAGTTGCAACCAGAGACAGTAGCCTACCAGTTAGAGAGACGAGCCAGCAACCGGACCAGTTCCAATTCCGGGTCCGATTGGAAAAGTCTGGTGGGAAGTGAGCTGGCACCAGGAGGGTTTCTGGTATAAAATCCTACATGCCATTGCCTGCCGTTGTGCCCTTGAACAACCCCCCACAACAACAGCTCCCCGGGCACCAAGTGACAGGTTAGTGTTTTTTGTCATGAATCTCATTCTGGAGGCAGCTCTGCAGAGTGGTCAATAGCTGACACAGCCACAAAGTAATACAATCTGATGTTAAACCGAATTAACCATTGCCTTAAACACACAGCTAAATCTAATGCCTAACCTTAAATTACATTTTCCATTGCTATACGCTTTTTTGTGTGTGTGGATGCGCAGAAAACATTTTTATGTGAATGAATTCAAACTTTTTTCTGAGTAATGTCTCTGGTTTTATGCAACAACAAAAAAGCTCAATTTTAACCAAATGATGTTGTATTTTATGTAAAAGCACATAAGGAAGCTACAAGTTTCTGTTATCTTCCTCATGTTCAACTATGTTAATAAAGATGTTATGTAGATAATCAAGGTAACACATTTGTGCGTATTATCAAGTGAAATGGTTTAAAATAAAGCTTTGTGTGATGTAGCTACTGCAAACAATGAGGGGTGGTGTGGCGAGAATAACTGTTACACACTGTATCAATAAAGTAATACTAATACATGGAGATATAGAATGTATTTGGGGTGTATTTTCCTTACTGTTTTGGGTATGAGAGAACAGATAACATACTATATAGATAAACTGAGCTGGTCACATTCTCTGTTGTTTACTTTATTTATTTGTTGTTTGGAACCAAAGAAAGATGGCTTTGCTTGAGGCGGGACAGACTTGTAAAATAAAGAGAATGATCAAACATCATCATAGAGCTCATATTGTCATTAAGTAATAACAGTGCTAATTTGCAGAAAGATTGCAGAATTCTGATCGGAATTATTGTGTCAAAGATATAAAAAAAAATCATCACAAGAACAATAATGAATACCACAAAATAAAGAAAGTACAAATCTGCTTTCCAACACACTGTGACAAACAAATTAGATAAGACATGAACAGCGCTTCTCCATTTTGTTTCCAGGTTTAGAAAGAAATAAACCCCCCATGAGGCGTTCAAGAGAACTGACGACAGTGTTACTAAACGGATGTCCATATTGGCATGTCTCAATGTTGGGTAACATGTTGAACGCTCTGACATCAGGTCTAGTGACTTAACTATGTCAGAACAATTACATAAAATATGTTATTAACAGTCATGACAGCTGACATAAGCTTGACACCTGACTTGACACTGTCATGGCACAAATCTTTGCTTCAGTCAGTTTATTGGCTTAGGATACAGCTAGCCAACTAATTTACATAAATAACAATTTGTGTCGTGACAGTGTAAAGGGTTGTCAGTATTTTCACATCAGTTTTCATGACCGAAAATGACATGTGTTATGTTATGACCGCGTTACGTCACCCTTATGACAGAGAAGTCAGTTAAAGTGTTACCAAACCTGTATCCGACTTGCCTGTGTAAATCACTGTTGTAATACTGAGCATGTACTGTACATACCGTAGTATGTTTACACATATGGCTGACAGCATAATAGTCATGCAGGGTATTTATTTACATAATGTATACTGGTATCCTTTTACCCATCCATCTGCAGCTTATTAATATTGTATTAACAGTCATTGTTATCTAGTGATGCCGTTAGTGAGCTTGGAGATTACAATACATGAGTTGATCAAGTATATTTGAATAGCACAACCAACTGGTATATCAGCTTCAATGTTGTGCCACTCAAACGCCTCATCTGATACAACCCTATAGGATTAGGCTTCGATTTCACAATTCACAACCATTGAAGAAGACATTTTGGGAGAAGCGGTCTCAGGTAAAGTGATACTTTGAAACAGCCACAGTGATCAGTGTTCGCTGATCTTTCAGCACTGTTTGCACACACACACACACACACACATTGTCTCAACGAGATACATTTTGGCCTGCTGTGCGAGTGCTACAGTGGAGTCATGTATGCCAGATTGATCCAAAAATGTATTCTACCCCATTGGTTCCCATTTAAGGATAAGTTAACACTTACACTTAGCAAAACAGAGAAATCGTCCAAAAATACTATAATTAAATCATGGCCAACGACATAAACAGAACATTCTGTGTTAGCCCAGCACAGTTCCCGAAGAGCAAACCACAACTCAACCAGTGCTTATAATGCATAAGAACTAAAAAATCAGCCCACTTCTTGCACAAACAGAACCTTGTGTTCAAGGCTGGATAAACCTCTAAGAGTATTCATCTTCTCTCTTTATATAAAATCAAATAAATATTCATTTCTCATCATCATCAAAAGCCACAGAGTCACAGCACACATCACTATTGAACTCTATGTGGGAACAGAATATGTGAGATGAAGATGACTGGCTTCAATTGGATATGTATCAGGCCTGGCGTTTGTTGAACACTGGTCAGTGTTGACAACCGCTGGATCAGGAAGAGATCCCTCATTTCCTCCAGATCCAGGGTCAGAAATAGAGATAAGAAAATAAAAAGCACAAAATACACCCCTTTCCCAGACACTTCGACTGGCAGCGGACACAGTGGAGAAGGACTATAATGGACAGATCTAGATAGTTCGCCTGGTATCCAAGCTGATTGCGTTGCCTTTCACAGGAAAACTGGTGAGCGCAGCGTTCAATCTGGTTTAACCAGGCTAGCTATAAGTATGATATAGGGTGACATACAGAAGGGGAGCCCCAGAAAATGTGTTACTGTGTCCCAAGCTTTATAGCAATGCAAACAATTAATGGTATAGAGATGGAAATAGCAACATTGAATCTAGATGATACAGTACAGTAACAAACACATTGCACCTGTTGTGAGGGAATTTTGTGACTATGACTAGTAGGGTAAGAGCTGGGAGACCGACAGCTGCTGATAATACAAAGATCTTTTTACATTGTCCACTTGGCTGTGTTCCGACCCTGCAAGTAGCTACCAGCAGTCCTGGGTGGCGAGATGTGACTGAGGCTCCCCCTGGAGGCTTGAGGGTCGACTAACGGGGACGTCATTTGAGATGAGTCAGGGACGGGGAGAGACGATGGGGTATCTTGATGTGATGGTGAAGGGTGGTGATGGTGTCCACGGGGGAGGGGGGAAGACGTTTGATGAGGGGGTGAATGACGTGAGGAAGGGGGCGACAACATGGCTGCCACTGTGTCCCGCGGTGACGATGGGTCAGGGAAGGATCGCGATTCATTTGGCCTTGATCTCGGTGTAGTCGCTGCCGTCATCCCCCCTCCCTGAGGTCCCCCCATCCCTGGAGCGTCCCCCCAGAAACTCCAGGGCGGCGTAGTTCAGCTCTTGCCTCTCCAGGTCTGCCATAGAGCCCACAGGTTGATAATCCCCGTCTTCTCCCTGTTGAAGGTATGAAAAGAGAGAAGGCCCATTCAGACTCACAGGTTATACCTGCGCAGTGCCACCAATGCCATTGACACCTCAGAACATTGAGCGTATAAAGGAATAACATGATAGACATTGAGAAAGAAGAAAGGAGGGTTAGTAGTTATTGATGAGCAGAGGCGTAAGACAAGGAGATTGAGGCAGTTTAGCATATCCTGTTAGTATCGAGGCAGCCATGCAACAACAGTCGTGGAAATGAAAGGAGATACAGCACATGGAAGCGGATCTCAGACAGCAGACGACTGTGGGTTAGATCTGGTTGTTTGGTGACACATACAGTATAGCTCAGTTCTGGCACCACAATGCGTCATATGGCCCAGATCTGGTCCGAATGTAGGAGATGCGAACTGGGGAAGGGTTGGCACTTTGCTTATGGGCCATCTCTGGTTTGAGTTATGTGGCCCTAACAACATCCCATAGTTACTGGGCTACTTTAGGTCTGAATATGGGCCACATCCACCTTGCCAGGCAAGGTCTGGACATTTCACGATACAGATCCACTTCAGGACCGTAACACCAAGTGGTTAACTCAGCCAAACGGTAAATCGTAATATTGTAGATTAAGGACGAATTTGAGCCATCATATCATTTAGCTGTCTGGGATGTGTGAGGGATGCTGTCTACCACTGAGACTTGGAGTTGGGATTGGGGCGGGGTTGTTTAGGAACCTTACCGTGCTCTCCTCTAGAATGGAGTTAAACTTTGAGCCCAGAAGCTCTGTCTTAAGCTGTGCAAGAGTTAGGAAATAGAAAAAGAGACAGAAGAACGCAGAGAAGCGATGAAGCAGAAAACAGTGGTTTGGAAAGGCTGTGGCCGCAGCTACCCCTGTGGTACTGTGATTGATAGCTATAGTGGTACTGGGATTCTCAGGCTAGGCCAGTAGTTGGCTGGGGAAGTTTACATTTTCTCTTTAACATGATAAGTTTTATTTATGAGTATCTCCACGGAATGAACCTTACTGTGCATCAAAAATGGGACATGATTTGAACAAGTATAGTATCAGTATCAGCAACGGGTAAGCTATCATGTTCCCGTCTAAGACAGATCTGAGAATGGTCATTATCTCCATTATAGTCATCATCATCAACATGTCTCACCACTTTCTTCCTCAAACATTGTTTGTCCTTCTTGACTGTGCTGTAGTACAACGCTGGGTTCTCCAGTTTAGAGACCAGGTCCTGCCCAGGGTTGCCATTCTCTCTGGGGGGGGGGGGGGGTGGAGTCACAAGATCAGACTCGGTCTCATGGCCACTAACTAACTCAGGGCGACACTCCAAGCCTGGGCATCCATTTTAAAACAAGGGCCTGTTTCCCAACATAGTTAATAATCTACAGGCCTATGATTCATGGTTGTGGGCGACGTTCATGGTTGTGGTTATTGTTTCATGGGTTTAGTTGCGGTTGAGCCGACACCCTCTCTTAGAGCGACTTCCTGTAAAAGCTTTTGTCTGAATGTGATGTATTGCTATAATGCTGAAGCACCTTAGTTAAGTAGGCTACCGTGGCTGTATTTTTAGCATAGCAGGTCAAGGGTACAAAGCAGTATCAAAGCAGGGAATTGAGCCTGCAAACTATAGGCTACGGTTAGTCTGGCTTGCTAACCCCACTCCACCAGGCAGCCATTTTGGATCTCCGTCTCAGAAAGGGAACTAGTGATGGCAAATTAATTGAACTCGCTCTGGCGTTAGCATAACTTATGACCATGATTCTCACGTCCGTCCATCGATCAATCATTCACTCATGAATACACAGAGGTGTTTTAGAATGGATGGCTAGGCTGAAGTGTTTCCTTATCGTCAATTCAAACAGGAAATGACTACCTGTAACTCGCATCGACCCCTGTCACAGTTAGTGAAGGGTGGATACTCACTTCTTGTTGTTATGGCCCACATATCTCACTGCTGCGATGATGAAGGCGATGACAGCCACTCCACCGATGGTGCCAACGATCACTGCCATCATGTACTTCTCTAACATCATCAAGAACATCATATTGAAGACAGTGTAGAAACAGAAAATACTGTTTAACTAGGTCATGGTACTATAAAGTATTTAATTCAAGATAATGCCATTTCAATATCAAGCCAATGGGGTAGCCAGTTTGTGGTCTTACTTATACAGTCAATGTACATATCATATAAAGGTACTACACGTCTCATTTCAGTTCAATCTCTCATGTATGCTAGGCTATACAATTGTTTGCATTTTAATGGTATGCAGTTCTGTGTTTAACCATGAACCTGAACTTGTGTACTCACTCTCCTGCTGTAACTCCAAATGAAAGCTCTCCGACCCGTACATGTTGCTAATGCTGCAGTGCACATTGACAGCGCCGTTGCCCAGGCGCTCGCCCTTCTCCCGTAGCTTGATCATGCCCGTGGACGTGTGGCCGTCCGTGCGCGTGTAGTAGTTGTAGCGGCCGAACGTGTCGTTGATGGTGATGTTCTTGTCGGGGAGGTAGAACTCGATGGTGGGCTCAGGATTACCCGTAGCCATGCAAACACACTGGACTCCCTCCCTCACCACCGCGCACTTGGACTCGTCCAGAAGGACTGGGGCGTCTGAAGAGAGGGTGGAGGTAGGGCTATGACTGACATGTAGAGTGGGATGGGATGGTGTAGCGTAGTGTAATGTAGTGTGGTACAATACGGTATGATATGATACCATATGTTATGATACAACATGATGACCCACTCACATTCCACAGTGATGTTGAGGGAGCTGCTGGCTCGTCCGTGTTCGTTCTCTGCCAGGCAGCGGTACTGTCCCTCTCCCTGAGGGGTGAGCTCCAGAAGCTCCAGCACAGACACCTCCTCGGCCGTGATGGTGCCCACCAGCTCCCCGTCCTTCAGCCAGGTGAGGGTGGGCGCGGGATTGCCTTGTGTGCTACATTGCAGGGAGATGGAAGAACCTTCCATAATGGTCAGGGAACCATTTACCACTGGCTCACTGGGAGGGTCTGCAGGGAGTATAGAGAGGTGATGAAAGGTAGAGTTAAATGAGGAGAAAGAAAGGAGTTGAACAAAGGAGTCAGTTAAAGAGGATGAAATGTTGTACTGTGTATCACCAAGAGCAGGAAGCTATGGGCCAGGTTTATCACATAACTAATACATTGTTATATATATTGCGCGTTACTACTTCACAGGAGACATTTGAACTTAATTATTATTTTTTTATTACTAAAAAATATGTTTTGGGGCAGAAATGCCTTCTGGATCATGTTCCCACTTTCATGTGCCTTAATAACAAACTTGTATGCCATCTGTAAATATGAATACAATTGTTAAAATTACGAGCCTAGTTGGTTTAGCCACGGAAAAAGTGGGAACCTTCCCACTAGTCATGATTGGCTGAGATAATGGATGGGCTGGACAGGCTGAGATAATGGATGGGCTGGACATGCCGAGAGATGAGTTCGGACTGGTCTGCCATGTAGCATGCTTCTGTCTATAATGAGTTGCTCAGTATGTCTAGGTCATCCTTTCTAACGCAGATTTTTCTGAAAGATAGTTCTCCACTTTCTGGCGGACCGAGTTTTGAAATCAGTGGAATTCCCGGTGGAAGCAGAGCATGATAGCTAAGGAGATGGAGAAAATGTAAGCGTTTTATAGCAAATGTGGAGGGAGTCGAAAAGAAAACACGGAAGTCTGCTATATAAAACACCTGTCTCCGGATTACATCTTCAGAATTAAGGGCAACCATGTCATCCGTGACAGAGGGAGAAGCGTTCATCCATGTACTGTATACGGGTAAGAGAGTATAGCTAGCAACATTTTAAGATATTATACATTTCTAATTTTGTCAGAAAGTCGTTTTCATTGCAAGTTAAAGTGTACTGTTAGCTTGCTAGCTAATGTTAGCTGGCTGGCTGGCTGGTTGGTTGGCTCGCTAGCTAACATTACGTGTATGATCTGTGTAGTAATATTATTCGTATCTCAGAGCCATTTGCTAGTTTAGCTACCTGTAGATTCATGCAGGGTACTAATGCTATGAGTTGGGATAATGGTTCATTGTTTAGCTAGCTAGCTACATGTCTAAACAAAAGACTCCACTATGCAAGTAGCCATTTCACTGTACAGTTTACACCTTCTGTATTCTGTGCATGTGACAAATAAACTTAGATTTTATTTGATATAGTGTGTGTTTACCAGAGACTGTAATGTGAAGAACATGACCTGCCCCAAAATTAAATTAGGATATAACGTTAGGCCAACGAGACAGTGTCCAAGTAAAAAAAATCAACCATAAGCTATTTTCTGTAATTAGCGAACCATTAACTTGTAAATAATGATCTTGTTGTGAGTTTATTTTCCTGTAATAATTAATTGACAACTGTATACAGACATGTTGATAGAAGTAGTATAAACCAGCCTTTAGTCTTAAAATCTTTGGTTGTTTAGTACATGACCATACTCACTGTTTAGCACATTGCCTCACATGTGAATCCTTACAGAGATTGGTGAGGCTATGTCTTAAGAGGGTGCGAACAATGCTGAATGGGTGTAGACAAAGAAGAGCTCTCCAATAGGTCTACCAAAACATTAAAGTGACATTTTCTTAAAAGTGGGGTTACAAGTTAATCAACTTCAAAGCAGAATTACTTTCACATTGTTCCTCAACTGTAATGTTTGATATACCATTTTCTAGTCTCTACTTTTATCCAATGTAAAAAAAAAACACGGTTTCAAATTTTACTAAATAAGACCGAATCGAGCCGGTCGGTCACATATGTCACCGCAAGTGACAGAAACTAAAATGTCAGCTTGGTTGACATACTGTATAACTACAATGATTAAATGTAACTATTTTTGATCATTCCACAAACACCATGTTGCACAATGACACTTACACAAGACGGCCAGGTACATGGACGTGTTCATGACGCCGTAGCCGTTATTCCCCACGCAGGTGTAGATGCCCTCCTGAGAGGAGGTTAAGTCCTCCAGGGAGAGCGAGGTGTTGGAGGCCATGTCCCAATGCAGCTCCTGGTCCCCAAACAGCCAGGAGATCCTGGGAGGAGGGTTACTGTCCACCTCGCAGTGCAGCGTTACTGAGCTGCCCTCCATCACCTCCGCAGACACGTTCACCCACACCGAGCGAGGGGCATCTGGGGTGAGAGGAAGGGGAAGTTGGGGTTAGACTTGTAAAAGTGACAAGTGTATAACCTGGTTAAACCAGACCCAACACTGCGCTCATCATTGTTTCAAAGAAAAACAAAGGTGAAACGTAGAAAAACAGGTTTGGATGCCAGGCTAACATACCCAATGTGAACCATGTCACAATTATGCAATACATTGCTAAGTCAAGTTGTTATCCTTCTACTGTAGATGGAGAATAACGGGTGACTGTAGATATTGACAATGGTTCTGCAATGTGTATATCAGAAATATGTGTAACACTGCTACTTTTACATTTGGCGTAGTCGGCAGGATTAGTTTTTCCATATTAATATAATCCCCCACATGACATAATGTCCCCTCTGTTGTGTCCAAATGACACGCTTCTCACAGAATTTGAGGATTCAAAGCTACAGGTTCGGTGACAACAGTCAGTTGGTTACTTACACTTGACATCCAGAGAGATGAGTCTCTCGTAGGCCAGGGTGGTGTTGGGGTAGTAGACCCTGCAGCCCAGCAGCTGACCGTTGTGTATGGGCCTGGGGGTGAAAGTGAGCGTGCTGGACAGCACGGCTGTGTTGCTCTCTTCCACGTAGTCTGAGGTATACTCGGGTTCAGGCAGGTAGTCTGTGTACATCCATTGGATCTCTGGGCTATTCTCTGGACAGTTGTCTGGAGCATAGCACGTCAACTCCAGATTCTCGTCAGCGACTATCTCCTCAGGGATGTCAATGTTTGGCTGGTCTGGGGGACAGAGAGGACATAAGTGAACGAGTGAAATTCCCCAATTCACAATATTGACCTATTCTCGTTAAAACTACAATAATTATAATCACAGCTAGTGGAATCCTAGCCTGGTCCCAGATCTATTTGTGCTTGCTATCTCCTACTGTCAGTGTCCACTGTAGTTGACAAGACAGCACAACAGATATGGTACCAGGCTAGGGCAAACCAGCTCATAAATGTGACACATTTAATTGTAAACATGGCCCCTCAGGGTCTCTCAGCAGGCTTACCCAGCACCTTGAGCTCAGAGAAGTCTGGGTAGGTGTAGATGTTGGCACCGCCCAGGTCGGCACGGAAGTAGTACCTCCCTGAGTGCTCTGTACCGATATTACTGATGAGCAGAGTGCAGTTCCTCTGGTGCAGGTCCCCGATGAGCTTGGTACGCCCTTGGTAACTTTCATGTACGATTTCTGTGCGCGTCTTGAACACCACAGGTGGGAAGAGCTGGGGGTAGGGCTGGCCAAAGTACCAGATGCCGTGGATGCCGCGGTACGGCCGGATACCAGACGGGTACATGAATGTGCAGGGGATGACCACACAGGAGTTGGTCATGGCCGAGATGTCCCTGGGTATCCATACGTTCCACTGGCCACTGACATCTGAGGGAGGGAAGGAGGGATATGGGACTAAGATTGGAAATGGGAATATTGAGAGCGAAACTGTATACTGTATCAATGAACAATCAATCTACAATACATCTACAGTTTCAAATGGAATCACTGAGAAAAGATTAACATAGAGAGACAAAGAGAGAGAGAGAGAGAGAACAGAGGATGATATCATGATGTTATCCCTGCTTGAGATGGTAAGAGTAGAGACCCTATGTGGAGGAAGCATATGTCTCACTCTCACCACTGGCACCACTGTTTAAGTGAGAGGGACAAGGTTGAGCCCAGATGGACGCCAGCCAGCCATCACAAAGCACTGGAACAGTAGGCTGATTCCCTGCTGCCATGTGTGCCAGTTGGACCCTGTAGCAACGCTGTACCCTTTTGTTTTAGTGTTGTTTGCTGTAAGTTTGACGTACTCTAAAAAGTCAACTGTCAATCAGTTTTACATTGCAATTGCATATCTAGATTACTGGATTTCTAGTATTACATCTGCAGTCTTCAAGGGAATTTACAGTCTGAGTTATTGTGATGTAATCAAGTAGTTATTCACACTGACAAGAGGGAATGAGAAACATACAAGTTTTACCTTTGATGATTAGCAACAGCGGCAGAAGCAGCTCCAAACACCACATGGCGTCTACTTAACCCTGAACCAGAGGCCTCTGCAACAGACATCAGACCTCAATTACACATCCACAACTTCACCCTTTACCATTCTGTTCTGGACCAATGGAGCCCAATGCTATGTGATATATATTGAATGTAATATTATAGTGACATATAAGTATGTGGTGACATATAACTGCAATGGTTTTTGGTTTACATATTCTAATGAGCCTATGTTGCTTTTATCTCAGGTAACAATGACATATGTCCATATGATTGTGTGTAAAAAGACAGTAGACATTACTGACTATTACCTTGAATTGCTCAATGGGCGAAAAGTAGCCAAGACAGAAAATATCTGATTCCTCAGCTTGGTGGTCGCAGTAGTAGTAGTAGTAATGTTCACTAGAGGGTGCCCAATCACACCCAGACACCTCAACAGCCCTCTCCCTTAACTTCTCTGTATAAAAAAAACACACAACAAGTGACATCAGCATCAGCGAATGACATCAGCCCTGCTGCCTTAGACGGACAGCAGGCTCTTCACTGGCACTGACACATAGACATGATGACGCACACTCTCTCTCTCAGACGGCACCTGTTCGGCCGCGCCGTAGTGGCAGTGCTAGTAGAGTCCCTCATTAGGCTATTCATACGTAAGTCCCAGGTCTTCGACAGACAGTCACTGTTGGGTCCTGTTCAGAACCATGACTCACTACCCTAGTCCCTAGGCCCTTATCCACTACATTACATCATGGCGTCAACCATCATCCTTTGGTCCGTTGGTTGTTTGGACCCTTTACTCTGTATCTACCAGTCTGTGTCTCCCGAGCAGCCGAGCAGCCGGTGGCTGCAGATGGTGGGCCTAAGAGTGGATTGTGTTGGAGAGCTCCATGATTAACACATCACTACGTCCCCAGACAGTCTATAGGCTGATAAGCTGTGTTCCTACGGAAAATAAGGGCAAATTCAGTTGGTTTTAGGCAGTTTGGCAACAACAGCGAGAGGTTATTCTGGGCTGAGGCACACGAACATCCCGTTCTCAAACATGCGATTGTACGCACACAAACTGTGTCGTAACACTTATACACACAGACATACACATTTAAAATCCAAAGTAAAAAGTACGGTCCACATACAGATCACTTATAAAGTTGACTTGGACCCCTTTAAATAAAACCATGAGGCTCTAGGTCAGGGCAATCATAGCCAATGCCAGTAAAATATTTCTAAAACATTGCGTCAAGCTGTACCATCTGCATTAGACAAAACCCCAAGAGAAGGGACTGTGTCTGAGCTGAGAGTCAATGCTTCAGCAATGGCAGGATGAACAGAATAGCCCGGAGAGCAGGGCACTGACACTACCAGCAACAACAACGAGAGCCATTGATTGACGGACAAATGGCCAGCACAGAGACCAACCACAGACCACTTGCCTCATACCAGCTTCAGCACCAGGCTCCGGCTCCCTCTCGGTTCCTTCCCTCGGTTCTGTCGGTTCTACGTTCTCCCCGGGCGTGTGGTTCCCTTGTGCGTCTCCACGGCTTGTAAAATCCTGTCTGCCGGGTTCTATGGATTCTAGGACAGGGGATGGGAAGAGAAAGAGGGACAGAGGCAGAGAGAGAGAGGGAAAGAGGGAAAGAGAGCGACTGTGTGAGCTGCAGGCTGTGGTGAATGTGTGTGGTGTGTAGTTTTGAATATGAATTCAAACATTTCTCTGCCTTTTCCTAGACCCACTCCACACATTCCTCTCCTCTACCGCCCTCTCTGCTTTGGCCAGTCTGTCCCAGACCATGGACCGGGCCTTTGACTCTCACAACCAGGTCAAAGTAACCCTGCTAGCATTAGATAACTTCCCCGCTAGAACCTACTGTATCCACAAAGAGCCAGTGACCTCAGGGTGAAGTTGAGTCATAACATCACTATGACTAGTGACTATGACTAGAGGAGCATGGCTGGGTGTATACCCATACAGGTGAGAATATTCTCCATTTCCAAACAGTTCCATTGGAATCATACATCCCCTCAGTTAGAGGCTTCAGTTATTGTACGGTGCCCTCGTTGACTACCGTTTGCAGCCAAAATTAGTAAATATGAAAAAAAACGAAGCCAAAAGATGCTAACCTGGGATTTTGATCTAGAAATGAACAACGACGGTTCTTATTTTATTACTAAAAAATAAGTATATTGGTGTTGTAAAATGTTCTGGGCATTCCCTTGGACGCACTTACACACACCAAATATTTTCCCACATAAGGTATGTTTGTGGATGTGGGATGACAATGTGGTCCAGCAAGCAACTAGGAGTACCCCCTACTTTACATATCAACGCAACAAAGAATACTTCTATTTCATAGTGGAGCGGTTGTTATAGTTTAAGTGGCGTGAGTCACTGTCTCCAAGAGCAATTAAGTCATAGGCCAAATGATGACATCCACCAAGCCATGGATGTTTTCAAGGGAATCCCAACACAAACACACTTGAGGATGGGCTGAGTAGGCCTGGGTGGGGGAGGTTGGTAACGTCAGAGTGAATACCTCATTCACAGACTGGAGCCTGTACAAACGAATGTGCAGCATGCCACAGACCCCTACACACACACGCAGCACACGGCGTGCCAGCACACTTCGCACTGTGGCCCTTACAGCTTTATGGCGACACGACAGCTATGTGACCTTCCTCCCTGCCCCCTCCTCTCTCCTCCCCCCATCCTCCTCCACTCGCTGTCGTTCAGTTGGGACAAAGCAGTGTTTCCCTGCGCCATGGTCATTTTGTGTGTGTGCCTGTGTGTGCGTGTCCACATTGGGAGGGTTCCTCCTAAGCCATGTCAAACATTTACAGAGCTGAGAGTGTATGCATGCTCATCTGCTAATCTGACCACTATCGCACTGTCACTGTTAGCATTGTTGGCACAGCAACATTTCCAAACTGCTATACTTTAGTTAATGGTATTGAGATAAAAATAACACGTAGATGAAATAATTTTATAAAGTTGTTTCTTATTCATGATTGTCGGTTTCTGTGTGTTATACAGTAATAACAACATTACACTGCTACAGGTCACAGTTCTGTATTGTGATACATACGGTAGTTGAAATGTACAGCATAGGCAATGACCTTAGTGTGGACTTTCACTCTTGAAACATTCACATTGTATAAATGACTGCAACACAAATTCCCCTTTAGGAGTATATGGGAGAATCTCAATTGGCTTTGCTCGCCTCTTGCATCCTCTCCTCTGTCCAGGGAATCTGGAAACAAATGTCTTTGTATGAAATGAGACTCTCATTCTCCACTCAAGCATCAGCAGGCAAATGACGTTTCTAGGAGAGGAATCCACAAAAAAATTGTAAAGTGATAAAAACACATGCAGCTAGTTGTGCAAGCCATTTTAAAGGTAAAATAATAAGTAGTGTATAGTTTTTAAATGTGTGCATTTATGTGTGCATTCTCATTCGAGAAAACAACAGCTGATTCAAAGGGGGTGTGGCGGATGTTAAAACCCTTCCGCGCTAGCCGCCGTTAGGATGCTCTTGTGCGTCCTCTGCTGAAGTAGGTAATCGAGTAGAGGAGGACACTCCTTCGTTCACTAACTAACGAATTGACGCTGTCCTCAACCTCTCGACCACTTATCGGTTTCTGGGTCACAGAGGAAAGGAGGACGGGGGAGTCGAGGAGAGGACGTACTTTTGCTCAATTGAGAATCTCCCTAGGCGTACACTCGATCACTCCTCCTGTTCTTCATAATGTTTCACATAGCCTGTGGGAACTGGATTATCCCAGCGCCAACACAGTAGTTAATAGACAGAATAATCACAGGCATCCTTATCCCCATAATTTCATTCTATCAATTATTATTCAAAGAGAAAAGCACAGTGTACACTGTGCATATGCCCTAGTGTAGGCTATTTCCATGACGTCTAGTGCAACAATGAGACTATCGGCACAGAATCAGTAGGGCCGAAACAGGCCATGACACCTTGACATATTACCATGACTCATATTCCAAATGATCAACCAATAACAAATGGACCCACTGTCCTCAAAAGAACGAGCCAGCTTAGCCAAGATTATTTGTATTCTTAATATCATATACTTTATGTATGTGAGTGCTCACTGGTTGCTCATTGGAATAAAGGAAACACTGTACGCGGAACACTGCCCATTGTGAGGCAGAAACTGGAGGAATTTTCCGGAACAGGCCAGCTCACAGCTTGCATTGCTGTTTGCCTGTGACGAGCGCTGGTCCACAAGCTCTGGCCCCCACTGAAATACCCCAAGGAGCAGATGGTCTTAAAGCACACCCTTTCCCCCCTCCCAGGTAGAGGTAGAGTACTGCTTATAAGGCCACAATTACAAACTGTAAAATAATTACAAAATGTAGGTGCGACATGTACAGTGCCTGTACAGTTCCTACGTGTGCATGTACAGTAACAGTCAAAAGTTTGGACACACCTACTCATTCAAGGTTTTTATTTTTGCTATTTTCTACTTTGTAGAATAATAGTGAATAAATCAAAACTATGAAATAACACATATGGAGTCATGTAGTAACCAAAAAAGTGTGAAACAAATCTAAAATATATTTTATATTTGAGATTCTTCAAATAGCCACCCTTTGCCTTGATGACAGCTTTGCACACTCTTCACATTCTCTCAACCAGCTTCATGAGGTAGTTACCTGGAATGCATGTCAATTAACATGTGTGCCTTCTTAAAAGTTAATTTGTGGAATCTCTTTCCTTCTTAACGCATTTGAGACAATCAGTTGTGTTGTGACAAGGTAGGGGTGGTATACATAGCCCTATTTGGTAAAAGACTAAGTCCATATTATGGCAAGAACAGCTCAAATAAGCAAAGAGATCAGTCATTCTGGAAAATTTCAAGAACTTAAAACGTTTCTTCAAGTGCAGTCACAAAAACCATCAAGTGCTATGATAAAACTGGCTCTCATGAGGACCACCACAGGAAAGGAAGACCCAGAGTTACCTCTGCTGCAGAGGATAAGTTCATTAGCGTTACCAGCCTCAGAAATTGCAGCCCAAATAAATGCTTCACAGAGTTCAAGTACTAGTGTGGCAAAGAAGGGGGTCGAGTGATAAATGGCAGATATGTGAGAGCAGAACTAATAAACGGGCTCTGCCCGATCACTAAAATGGCCACCCCGATCAGAACTACAGATCACAAAATGTCCGACTGCCAAAACTACAAGTCCCAGAAGCAAGGGGAACCCTCAGAAGGTGGAGCCGACACACAGATAAAGGGTCAAGAAAAACCAGGAAGAGAAAGAGAGGGGTGGAAGGATCTATGAACCGTAGAGAAAGAGAAAATAGATATTGGCTGGATTTACCGTGTATGAGCTGGACTGTTTTGGACTTACCTGTTGGCGTTTGGACCTGGACATACCGAGAACCCGATTCGTGTACCGAACCCTGCTATCCTTGACCTTGCCTACGACCTGGGTGGACCATGACGGAGAAACAAACACACAGGTACTGTCCTGTTCGAAAGAACTCTCATTCTGGGGTAATTTGGTGACAGTTTCCCACTTAATTTGTGACAAACGCTCATAACCTTGAAGAGGTTTGCCACACTAGACACATGTCAACATCAACTGTTCAGAGGAGACTGCGTGAATCAGGCCTTCGTGGTCGAATTGCTGCAAAGAAACCACTACTAAAGGACACCAACAAGAAGAAGATACTTGCTTGGAACAAGAAACACTTGCAATGGACATTAGAAAATCTGTACTTTGGTATGATGATTCCAAATGAGATTTTTGGTTCCAACTGCCATGTCTTTGTGAGACGCAGACTAGATGAACGGATGATCTCCGCGTGTGTGGTTTCCACTGTGAAGCATGGAGGAGGAGGTGTGGGGATGCTTTGCTGGTGACACTTTCTGTGATTTCATTAGAATTCAAGCCACACTTAACCAGCATGGCTACCACAGCATTCTGCAGCGATATGCCATCCCATCTGGTTTGCGCTTAGTGGGGCTATCATTTGTTTTTCAACAGGACAATGACCCAAAACACACCTATAGGCTGTGTAAGGGCTATTTGATCACGGAGAGTAATGGAGTGCTGCATCAGATGACCTGGCCTCCACAATCACCCGACCTCAACCCACTGGAGATGGTTTGGGATGAGTTGGACCGCAGAGTGAAGGAAAAGCAGCCAAGCTGGTTGAGAGAATGCCAAGAGTGTGCAAAGCTGTCATCAAGGCAAACGGTGGCTACTTTGAAGAAGAAACTCACATTTTTTTGGTTACTACATGATTCCATATGTGTTATTTCATAGTGTTGATGTCTTCACTATTATTCTACAATTCTGAAAATAGTAAAAAAATAGACAAAAACCCTTGAATGAGTAGGTGTGTCCAAACTTTGGACCGGCACTGTATGTGTGCATCCAGGCATTTATTTTTTGAGTGCATTTGTGTGTGTATGCACTTGCATGCATTCAAGAGTGTATTTGTGTGTGTCTATACTAATGTGTGTATCCTCTACCTGGCAGCCGTGTGTCTCTGGACCAGTATCCAGCACAGTGCCTCCCAATGCTGTCCCAGCACAGTGGACAGATGGTGAACCACAGGCCTCCTCTCTCTCTCTTCCACCCTGCCCAGTAGGGGGCGACAAACAGAGCAGTCACCTGCATAGCCCTAAAGGCAGGAGGCCAAGACCTACTGCGGAAAGATATGTATCGCCATTTTCAATCCTCCCCCAAACCTTCTCAATGTCCGAATCCCTTGCCTTCGCATAACCTTCTACGCTGGCAGTATTTCCTTTTGTACCACATATAGATTGAAGGTGTGTGTTGGTTTATTCCTCCCTATAAAGTATTTTCACATCAGTGGACACGCAGGAGAAGAGCCAGAGAAAGGAACCTATTTATTAAGACTATTTAGCCACAATGGTTCACATGAAGAAATACATATCTTAATATAGTTTCTGTAAAAAGCTTTTGCATGTGTTCAGCACACATGGACATTATGGCACAATAAGCTCAAAACAGTCTGTCCGAATTTGGATTTGGAATATTCATTTGCTGTAGTATCTGCTTTCATAATTCTAAGTAATTGTGGTGAGGCACTGGCCAAAGCTCTGGTAAAAGCAGGAACTGTTAATTTCTCTGTGGTACTCGGAGGAAAATCTGTCCTGTGATTATTGCATGGCTTTCACTAGCCCCCACTCGCACACACACACACACACACACACACACACACACACACACACACACACACACACACACACACACACTTGCTCATTTGCCACTTCACTTACACACTCACATTAGAAACACATGTTGAAAGACATATTTTATATTTTTGTTCACTGCAAATGAAAATCAAGAAGAGAAGGATTCTCGTTTTACTCGATGTCTTACCAATTTCACGTCATGCCGCTGAGTATTAAATGAAAAACAACTGAAATCCAATACATTTGCTATATCACTGTATTATTGAGGACACATTGAACCCTTATACAGACACTGCTCCTCATACCTTCAATATTACTGTAGAACAGCAAGAGTCGTTCAGGTGTAACGACTCATCCAGTCAACACCTAGACCAGTGGTTCCCAAACGTTTATGGACAGCGGCACACCTTGACGGGATAAACATTTCTGCAGAACACCTAACATTTCCCTATTCATGTATTTAGTGGTAATGACATCCATCTAATCTGATCCATAATACAAATCTTATATTTTCTGTGACAAATGTTTTTTATAGATTAAATAGGGTTTATTTGAAGTATTTTCATCGTTTTGCAGTTCCTTACTCATTATGATTCATTTGAGTGTGGGCTACCCCTTTAAGAGCATCCAGGAATCCATGCCCCAAAAACATAACAAATGTGCTCAGGTAGTTTTAAACGGTTTGAGCTAGAGAGGAGCGGTTTTCTGCATTGTAAACGTTCATCCACGGACACAAAGCCATGATCGGTTTGTTTCTATGGCAGAGGCTGTGGTACAGCTTACCCTAATCAGATTTGCCTGTGCTAATGGTTCTTGTAGGCAAAGTAAAATTATACAAATGACTTTGCTCTTTATGCCAGCCTGAGCGTATTGGACTTGAAAAACAACGGTACAGATATAACCATGTGCCAATGTCAATATATTATTAATGTATTGTCAATGTATTATCTGAGCGCACTGGTGCTCCCAAGTCAAAATTCTATGTGCATTCCACAGGTCAGGTCACCTTTATAAGTAAGGGATCAAAAGAATTCTGCACACCGGTTGAAAACCACTGACCTAGACATCTCTAACAAAATGTACGACACACAGAGAGGCCAAAAAGCACTGAGCAACCAAGTCAGTAGCCTCCATTAATTGAAGTAAATAATCAATCTTGGCCATAAAACCAACTAATTCCATGGATCAACTGACTCCGACTAACTCCATGGACCAACTGCCTCCAACTATCTCCATGGACCAATTAACTCCAACTAACTCCATGAAAAGGATATTGTCCAGAGCTTTTACTCACCTGTGCAGTCAGGTGAGTGTCGCAGGCGTTTCTCTCCCTCTCTTGGACTTCTAGCCTCAGCGCCAACAAGCCTGTCCCCAACAACAAGCACATGTACTACTATACGCTAACCGTCACGCCACCACTCGCGCTGCCATGAAGGGACCTCTCGCCCCTCTCTGTACCATGCCCCATCAAGAGGGGAGGGGGGGGTAAACGGCCCACCCTCCTCCTCTCCCATATGGAAATCAGTCTCCTCAGTATACCAGCATTGTTCAGTGCCTTTGCCTCAAGGCCCAGCCATTCATAAATGCACACCCCGCACCGCCCTGGCCACAATGACCTGCACTGTTCCCACTCATCCCAACAGACGTGTGTGAGGCTTTGAGCTCCAAGACCCTTTCCATCCAACACGGCCATTAGTTTAACATTGGATGGGTCCGAGCATATTCGTTTGTTTTGGATTGATGGAGTGCCACGTCCTTGTTTGAGGTCACTACTACGCCAAAGGGGGATGGGAGAGGGGACGGGGAGAAGGGGGACAAACAGGGTAAAGAGATGGGAATTAAAATAACAATGTCATTGTATGGAAATGTTAGTTGTTTTGTGGTAGAAGCCTCTCAGAGGCTAATACAGTATATGCCACTCATGTCCATATGTAATCTATAGACCTATTTGAACTATAGCTACAGTACTTGTAGCTGCCACCTAACCTGGCCAAAAGAGGGCTTGACCGATACATTTTCCACCACAATCTTCTAAATGGCTGGATATTGAGAATAATGAAAGTCACTAAACTTGACCATACTGAACTGGTGTTTGAGGGCACAATGAGGAGCATGTGACCTCAAATCGCATCATTCCTTGCGTGACCAGCTCATAAACCATGGACGCATGGTCAAAAACTCCCTTACAGGTCTCAAGGGGCCCTATCTTTCCCTCCAGCCCAATTTTCTATGACCTTGTCCAAGATTAAAGGTTGACAACTCAAATGTACGATATAAGAAGGAAGGACAATATATTTACCGAACAAAAATATAAACGCAAGATGTAGTGTTGGTCCCATGTTCTATGAGCTGAAATAAAAGATTTGCCAAGACATTCCATCCACCTGACAGGTGTAGCATATCAAGAATCTGATTAAACAGCATGATCATTACACAGGTGCACCTTGTGCTGGTGACAATAAAAGGCCAGTCCAAAATGTGCGGTTTTGTCAGACAACACAATGCCACAGATGTCTCAAGTTTTGTGGGAGAGTGCAATTGGCATGCTGACTGCAGGAATGTCCATTAGAGCTGTTGCCAGAGAATTGAATGTTAATTTCTCTACTATAAGTCACCTCCAACATCGTTTTAGAGAATTTGGTAGTATGTCCAACCGGCCTCACAACCTCAGACCATGTGTAACCTCGCAGGATTGTCTGAGACCAGCCACCCGGACAACTGATGAAACTCAGTATTTACAGTATGTCTGTAATAAAGCCCTTTTGTGGGGAAAAACACAGGTCCTGGCTCCCCAGTGAGTGAGCCTATGCCCTCCCAGGCCCACCCATGGCTGCGCCCCTGCTAGTCCTGTGAAATGTATTTACTTATTTATTTAAATTGACTGATTTCCTTATATGAACTGTAACTCAGTGAAAAAAAAATGAAACTGTCGTATGTTGCGTTCATATTTTTGTTCAGTATATTTACAAACTTTTATTTCATGATACAAACAATTATAACAATAACAATATGAAGGATGATATGACCACTTAAATGAAGATATTGAACAAATCTATTGGGGCAAGTTCAGGTGGCACAGCCTCTATCTGAAAATGTTTGCTTCCATTTGGAGCCTTCTGAACATGACCCATTGACTACAGTGACTGTAATTGCAGTATGAGAACATTCACGTGTGTTTTTAGGGCCAGAGAAAAGGTCTAAATATGGTTAAATGCTGAAAACCAATGATATGCACATGGCATATGTCCATATCCTGATAATACAGCAATATTATTATGATATTGCGATATACACTGAGTGTATACAACATTAGGCACACCATCCTAATATTCAGTTGCACACAGTTTTGCCTTCAGAACAGCCTCAATTAGTCTGGGCATGGACTCTACAAGTTGTCGAAAGCATTCCACAGGGATGCTGGCCCATGTTGACTCCAATACCTCCCACAGTTGTGTCAAGTTGGCTGATGTCCTTTGGGTGGTGGACCATTTTTAATACACACAAACTGTTGAGCGTGAAAAACCCAGCAGCGTTGCAGTTCTTGACACAAACCGGTGCGCCCGGCACCCTACTACCATACCCCATTCAAAAGCACTTACGTTTTTTGTCTTCACACTCTAGATGGCACACACACAACTCAGTTGTCTCAAAACTTAAAAATCCTTCTTTAAGGTTACCCTGTCTCCTCCCCTTCATCTATACTGGTTAAAGTGGATTTAACAATTGACATCAATAAGGGATCATAGCTTTCTCCTGGATTCACCTGGTCAGTCTATGTCATGGAAAGAGCAGGTGTTCCTAATTTTTTTCAGACTCAGTACACACTCTGTATTGCTCAGGCCTTTATTAGAAAATATTGCATGAAAACACAATGTTGAGGGGAGCTGCTCCCTGTGCCCCTTGACTGAACCTCTCTCCACCCAAGACTCCTCCACCCCCCCCCCCTTCAACCCCCCCCCCCCCCCACCCCTGTCCTGACACAGTAGCCATTGTCTCCCAGGTCCTGCTGGGAGAAAAGAACAGCACAGCTCGAGCCTGACACCGCACAACACTGGGAAGTCGATGTGCACAGATAATTGTCTTTTAATCACAACAATCCCCTTTTCTCTCTGCTCTCACTCCTCTCTCTCTCTCTCTCTTGTTGGATTTTTCTCTCTTTTGGTGGCATTAGCTAATTCAACCCATCGCCCTTCTTGTTCTACGATTTCTCACATTAGTCTTCTATTGTTTGGTCATGGCAGCATTCAAGTGAATCATGTTTCTTCTTCTGCTTCTTCTAGTTCACCATCATCACCACCCACCACCATCGCCAAACACACAAATACACACTTACACTCTCTCTCTCTCTCTCTCTCTCTCTCTCACGCACACACACACACACACACACACACACACACACACACACACATACATGCACACACCATCCCCTATTTGTAGTGTATGATATAGGCGTGTTTAGTTTTTTTTTTCTTCTTGTTGGACAGAGATGGCCAGGCCAGGGTGAGAGAGCAGAGCACACACTGAGAAAGGATCCATACCTACCCATCCATTTTTGGTGGACAGGAGAGATGGATGGATGTCATTTGTGACCTCCCAAGTGGAGCAGCAGTCTAAGGCGCTGGGTTCGATCACGGCCGGCAGTGATACAGCCCGTGATCGAACCCAGCGCCTTAGACTGCTGCTCCACTTGGGAAGTCCCATAGGGTGGCACACAATTGGCCCAGCGTCGTCCGGGTTAGGGGAGGGTTTGGCCTGGGGGGGGGGGGGGGGGGGGGCAATACAATTAGGCTGTCATTGTAAATAATAATTGCCTTGTTAAAAAAAAAGTGCGTTATTGATACGCTTAGACACAGGGTGTCAGTAGAGAGACATCAATCAATCAAATGTATTTATAAAGCCCTTTTTACATCAGCCGATATCACAAAGTGCTATACAGAAACCCAGCCTAAAACCCCAAACAGCAAGCATTGAAGCACGGTGGCTAGGAAAAACTCCCTAGAAAGGCAGGATCCTAGGAAGAAACCTAGAGAGGAACCAGGCTCTGAGGGGTGGCCAGTCCTCTTCTGGCTGTGCCCGGGTAGAGATTATAACAGTACAACAGTCAAATACCTAAGCTCTTAGGGTACTACTCTCACTGATATATATATATTTTTTTAAAGAACCGTAAACTCATTATTTTCTTTCTCATTGATTAACATTCATCATCATCATCTGATGCTACTAGCTTGCTATCTTGGTACATTCCAGACCTGGGTTCAAGTACTATTTGAAATCAAGTACTTTATCTGGTGCTTTATTGAAGTTGCCTGGCTTTATGGATCAATAGAATAATCAAAATACTGTAAACCCCATTTGGCACTATATGCAGGCTTGAGCAAACACTCAAAGTATTAGAAAGATTTCAAATAGTATTTGAACCCAGGTCGGGAACCTTCTGCTAACATTGAAGTCTCATGACATTATGATGACATAGAATGATCATGTTGACATTACGTCCATCTGTTCCAGCCATTGTTGGGCCCAAAGAAATCGGGTCACTAGATTATTGGATGTGTCTGTCGTACACCCACTGTCACTACTGGCTTGTGTCCCTGTGGAATGGAGGATTTGCTCCCCAATCTGTGCCCCACTTGGCGTCATACCCAATTCTGGCTCTATCTTGGGAATTAAGTCAACTATACTGAGATATAATGCCAAGATCAACTGAATTTAATTTGCTTAAACTGGTTCTCCCAATGGACCCTTCTCCCGAGGCACCTCATCTTATTACCTAAAAGCTTAAAATGGGATCACCCTCTCGAATAAGAAGAGAATAAGAGTACAAAACTTTGACGGGATATGAAACAGCACTCTACCCATCTAGCTATCCTAGTTGTTCTGTTACACTGCTGCGTACAGACAACATACTGTACACCCCTTGGCATTAATGAATTGGTGTGAGTCATGCTGTTGTTTTCAGCCTTAAAAAAGAGCATGGATGAGGAGAGAAACTCTGTTTGCTATATTAAGGCTTCTAAAGCCTCAATGGTCCCAAACCTCCACAGCTTTCACATGAAAACAACTCTTATGTTATAAAAGGTCACCAACTCACTCTCACAATGCCACACTCACCCTGTCACCAAAGCCTGAATGTGGCTGCCAACAACCAGGTGCTAACACATTTGAAAGACACGAGGCTGAACTCACAAACCACACCTTGTGAACTCGTTTGTGATAACCAATGAATTGTAATCGTACCCTGATACAGAGCATGCACTACAGTGTGAGGTATTAAAGGCAAGCAATGGAATACAATGGAAGGATTTCAGCCGACTATCAAATAAAGTAGTATTACGCAACAAGACTAATATTGCTCTCAATAGGTATTACAGCCCTGAAAAGACCGATGCAATTAAAAATGGTGACCAAAGTCAATAAAAGTCAATTAACATAATTGCAATAAAATCAAGATTAGTAATCTAAAGCTAAAAGCAAACATAAGAACACAAGTCCCATACATGTGGTATGGCTCTTACCTTATCAGTCGATATGCACCCAGTGAAGGACTCTAATGCCCAGCAGATAGGAATCAGCAAGTCTCCTCTCCTATGGCATCTGCCTTCTCTGCTACTCCCTCCCTCCTCTCTCATTTTCTCCCTCTCTCTCTCTCTCTCCATTGGTGAATCAATCAAAGAAATCTAAGGAAAAACACAATTCTGTATCAGTTGTATTACTTTTAATATGTATTCATACCCTTAGGATAAATCTGTCAAACATGAACCACTGTCTTTATATAGGCAACAACATTTAATTGTAGTCAGGCAGGTTGTAGTGAGTGAATAACATTGATTAAAAGATAGTTGGGCCCTCTGTGAAACATTTCAATATATAGCACGACTTTCAGCCAATCAGCATAAAGGGCTCAAACCACACGGTTTCTAATTATCTATATAACTCTTAGTTTGCATATTTGCTTTCATATCATTAGATCTTTCCAAAAGCAGGGTGACACAGCAAAATCTGGTGTGCTGGCAGAGCTGATGTACCAAGCAGGTGGCAGCTGGGCTCTTACCTTGTACAGTACCAATCCTCATGACTTGCCATAGCAAAATTTGGCAACAATTAAATTCCTGAACACATTTCAATAACAGGTATAAACAGAGGCCACCATTCAGTCAGACCCAGTGTTACACCACATCTGTCATGTCTACATATTGGCAGACATTGAACATGGAGATTGAACAAGCAACAGGAAAGGCCTTTAGAGTAAAATCTATGGAAATAGGAAAGAAAGTATCTTTATGATGTTCATGTGACCAAATAGTAGATACCATAAAGACAAAAACTTAAATACTAGTGTGCCTTCTGTATGTCATACAGCATTCCCTGCATGATACTCCCTCAGTGAACAGCTCTTCTTCATGCCACAGAAACAAGACAGTGACATCCGGTGGTACCTCCTAGAATAGCATGTCAGAGCCTATTCGAATTTTCACTCGGTTTCCAATTGACATCAATGCATGACTAAGTGAATGTTTGACTTAAGTAGAAGTTTGCCCCATAGACTGTATTTTTATATAGGGGAAAAAAAAATAAGCATTTTGAAAAAGCTTTATTGTAAAATTATGCTTGTTGTAAATCAGTCAACACAGTACGGACAGTGGGTATGACAAGTAGACTGTACAACAATGCAGTAAGTACATTTTTCATAGCAAAAAAAAAAGAAGGGAAAAAAGGAACAAATATAACCTGTCTATGGCTGACATTTTTCATGACAAATACATGCTGGACAGACAGTTAAAACTAATCCAAAATGCTAAATACGATGATTAACAATGTAAAAATAAAATGGCTATTATTTGATTTTAGTCATTTAGTAGAGGCTCTTATCCAGAGCAATTAGGGTTAAGTGCATTGCTCAAGGGCACATCGGCAGATTTTTTACTTAGTTGGCTCGGCGATTCGAACCAGCGACCTTTCGGTGAGTGGTTCGAATGCTCTGAACCGCTAGACTACCTCCCGCCCTAATAAAATCTATTCCATTTCAAATGTACAGCATGATCTCATTTTCATTTAAAAAATTCATGACTTCTCACAGTAAATAATTAAAAGTTCAAATTAATACTTGCTTTACAATCTTAAAGCTCCGGGTTACTCACAATGACTGTAAGATGACTGTAAGGTGAAAATGAATGGTTAAAAAGAGTGAATGAAAACCATTCTGGTTTACTTTGGCTACTGCCATTCCAGTGTAGGCTACTTTAATTAAGCCTTGGTATGTTCAACCACACACTACACTTAGTTCTTCAGTTAGAGCTATTCTGTACATTAAAAATAATTGAGAGGACATAAGGCTGACAATGCTTTCAGTAAATATGAAGCACACAATTACTAAATTATCCCCAATAAGGTCATTTGTACATAAATATCCAGCATCAAATGTTGATATCTGAGTTTAGGTATTGAAAATAAAATCACGGTAGCAAGTTTGCAACATTAGTACTATTGACATAGACGACTAGTAATTGTGTTAAGGGACAGATCAGTTACGCTGGGGGATATTGAACGTCTCACACCACCAGAATCTCCCGACTCACGGCTCCATTCTGTCAGAAAAGAAAGGGAGTTGAAACAAACAGAATGATGAGTTGGCCTAGTACTGTACTATAAGCATTACTGTCTAGAGACAACAAGCACACATATGAGAAAAACCTGCTAAAACATACCACCACAATTCTGGCAAAACTAGGATCTGGATATATATTTCCTTCTGCTAAATATGATTATACCATTTTTTTGTAACTATCATTAAAGGGAAACTTCGGGATTTTGGCAATGAAGCTCTTTATCTACTTCCCAAGAGTCAGAGGAACTCGTTGTAGCCTCTACGAATCCGAGAGTGGAAGACTCTTCTCTCGTCGCTAACATATTTTTGGGAACAGTCCCTTCACAAGTCAGAATGCTGAATAAACTTAATTTGAACGTACTTTACCTTAATCTGACACAAAATATCCAGAGTATTGTTATTAACCTGACTTTCAGCATGCTAGTCTGTATATCGTTTTGTAGTTTCAATAAAGATGCAATTTGCATGTTACTTGCACAATATGTCAACAATGGCTGATCTTAACCGAAGTACAGACCGAAAGTTGTCACACGCAATCAGCTGGCAAATTTCAGAAGTACTTCCAGCTGATTGTGAGGGAATGCACTCCGGTCGACAACGTTCGGTTACATTCGGCTGTTCTTTACATATTGTGCATCACGTGAAATGCATCAAGAGATGGAAAAATACATGCAACATAAAACTACCAGCGCCGCAAAAAGTTGGGTAAACAACACTTCACTGTGGACATTTGATCTCCACTACCTTCAGGCAAAAGGACCAATAGCACAGACATTCATTTTAGTCAACATTCTGGCTTGTAGAGACTATTGCGTCTTTTTTACAGCGTCTTCTTTGACTGATTATCCATGGAATAACCATGGTAACAGTCTGATGTTTAGGTAAAACTCGTGTATACCCTTTTTATGTCTCGGCATCCTGTATGAACAAATTAGTGGTATTTTCACACGCAAATGCTAACTAGCATCAGCGCAATGACTGGAGTGCTATGGGGAACAGCATGCTAGCTTTTGCTACAAGCAAGACGCAGACATAAAAAGGGCATCCACTAGTTCATCGGACTCTGGGGAAGTAGTTATAAAGGGCTTCATTGCCAAAATCCTGAAGTATCCCTTTAACTATGTTGATGAAAGTAGTTCTATGAAAGAAACAATCAATGAGGCATTATGGCAATGCAGTAAATAATGCTGTGGCCTTGAATGGCACCCTGAATGCTCAACGCCCATATGCAGAACCCTGTGATGACTGACTGACCTTGCGTAGATTGCTCTTCTTGGAGGACGTCAAGCTCTCGTCATCGCTAATGTAGGGAGGCAGGGGAGGGGGTGGGTAGTTGTCGTCATAGCGACGGTCGGGGTAGTTGGAAGGCGGGGACATGGGAAGTGGAGGGGGTCCGCGGGGGGCCCTGCCTCGGTCTGAGCGTTCGCTGTCGCTGTCCAGGCGCTCGCGGCTCCTCGCCCTCTGCTGCTCGCCTAGACGCTTCTTCTCCATGGCTTCCCGCAGAAAGCCATCATCGTAGGCGTCCCGCCCACCACCACGGCCGCCACCGTGCTCCCGATCACGTTCGATGGCCATCAGGTCGTCACGGCTACGGCTGCGTCTCCCCTGGAGACCGCTGACCGGGCTGCCTCCGCGGCGACGGTCGTCAGGGGAGGGCTCGCGCCGTCTGCGGTCGTCAAAGTCACGGCCGCGGTCGTAGCCGCCGCGGCTGCTAAAGTCATCATCCGAGCTGAGGGGAGAAAAAAAACAGTGGGTAAACAACTGGGTTGAATCATTATCTTCCCCAGATTTGACCTCTGAGAAGTACGTCTCATGCACTAGAAGGAGAAAGAGTGAGAGAGGCGCCAAATAAGAACCTCACCCTCTCCTGTCTCTGGCTCCTCCTCCGTCGCGGCGGTGGGGAGGATAGTCGTCGCGGGGATCCCGGGTGTCTCTGGGGTAGCGGTCTCGGCGGGCGATATCATCCAGGTTGTCCATGGAGCGGGCGCGTCCGTGGGCCCCCATGTGGGGGGAGGGCCCACCTCCTCGCCGCGGGTACTCGTCACGCCCCCGCTGGCCGTGCGTGGACACGCTGCTGATGGTGCTCATGGCCTCGTCCTGGTCGTACACGGTGGCGAGGGGCGGGGCCTGGGAACGGCCACCGCCACGGCCCCGTGGGTCATCGTGTAAGGAGCTCACCTCGCTCATCCCCCCATCCACTGAGAGAGAAAGAAAGATGGGGGGAGAGGAGAAGGAAAAAGGAAGAGGATGGGGAAACACACAAGAAAGACAGTGAGAGAGATATCAAGTGCAAGTCAGAGTTAAAAAGCCCTATCACATTAACATTACAACACATTAAAGTTGATGAAGCCAGTTGAAGGCTCCGTGTGAAATGAACAAACACTTCCCCCTTTCACTTGAACAACACCCACAAAACACAACATTGAACTGATCCTAGAAGAGCACTCCTACTCTGATTACAGGCCCTGAACTCTGCAGTACAGTACAGTTGACATGGCTGTGTTTATGTGTAGGTGTAAGACTCACAGCGGTTGTACTTCCCAGCGGCATCACCAGACCGGGTGGGGTCCAGGTTGGCTAGCTGTCTCTCCATGTAGTAGATGGCCTGCGTTGCATTCCCACCTGGGTCCACCTGGATACGGTAGCCGCTCCGAGCTGAGGAGGAGGAGGGAGTAAATCATGAGAGATTGTGACAAGCAGGGTTGGTCTCAATTCTATTTCAAGTAAACATTATTTTTTTTTTGCTTCGTAAACTAAAATTCCTTTGAAAAGCAATGTGGAAAATTTGAATGGGAATTTCAGTTTAATTTGTGAATTGACTGAATGGAAATGGTAATGGGCCCAACCCTGGTGAAAAGATGAAATATGCTGACATTTTTCAGCCCCCGAGTTGATTCGGGAGCTGAGCTATAGCTCTGGTTAGACTTATGTATTATCACAAATAATCAAACAGACTGAGAATTGTAGTAAGCATTTTAACCACTCACTTTGGTCTCCTGCGCCACTGTCCTGGTCATGCAGCAAAGGCACCTGGGAGCCATGTCCAACTACAAACAGAAAACAAAAACAGATTTATCAAAAGGTTCCTCACCCCAGCTTTGAAAACCACATTGCTGCGAAAATGTGCAGTACTGAGATCAATACGAGCATTAGTCCACTCAAAACGGAGGGGAAAAAAGTCACGCATCAAGTCCTTGCTTTTATCAAGCTAATTGTCATGTTAAAACTGGAGAGGGGCTGTAGTTACCCGAGCTGGCTCCGTCGTAGTCCCGTCCGTAGCCGTTGGGGTGTAGTGGGGGGCCGCCCATCCCCTGGGGTAGGGGCAGCATGGGTATGCCGGGCTGTTGCATGACCCCTCCGTAGGGTGGCTGGGCGTACATGCTGGGAGCGTAGAGCGTGGGGGCGTATTGGCTGGGGATGCCTGACTTCACTGCCTTGCCTGCTTCGTACACTGAATTGAGAAGAGTGAGTTCACAGTGTTACGACACATTAACGTTGTAGTTAGGTGGCATACTATAAATACATATTCTGGAGGACTTACTTCATTTGCCAGTGTGTTGTGCATGAGCAAAACCTTGTGTCTTTCTATGAATTGTATTTTATTTAACCTTTATTTAACTAGGCAAGTTAGTTAAGAACAAATTGTTATTTACAAATGGCGGCCTACCAAACCCTAACCCGGACGACACTGGGTCAATTGTGCGCCGATCTATGGGACTCCCAATCACGGCTGGTTGTGATACTGCCTGGAATCTAACCAGGGTCTGTAGTGACTCCTCTAGCACTGAGATGCAGTGCCTTAGACCGCTGCGCCACTTGGGAGCCCCAAGAAGATAAGAGTAGCAGCACATACTGTATAAATAATATGTACATGAGAATGGCAAATGAAAGGTAAACAGTGCCAGGGTCACAAACTGACAAAGTGAAACTGAATGAGAAAAAGGAGTTTGGTTGAATGGAATGGGCATACTAATGTGAAAGTGGCATCGAAGCAGGATGCTCTGTGCCAAGTGGAAAAGGAACAAGTAGGGGTGGAGAGTGGTACTTACATGCCCGAGGGCAGCAGCATTTCTCAGGGCAGCAGGGACAGCGGATGTAGCAGCAGCAGGTGTGGGGGCAGCACTGGCACCAGCAGATTGCTATGAGGAGCAACAGCAGCAGGAAGCCAAACACTACCAGTACTACCAACAACCAGTCTGTATACAGAGAAAGAGTAGGGGGGGGGTGAGAGAGAGAGTTTATAATTATGCATGTATAGGCAAGCTAATGTGTGTGCCATTCAGTCAAAATGAAACATTGAATATTAACATTTCTGTATTTACATAGCACTTGTTCATGCAGTTCTAGGTTTCCCTTGGCTCTGTTTAAACCTGCGAAGTAGAGGACTTCTATTGTTCAAAAAGCCAACTTGACAAAGCTAATTTCTTCAAAAATGTGGACAAGAAAGTGACAATTTACTAGTCTATCAAGAACACTGGAGAACAGAGCCCTAGTATAGAAAAATATACATTTGTATTAGAACCTGTAGGTTGGCTAGTCCAATGGTCGGTCTAGTATGCAAGGCTACAGTATGTGTAGTGTGAAAAGTCAAAAGGACAAGCAGTAAACAATGGAGTATCTACACGCAAGGTTCATTTCAGACATCAGAGAAACCAGATAACACAGGTTTCGGTTTCGGTTTCTGTTTTTTTCAAACAATGGGTTCAGAGAGTCATTCTGTCAGATGAGGGAGCTAGCTGCACGGGAAAGAAAAACAATACATGCCAATATACTGAAAGAGGATATATTCAACCACACATTTCCTATAAATGTCATAGGCTGCAGTCTGACTGAAGAGTTCATTTGCGGTTTGAGCCAACACAAACCAGAGTTATGTGCTGAGTGGCCTCATATTACAACAATGTCACAGCCTTTAGGGCTATCGTTATGTTCTGCAGAGAGTTTTGTGGTCTCGACCATGAAGGAGAGAAAAAATTGTTACAGTTGAATATAACTTTTTAATCAATGCAACCAACTCATTTTATATTTCAAGAGTTAATAATCAATTTTTTAAGTTGCTGTGAGGGGAATTCCCTAAAAAAACAATGTAAAAAAATGTGTTTTTTGGTAGATTTTTAGCTGTCTGTCAGTGCACATTTTGAGATGTTAAGCAATGTGGTTCCTCATTCTAAAGTTAGACCTTGAAGGTGCTGTAATGTTTAAAAATAGACAAAGGCTTGATTCAGTACAGCCAAAATCGTTGCACGAACTACTTTGATAAAAACACCAACAAGCTTGCTAAAGTCAACCAGGCTTGATAAATCAAACCAGCAAAACCTTAATTTTGTCAGCCTTTATCAAGGGAGGCTGCTTCTTTGACTCTATATTTTCTAACCACACTGACCTCATGTTGTCTCATTCAAAGCTGTGAGGTATTTGCAAGAGGGTTCAGGCCAAATGTCATTCTCCTGAAACTGAACCTAAACAGTGACCTAGTTTACTAAAAAACAGGGCTCTTAGGCTAGGGTTGAGCTCTACTGATTATAAGGGGCAAACTGGAAAGTACCTTCAATAACCAGTAAGTCAATCTCAGGCAGGAGATCAGTGGTATTTTACTTTCTCTTTGTGAAAGAAAGAAAGCCACAATTATCTTAAAAAGGCCCAACTATCTTTCTAATGAATGACTACACCTTTGCCCTCTTGAGTCTCCCTCAACAACTTGTCCTTCTTGGAAGTCCCTGCTAAGTGGTTCATGATTCATGAATCACTTCAAAATAAAAGTAATGGATCCTTCCGGAGAAAGTTCACTGAGCCTTGATGGGTGCAGTCTCATTATACAGAATCCGTAGTCAAATAGTAAATTTGGAAATTGTGAAACTGCCTGAAATTTTGATTTTGATTTTCAAGATCTCTTACATTTGATTGCTACTGCTATCAGATTTTGTGTTGCTCCACACGGTGTCCAGCTAACTGAACAAATAAACCCAAGAGAACTAAGGGGAAACTAGCACAGAGAAAACGAGTGATTGTTCCTCATAGGACAGCAGTTCTGTGAGGAGCAGTGGTATAGGACTTGGTGAAGATGGAAGGGTGGTGGTGGACGGGTGGAAGATGACAGCAGGTCAGGAGAGCTCTAAAAAGGGTCTGTGAGGATAGGAGCCACTCACCCAGCACTATGAGCTCAGTGTAGTCCTCGCTGTTCCCTGTCAGGTCCTGAGAAGACACCACAGAGCACACGTACACGCCGCTGTCTCCCCACGCCGTCTGGGCAAGGTTCAGGTCTGCGTCTAAAGAGACAAGTAGGGTGGGTTTGAGGAGGGGACACTGGCAACAGAAGACTCACTCTGATATAGGAGCCTTGTAATGGAAGTAACACGCAGACAGAGACAGGCACACATACCCGCACAGACTGGTGCGCTTGCCCGCCACCCCACATCACATCACATTTGAAATCACAAAAAGCCAAACTCACTGTTCAAGATGCTGACTTTTCGCCCCTGGTACTCCTCGCCCAGAGTGACAGCACTGCCCTGCTTGGAGGCCACGATGCGCACTGTCCGCATGCTGTCGGCACACTCAATGTTGGCGTTGTAGTTAGGGTTGTTCTGGGACAGGATGTTGTCAGCGCTGCTGGGGTTCAGGGCTGCCTGGATGGGGTCCCTGCAGTAGGACTTGTACCTCCAGGTGATGACGGGCGGCTGCGTGGAAGACGTCTGGAAGTTGCAGGTGAGCGTGACCGGCTGGAACAGGATGACCACGTACCTCTTGACAGGACACTGGACAGATATGGCCATGGTGGAGCCTGGAGAGAGAATAGGAGTGTTTAAAGAGGATAGTTTGTCTCAATGCATGCAGGTAGAGATAGATATCTTCACCAACCATAACAGTGTGCAAGAAAGTGTTTATTGTTAACTGAAGGCCGCTTATTTTTCTCGTGAGTACATTATTTGCAAAATTTTCTAATTTGTAATTCAGCAGCTCTGTGAGAGTGAAGATACAGACTGGTCAGCTTCCTGCCACATCCAGAGTAAGTGACAGTCATAAAGATATGTCATAACTAAAAACTGGTATCATAGAGAATAGATGCAATGAGTCACCAAGACCTTAAGCTGGGCATGTTTCATCAACAAAACTCTACATTTGAGTAATAGCCTAGCCCTAGATGCTGACCCCATGGTCAAGACTCAGTGAGATGATGTAATAGTTCAGCTTTGACTGAATTATACATTTCGTAGGGGGTAAAATGGTATCAAATGTATAAGGCAGACAAACATTTGGCATGAACATATTAGATGTTACTTGGCTCCATCAGAAACTTCAACTTGCTAAAATTGCTTCACCGCTCTTCAATTGTCAAAAAGGTAGCATCACTGTGGAATTCCTGCTAGATAGACTAATCTGTTGAACTACAGTTTCATATCATATTTGGAGTAGGGAGGTAGTCTGACTAGTATCATTGATGTGATATTATCAAAATCACACCCCTTCACCTTATTCCAGGCTATGTGTGTGCACAAAAAATGTCAGGAGTCAAAAATATTATGATATGATGAATACTTGATCTGAAAGTAAAAAAGAAAAGACTTTGACTATGATTCAGGCATTAAAATGAAAGTGTCTAGTAAACCTTAGTTTACTGTATTCTGACATGTAAATATAGATTGTTGTCCACCACTGGAAATCTGTGATTTAACTTATGAATCACAAATCCACTAATTATTATCTGAAAAATACATAGGACTATAATTAACCTTATACATTTTCTTTCTATAGGAAACACACTCAATATTGCTTATACGGTGGTGATTTTACAAAGCCTACACAAAACTGTAAAAAATACATAAACATAGTATTTAGGGCACGTCATGATGCCAACAGATGCATAGCATTCATACATGTTCAAATTAATACAGATGTAGCCATTTGATGATCAACACCTGACAAAACAACGAACTCCAGAGATACAGGTTACCTCTAACGGTAAAAAAAATAAAAAAATACAATTGAGCACAAGGCTACTTTTCCCTACGAATTTGACATCAAAATAAGTTAACATTGGATAATATAAACTGTTTAAAAGAAGAGGTTTATTAATAAATACACAAATCAGTAACTAACTTATTGATTAAATTGTGCCGTGACCCTCCCTTCTTGAAAAACATTGCATTTCCTCTCCCTACCTGTTGCCATAAGGACGGTCACGACGAAAATCAGGAACATCTTTCGATCTGGAGTATATTTTAGAGAAGTCTCAATTTATAAACCTCAATGTAAAAACCATGTATAGTAATGAATTAAAGGCCTGCATAAATGCCATTAGAAACCTTGTAGAACCCCAACCATGTATTGTTTTTTTCTTAACTAGGTAGGCCTTCTTCCGACATTTTGTCTCACAGCGTAGGTATGCAAGTAGAAGGCGGACCAGACAGGTGAGATTACCAAGCCTCTGGCACAATGGGGGGACGTTTGATGCGAATCCTAGGGGTGGCCATTGGAAACTAATATGAGTTTCCAATGGCCAGCCCTAGGATTTGAATGTGAAATATGTTGAAAAAAAACATTTAATACGTAAAAAAATATATATATTACACAGTTTATCGCCCTCTGCATTGATAATCTACATTTGAACGTGACCTGGGATACACCCATTCCACCTCAAACTACCGGGAGCGATAGTTGGTATGGCCTAGCTCGAAACTAGTTTTTTTCTTTTCCCTCTACGCTAAACAGCAGCAATGTGGTGATCTCAAGCTCATGGCCTAGTGAAACACTGTTTTATGAGGATGGTTTGTTTATAAGCAATGTACTCTATGCGTGAAATGCCAGTATTGGCCGGGCTTTCAATTGTGGGTTTCAATTTCTATTTGAGTGTGATTTGTTGACTTCAACTGTTGCATTTTCTTTGAAGAAAATTCGTTTTACATACAGTTTTCACTCTGAATATCCTTAGCGATTGTATCCTACACGTTTCACATTGTTTTGATACCGAGGTAAAGACAGTTTCAGGTTGGATAATCGCGCTTTCAAACCACTTGAGCCACACTCCAGATAAGTGTCATGATGTTAGAAAAATTGCACACAACATTGCAGAGGTCTTATTTTCACGATTTGGACATTAATTTGCTTTGCAAAGCTAATAAACGTGGAAATGTGAGCATCATTTTGTATTTCTAGTTGAATTATGTTGGTCATGTGACCACCTGACCTCAAACAAGGTTCAGAATGTACACTCATTGGGCCTACACATTGCACACCCTTTAGTTTGTATATTTTCACCGCACACAATTTTACATTAATTTTTCAAACTTTTATCATTTCAATAGCTCCTTGGTCATGTGACCTACTGACCTCAAACAAGGTTCAGAATGTACACTGACTACCCTTCTATATTGCACACCCTTTAGTCTGTCCATTTTCATTTTACGTGAATTTCTCAAACATTCACATTTCAATAGCTCCTTTGTCATGTGACCTACTGACTTCAAACACTGGCTGAATGGCCAATAGTTTTGAGAATGACAAATATTAATTTTCAAGTTTTTTGCTTCAGTGTCTTTAGATATTTGTCAAATGTTACTATGGAATACTGAAGTATAATTACAAGCATTTCATAAGTGTCAAAGGATTTTATTTACAATTACATGAAGTTGATGCAAAGAGTCAATATTTGCAGTGTTGACCCTTCTTTTTCAAGGCCTCTGCAATCCGCACTGGCATGCTGTCAATTAACTTCTGGGCCACATCCTGACTGATGGCAGCCCATTCTGGCATAATCAATGCTTGGAGTTTGTCAGAATTTGTGGGTTTTTGTTTGACCACCTGCCTCTTGAGGATTGACCACAAGTTCTCAATGGGATTAAGGTCTGGGGAGTTTCCTGGTCATGGACCTAAAATATCGATGTTTTGTTCCCCGAGCCATTTAGTTATCACTTTTGCCTTATGGCAAGGTGCTCCATCATGCTGGAAAAGGCATTGTTTGTCACCAAACTGTTCCTGGATGGTTGGGAGAAGTTGCTCTCAGAGGATGTGTTGGTACCATTCTTTATTCATGGATGTGTTCTTAGGCAAAATTGTGTGGCTGAGAAGCAACCCCACACATAAATGGTCTCAGGATGCTTTACTGTTGGCATGTTACAGGACTGGTGGTAGCGCTCACCAAACAATCGGAAAGGGGATTCATCAGAGAAAATGACGTTACCCCAGTCCTACGCAGTCCAATCCCTGTACCTTTTGCAGAATATCAGTCTGTCCCTGATGTTTTTCCTGGAGAGAAGTGGCTTCTTTGCTGCCCTTCTTGACACCAGGCCATCCTCCAAAAGTCTTCACCTCACTGTGCGTTCAGATGCACTCATACCTGCCTGCTGCCATTCCTGAGCAAGCTCTGTACTGGTGGTGCCCCGATCCCGCAGCTGAATCAACTTTAGGAGACGGTCCTGGCGCTTGCTGGACTTTCTTGGCTGCCCTGAAGCCTTCTTCACAACAATTGAACCACTCTCCTTGAAGTTCTTGATGATCCGATAAATGGTTGATTTAGGTGCAATCTTACTGGCAGCAATATCCTTGCCTGTGAAGCCCTTTTGTGCAAAGCGATGATGGCACGTGTTTCCTTGCAGGTAACCATGATTGACAGAGCAAGAACAATGATTCCAAGCACCACCCTCCTTTTGAAGCTTCCAGTCTGTTATTCGAACTCAATCAGCATGACAGAGTGATCTCCAGCCTTGTCCTCGTCAACACTCACACCTGGGTTAATGAAAGAATCACTGACATGATGTCAGCTGGTCCTTTTGTGGCAGGGCTGAAATGCAGTGGAAATGTTTTTTGGGGATTCAGTTCATTTGCATGGCAAAGAGGGAATTTGCAATTAATTGCAATTCATCCGATCACTCTTCATAACATTCTGGAGTATATGCAAATTGCCGTCATACAAACTGAGGCAGCAGACTTCGTGACACAAATATACATTTTCATTCTCAAAACTTTTGGCCACGACTGTACACTCAGTGGGCCTGCAAATGCTTTTGTTTGTCCATTTTCATCTCACGCAATTTTACATTAATTTTCAATGTTTTTCAATTACACTAATTTCAATAGCTCCTTGGTCATGTGACCTACTGACCTCAAACAAGGTTCAGAATGTCCACTTACTACCCTTTTTATATTGCACACCCTTTAGTTTGTCCATTTTCATCTCACATGTTTTTTACATTAATTAGCCTGCTCTGCCCTTCTGAAGGACAGTGTCACTCACACACCTATTCACTTGGGCCTTCTCCCTGGTGCCTTCCTGACCTCCACGCAGGCCCCCATTGACCTGGTGACCTCTGACTCCTGGCCTCTAGGTCTACACACTCCCTGCCTGCCCACCTGCCTGCCCTCTCCCTGGACCTGAGAGTGTATAGCTTACTCCCTGGAACTACAGACATCCAGGCCTCCACACCTACTCTCCCTACCCGGTCAACATCCCTCTCCCTTGGCCTTAGAGTATAGCTTACTCCGTGGAATTACTAAGACATGTATGTCCCGCTGTCAGGAACCATGTGCACCTGGTGACCCGCCCGCTTTTATCCGCTCAGAGACTAAGTCTCCAACCCAACCTCCACAGCCTGAGTGCTGCCCCCAGCCCCTGAATCTGGCCGCCCCTGCTCGGACTCTGAGTGCCCCCTGCCTTGGGGGAGGCCTCCTCGTGCACCTGGTGACCATTTGACTTCCACAGCTAACCTGACTCACAGTCCCACCAGAGGATGGGCCTGGGCGGATGGGCGACCACCACCTAGCCCCCTACCTATTCAGAGCCCAATGTCAATGTTTTATGCCTTCTACACACCTGCCTGGGCTCTCTCACACTCTGAGTCTGGCCCCTGGCCTTTTTGCTTTCACCTGGTAACCCGTAAGTAAAGGAGGAGGATGGTGGAGGAAGACGCCCTCTGTCCCCGACAAAAGCTTGGATGACTTTCAATAAATCTCAGCGAGCGAGTGAGCTGCACTGCTATGTACGAAACCGTGACCTAGAATCAGGTTGTCTACGAGTGATTTAGCATCAGAGATGAAAACTGAAGGGTGTGCAATGCGTAGGCCTGATCAGAGCCTGGAGGTACTGAGGTGCCGTTCCCCTCACAGCTCCGTAGGCAAGCACCATGGTCTTGTAGCGGATGCGAGCTTTTTGGGAAATTCACTGATAAAGAAGTCCTGGATGCTTTGTTAACATTAGACCAAAAACAATCCACAGGGGCTGATCATTTGGATCCTGGTCTGCTTAAGTGTGCAGCACCCCTTATTGCTGGCTCAGTAAACCACATTTTTTATTTAACATTGTTATCAGGAAGTATTCCAAAAGCTTGGAAATCTGCCACTTCATAAGGGTGGGGATGCAAAATATCTTGACAACTATCGCCCCATTTCAAGACTCATTGTTTAGCTAAAATTCTTGAATCCTTTGTTCATGTACAACTTTGTTCCTTTTTATCTGATAATTGTTTTCTTAAAATAAACCAATCCGGGTTTAGGCCTGGGCATAGTACTACCACAGCAAACACGCTAGTTGTTAATGATCTTGTCAATGCCTTGGATGATAAAAAGAGCTGTGCTGCCTTGTTTATTGATTGGTCAAAGGCGTTCAACACTGTTGATCATTCTGTTTTGCTGAAGAAATGACCAAGAGTAGGCCTGGGATATAGAGCCTGTTTGTGGTTTCAGGATTATCTTAGCGACAAAACAGGCCATCTTCATAGATGGGGTTAAATCAGAATTTCTTGATTCAAAAACGTGTTCCTCAGGGTTTGATTTTGGGTCCATTATTGTTCACTTTGTATATTAATGAATAGGAAACACTGTTAATTCTCTTAGCATTCATCTCTATGCAGATGACACAGTTTTGTATTCCTGTGCCACCTCAGTGCAGCAGGCCATTCGTGAACTTCAGCATGGCTTTGATTCAATTCAGAAATCACTTACAGATCTTAACTTAGTGTTAAATACAAGTAAAACCAAGCTCATCCAGTTCTCTAGGTCACGAAATGTTGAACCTGAGGACCTGCATATGTGCGCTATAAATGGAGCATAAATTGAGCTTGTTTCTCAATATAAGTACCTGGGTGTCTGGATTGATGACAAGTTGTCCTTCGTAATGCATATAAAAAATCTGACTAAGAAGCTAAGATCCAAGATTGTTTTTTTCTATATCGAAATAAATCATGCCTTGGTATTAAAAATAGGAGAAAGATTGTTCAAGCAATGCTTCTCCCTGTATTGGATTTTGGTGAAATTGTTTACATGCATGCGGCAACCTCTATTTTAAAACCCTTCCGCAATACGTTTTATCACAGGGGACAATTTTAGGACTCATCATTGTAGTCTGTATAAAATGTGTTATGGACCTCTCTGTCTGTAAGAAGAGGGCTGCATTCTCTTTTAGTTATTTACAAAGTAATCTTACAGAAACTCCCTCCATATATAACTTCATTAATTAAGATAAGAATAATAAGTTACCAAACCCGTTCACAGGAATGGATAACACTACAGATCCCTTCAGTCTCCACAGATTTAGGAAAATCGTGTTTAGGTTTTGCTCCTAATTTGTGGAACAATATGCAGAGTTCACTGCAGCTAGATGTGCTGGTGCCACTCAGGCAGTTTAAATTATTGATTGAGGACCTCTATGTAGTTGAATGTGATTGCTTTTATTAATTTTGATTTTTAATTGTGTGCTGAATTATATTGTTTTAATATTCTGTTTTTATTGTAAGGTGTACAGGGCTTCTTGTAAAATAGATTTTTAATCTCAATGTGACTCCCTGTTAAAATAAAGGTTAAATACATTTTTTTACACAAGCATGGTTTATCAACAAAAACAGTTTGCAATGACAAGTTCCAGAATATTCTCTATTCTTTCTTGATTTATTTACTATTCTTTTTATCAATCACTTTTTACTTTCAAAATTGGAAAAACAAAGAAACAGGAAGCAGTGCAGCACAAAAGGCAGGCATCCGTCTTTAGAATTATTACCATTACAGCTCCCAAACTTTATTAGCCATTTGCTCTCATCAAATAGCAACCATACTCTGAGCAAACAGGATCCACCATGCCTCTGTAACAGTATAACTTTAGTACGTCCCCTCGCCCCGACCTCGGGCGCTACTAGGGACCCTCTGCACACATCAACAACAGTCACCCACGAAGCATCGTTACCCATCGCTCCACAAAAGCCGTGGCCCTTGCAGAGCAAGGGGAACCACTACTTCTAGGTTTCAGAGCAAGTGATGTAACTGATTGAAACACTATTAGCGCGTACCCGCTAACTAGCTAGCCATTTCACATCCGTTACACCTCTAGACGGCATCGCTCTCTGTGGTCACCAGTCTAGAACTACAAATGACAGTTGAAAATACACTGAGCTCAATTTACATGATCAGTTTATTCTTCATTCATCAGCATCATTCTTAAAATAAAGTGGTGGTCCTAACTGACCTAAGACAGGGAATTTTTACTAGGATTAAATGTCAGGAATTGTGAAAAGCTGAGTTTAAAGGTATTTGGATAAGGTGTATGTCAACTCCCGACTTCAACTGTAGGTAAGCATATGGAAAACATATATAGGAAAGAAAATATACATTTCTAAAGGCATGCACTATCATTGTAACTTTTTTCCCTTATAGAAGTTTCCAGCACAAACGATACAACTGTAGTTTCTACTAGTGTTACCAACTCATAAAACATGTTTGTTTGAAAATGTAGAATTCTTCACTGTTCCTCTCCCAAATGCTCCACTGCATGTTCCTCATACTTTTGTCATCTACAGAGCTTCAGGCCTATAGAATGAAATGAAAATGGATCAAAACCCTTACTTGGGCCAGTAAGAATACAATTTTGTTGTTAATAGCTGTCTTAACCATCACCTGAGGGGTGGGGGACAAATTTGACCAAACCTATCACCTGAGGGGTGGGGGACAAATTTGACCAAACCTATCACCTGAGGGGTGGGGGACAAATTTGACCAAACCTCCTCTCTTGACGATCGCTGTAAAAACACAAAAGGGGGGAGAGAAAATAACAGAGCCATAAAAGTTTAGCAATTTTATTAGTTGTAGCTGTTTTAATAAATACATTAGCATTTTATTGTATAGAATGTTGTGGTTAGATTATGATATAAAATAGAGAATAGCCTTCCTAATTATAACTTGATATTTTAAAGAGGTCATAAAATCTGGATAAGAGGACCCTTAAACTATTAATCTTAAATTGTGTACATACCGTTTAAACTTGCGATAACAGAAACAGATTCCCAACACTGACACGAGGCCAATCCCAGCACAGAAGACCACTATGGATAAACATAAACTCAGCAAAAAAAGGAACGACCCTGTCTTTCAAAGATAATTTGTAAAAATCTAAATAACTTCACAGATCTTCATTGTAAGGGGTTTAAACACTGTTTCCCATGCTTGTTCAATGAACCATAAACAATTAATGAACATGCACCTGTGGAACGGACATTAAGAGACTAACAGCTTACAGACTGTAGGCAATTAAGGTCACAGTTATGAAAACTTAGGACACTGAAGAGGCCTTTCTACTGACTCTGAAAAACACCAAAAGAAAGATGCCCAGGGTCCCTGCTCATCTGCGTGAACGTGCCTTAGGCATGCTGCAAGGAGGCATGAGGACTGCAGATGTGGCCAGGGCAATAAATTGCAATGTCTGTACTGTGAGACGCCAAAGACAGCACTTCAGGGAGACAGGATGGACAGCTGATCGTCCTCGCAGTGGCAGACCACGTGTAACAACACCTGCACAGGATCGGTACATCCGAACATCACACCTGCGGGACAGGTACAGGATGGCAACAACAACTGCCCGAGTTACACCAGGAACGCACAATCCCTCCATCAGTGCTCAGACTGTCCGCAATAAACTGAGAGAAGCTGGACTGAGGGCTTGTTGGCCTGTTTGTAAGGCAAGTCCTCACTAAACATCACCAACAACAACGTCGCTCACCTATGGGCACAAACCCACCATTGCTGGACCAGACAGTACTGGCAAAATGTGCTCTTCACTGACGAGTCGTGGTTTTGTCTCACCAGGGGTGATGGTCGGATTCGCGTTTATCGTCAAAGGAATGAGCATTACACCGAGTCCTGTACTCTGGAGCGGGATCGATTTGGAGGTGGAGGGTCCGGCATGGTTTGGGGTGGCGTGTCACAGCGTCATCGGACTGCGCTTGTTGTCATTGCAGGCAATCTCAACGCTGTGCGTTACAGGGAAGACACCCTCCTCCCTCATGTGGTACCCTTCATCCAGTCTCATCCTGACATGACCCTTCAGCATGAAAATGCCACCAGCCATACTGCTCGTTCTGTGCGTGATTTCCTGCAAGACAGGAATGTCAGTGTTCTGCCATGGCCAGCGAAGAGCCCAGATCTCAATCCCATTGAGCACGTCTGGATCGGAGGGTGAGGGCTAGGGCCATTCCCCCCAGAAATGTCTGGAAACTTGCAGGTGCCTTGGTGGAAGAGTGGGGTAACATCTAACAGCAAGAACTGGCAAATCTGGTGCAGTCCACGAGGAGGAGACGCACTGCAGTACTTAATGCAGTGGGTGGCCACACCAAATACTGACTGTTACTTTAGATTTTGACCCCCCCCCCTCCCTTTGTTCAGGGACACATTATTCCATTTCGGTTAGTCACATGTCTGTGGAACTTGTTCAGTTTGTCTCAGTTGTTGAATCTTGTTATATTCATACAAATATTTACACACAAATAAACACAGTTGACAGTGAGAGGACGGTTCTTTTTTTGCTGACTATTTTCCTACTTTTAAAAAACTACAAAATATATTTTGGTCTTGACATTCCCAACTCTAGTATCAAAAAATATAGGTAATTTGTATTTATTCAAGTTACACAAAACACCAAAAATATATATTTTTAAAACACTACTGGTACATAGATACATACCAATACCGGCAATCCTACCAGGGTTGAGGGTACCAGAAATCTTACCAGGGATAAGGTCTTAGGGGATACAAAATCATATTTGATTTAGAAATATGGTATTGATCTTTATAGGTGAATATATCACTTTCTATTTTCTAACATCAATGTTTTAACAGATGTTTACCTGTTACACGATCAACAGTCTTCATGGCTGGGCAGTCTGTCATTAAAACAGTTAATGATTATAAACATCAATTGAGGGAAGGGTATTTAAATTACTTATTTATAGAATAACAAATCACATTTAAAAAACAAAAGACAATATGCAACTGAAGATACATTTCCCATCCTGACAGTTGAATAGTAATGTTATATCAAAATCTGTTTTGTCACATTGCTTTAATTCACTATTGAGTCCTATTTTAGCCATATGTTATACTTACCAACCATAAAGATGTTTTTCAATCGGATGCCATCAACCTCCCAGTCGAGCAGCCCAGCTGCTTCCCAGCTGTCTGAGCAAAAGAGGATTATATCTCTATCAGGAAGACACAAAACACACCGCCGACTCTGAGGAGGTGGTGCAGAGGTGGTGGAACAACTTGTGAGGTTTTCCATGGAGTTACTTCTCTGATACACTATGGTGTCATTCGATCCATATATTGTCTGCACTTTTGCACATCTGTCGTCATTGCAGGCTGAACAGCTTCCTGAGATAACACGAAAAGGAGGCATGGATGAACACAAAGGCAGCAAGTAGGAACATTAAAATGAACACATTTGGAATATTACATTTTCCTCAGAAGGTTGATCATATAGATGGATTTAACTTTAAAATCTCCATGACATTTTTATTGATGGATTTGAAAATAATAGTAAAATGCCACACAACTAAAAATCTGTGGTTGCTTAGTTGTTTAAAGCAGTACATATCTCATACAGGGTGGGAAAGAGACATAGGGAGAGGGTGAAAGAGGAAGTGAGAGAATGCCTCTACTAGTATAAACTGATCACACATCCTCACTTACAGGAGTTTCCCTGAAAGAGTGTTCCACTTCCTGCATGTGTGTCAGTCAAGTTGAGCTCATTACATGACTGGCTGCTCTATCAATCTAAACACACATCAGAATGTATAGAGCTTTTCACTGCAAAAATAATCTCTAAACATTTAAAAAGCAAACGGATAAAAAGGCAGAGTCTTGAATTAGTGCAGTGATTATTAAGACCTGAAGAAACACTGGAAACACAGGACATTATGGTTATTTTTGTTTTGTTTTCATTGTTGTAACAATCACCAAAAGCACCTATTTTGTTCAACGTTATTGAATCCAACACAAGCTCGAATAGAACATGAATGAATTGAAAAAGTATCAGAAGTACTGCAAACACAGTGTACTGTTTGACAGAATGATAGACTGTTTCATCAACGTGAAAGAGAGGAGGATGGCATTGGTGTTTCTCTACAAGTAGGGTGAGTCAACATGTCTTTTTCTACTTGCACGAGCACACAGAAGTCCAAACCATTGACAGCCACATGATATTTAGCTTATGTTAATTGGACTAAATTGTTTTTGATATCTTTTAGTTGTCACTGTATTAGACTAAGCATAGGTGATTTGATGAGGTTGAAGTTGAAATGGTGCTGGAAGAGTGGAGGCAGCTCCTGTTTTCTTCGCGACTTGCGGTAACTTTCCGTGGTTCTAAATCAATAGTTGTTTAGTGGTCAGACAATTTCGGAAACATTAACTTGCTTGACCATGCTGTAGATCATGTAACTGTTTGTTAAATGCAATATGCTTGCTTTGTGGACTTCACTGGACAGAGGTTGCTCTCTGGTTGGACAGAGGTTGCTCTCTGGTTTTGTGATGAAACAAAGGTGTGGTTAAAAAAAATTCTGCCACTGTGTCTTCTTATTGTCTCGGCCTTAGGCCTATATATCACGGTCGCAAGGCATATGAACTAACAGGTTATAGAGTAAAAAACACAAGTATCACAACACATGGCTTGGATTCCCCAGTGATTTTTACCCACACACCGCTACTGCAAACACGTAACAATGCAAGTGAAAGGAAAAATAAATACCAGTATATTTCACATGCTCCATCCCAGCCCCTCTTCTTCTGTAAAAGATAATTTTCATTTGTTGACGAGGAGCTGCAAGTTCACTCACACACTGGGTAACAGGAAGTCGCTGGGTGACAGGAAGTGGGAGGCCTTTCGACTCCTGACTTTGAGCCATGGTTAATTTAAGATTTGGGGCCTCTTCATCTCTTCTGTAGGTAGCAATGTTCCATTTTGCCTCTCTCTTGTACCCTGTTACACCACCATTTTGGATTGGTGATCCCCTGAAGACTCATACATTTTCTTCACCACTGTAGAGACACATCCTGGGCGGGTAGATCTCTGGTCAGTCCCATGAGTGTAGAAATCATCCACTTGACCATTTTTCTCTACATGACCAGAGATAACTCAAGGATCCTTAGGGCTTTCAGACACTTGCACGGGTAGATTAGCACAAGTAACAGGCACTCCTGGTGTCCTGTAGCTGTTGAGTCCTTTTATTCTCTCTGTTTTGCTAGGGAAAGGCCTTACAAAACTGTCACTCTCAGCTTGATGTGGTGTTTTCTCAGGGTAATGATCAGTCCAGATGCTGTGCTGCATATCTGCTGAGAAGCCAGCACAAAGACATTGAATCAATACAAAGACATTGAAACAATTTATCATCTGGGTTAACCTGCCATGGTCAATGCCAATCCATGATATAAGCAAACGTGTGTGCACACACAGACGAGTTATTTGTAGTCTTGCCCACTTTCCTGAGCATGCTGCAATGATCCACCTGTGGGGTAAATGAAAACAGTAATTGTGAATCATTATCGTGACGTTGGGAAAACGTAAATAGGTGCCTGGAGAATATGATGTAGGCATAGTTAAATTCATCAGCCGTCAAAATGCTTACACATTAATGATCTACTGCCAAATAACGCCAAGCAAAATAAAACACTACGTTTTTGTAGAGTATGAGTTGCGTTATGGACCTTGTGATGTCTGAGGACAGGTCTTTTTTCTTTACTAGGCTACTAACGATTGGAATTGTAAATGGCATGTCACACGTTATTGGAGTTACACGCGCCTTATCTAAAAAACATAATACAAAAAAAAAAAAAAAGAACAGGTCAAGAGATAGCACAGGCTAATATAAATACAAAAGTCCTACTATAATAGCTTATATTTGACCAATGACACACACTAAATAGAATAACGATTAAGCTGAATTAACCATTAATCTTCCAAAATGTGATAATCATAAATGATGTCGATGATTCACCTGGCAAAATTGAAGTCGTATTAAAACTACGAGTTTAAGGCAGGCAAACATTTATTTAGGACTACCCCACGAAATACAGGCCATTCTGTACGGGCTACATAAAAAAAATGTAATGTTCCGTTTAAGCTATGCTTAATAGCATAATAGTATTCATTGCAATTGTTAGGGTTGCGTCAATTCTGACTGTCACCCAAGTTCATAGACATTGTTTTATGAAAGACACCCTTAAACGTATTATTTTATGATCTTGGCTTATCATGCAAAGCCCCCCCCCCCCCCCCCCCCCCATAAAAAAATAGGCCTGTTTAGGCTATTCGATGCAGACTTAGATCCCCGCTGTGAAAATGTATAAACTTAGATTACATTGTAATATGCTAAAATAGGCTACTCTACACAGCATTATCAAAGACTATGATAACTAACCCCATACAGTTTTCACCTTTCCTCCGTGACCGTATTATCGGAGAACAATTAGCGGGCTTCTGCGCGCAATATGTCTACAAAGTTCAGAAATAGCTTAGCAGGCCTTACTCAGCCCAACCGGTACAGTTAAACTCCGGAACGTATAGACTATTCCGAGCACAATAATGAACATTAAAATCATACAAGTTAAGTTAGATGATATGTTTGAATGTAGACTTACTCAACTTTGTGATAATAATAAGCATTGTCGCGAAGTTTGAGTGAGCCCAGTACGTGTCAGTTGTCAGGTGTCGCCTACAGTATGCTGTAACAAACTTTCAAGAAAATACACATGCTGGACTGGATAGTACCGGTATGATCCTTATATAAAGAGTGATTGAACTTAATTGAAATTTGAGAAACATCTCCTCCTGGTGCTTCAAATGTGCATGGGCATAATAGGCCTATTCATATTAGCCTAAAAATAAAGCTGTATTACATATAGAAAACCGGTTCTAAAGGGCTCTTCTACAGGGGCAAGGGTTCATTCTCTTTGGAATAAAGGCTTCTAAACATTGTTGGGTGAAAAGGTTCTACCTGGAACCATAAAGGGTTCTTCTACATGGACAAGTTGAAGGACTCTATATTGTTCTAGGTCAGGTATTCCCAAACTGGGGTACGCGCAATGCCGTCGGGGGTACGCCATATAAAAACGTGATTCACATTTAAACACATTTCACATCACATTTTCAGTCCATTTTATATTTCCCAACGGGTGTTTTTTTTTCTTGCCTGAGTAGCCTCGTTTCACTACCCAAAAATAAAATGAGCCATCTAGTGTTCAGCGAAATAATAACAACACAATGTGAAATAAAGGTAGCCTAGTCAAATAATTGATCCAATCACATTAACCGTAAATCTCTCGCGGGAATTCCACTAACCGTCCGTATGTAGGCAAACGTAGCTGCTGCTCATTCCGTTTTGTTTGAAAATGAATAATATATTTTTTTTAAGTAAGGCCCGCGTCCATAGATACACATACCAGCTCTACTGGTAGTACTGCTCCTACCAGCAGTACTACACCTGCACCTGTCGATGACACAAGTTGTTCTGCTTCCACGAGCACATCCAATGCTAGCATCAGTGATTCTACATTTGTTGTTAGCCCAGCTAGCATGAACACTGACAGTTGTGAATCTGATGCAGCCGAAGAGCTACTGCCCCCTTACATGGGAAAGCACCGAACAACAGACCGGGACGTTGGACCATCGAAGAGGCATAAATATGATGAGAACTACATTGATTTGGGGTTCACTTATATTGGGAGTAGTGCCTTTCCTCAGCCACAGTGTGTTATATTTACAAAAGTATTATCTCACAACTCGATGAAACTTCCACTCTTGTGCAGACATTTAGAAACAAAACATGCCAATTTGAAAAATAAGCCACAGGAGTTGTTTGAGCGAGAATTAAGATGACTTTTGAGTAGTAAGACAACTACAGCAACAGTAAGACAGCAACAGATACCTTTTAATAAGAAGGGTCTAGAAGCGTCTTATATGGTGAGCTACCAAGTGACTAGACAGGCAAGCCCCATACTATTGTGGAGGACTTAATTGCTCCTGCTGACACAGATATGGCTGGGACAATGCTGGGGGAAAAGGCCAAAAAAACTATACAGACAATGCCTTCATCAAACAACACTTTCACAATGCATCAGTGACATGGCAGGAGATGTTTTGAAAAAATTAATGTTTTGCATACAAGCCAGTGAATTCTATGCGTTAACAGCTGGATGAATCAACAGACGTGGCGGGCCTGGCACAGCTCCTGATATATGTCCGTTACGTTTATGGGGGGTCAATTAAGCAAACCACTGGAAACCAGGACAACAGGAGAGGATATCTTTTTAAGTACTGGACAGCTTTGTGACATCAAATGGACTTTAGTGGTATGTGTTTGTATCTGTACTTTTGGCACAAAAGCCATGACAAGGAGACATAGTGGAGTGGTAACTCGCGTGCAAGCAGTTGCTCCCGACGCCACTTGGGTACACTGCAGCATTCACCCAGAGGCTCTTGCTGCCAAGAGAATGCCTGACAGCTTGAAATACGTTATGGACACTACGGTGAAAATGGTTAACTTTGTTAAAGCAAGGCCCCTGAACTCTCGTGTATTTTCTGCACTATGCAATGATATGGGCAGCGACAATGTAGCGCTTTTATAACATACAGAAAGAAGTGTGATGGTTATCAAGGGGAAAAGTATTGACACGTTTTTTTGAATTGAGAGACGAGCTTAAAGTTTCCTTTACTGACCATAATTTTCACTTGTCTGACCGCTTGCATGATAGTTTTTCACACGACTGGCCTATCTGGGGGGGTTTTCTCGCCTGAATGAACTGAATCTAGGATTACAGGGACTCCGCAACTATATTCAATGTGCGGGACAAAATTGAGGCTATGATTTAAGAAGTATTCTCTGTCTGCATTAACAAGGACAACACATAGGTCTTTCCATCATTGTATGTTTTTTTGTGTGCAAATGAACTCAAGCTTACGGACAATGTCAAATGTGATATAGCGAAGCACCTGACTGAGTTGGGTGCGCAATTACGCAGGTACTTTCCTGAAACAGTTGACCCCAACAACTGGATTCGTTATTCCTTTCATGCCCTGCCTCCAGTCCACTTACCGATATCTGAACAAGGGAGCCTCATCGAAATTGCAACAAGCGGTTCTGTGAAAATTTAATTTAATCAGAAGCCACTGCCAGATTTCTGGATTGGGCTGCACTCAGAGTATCTTGCCTTTGCAAATCACGCTTTTAAGACACTGATGCCCTTTGTAACCACTTACCTACACTACTGTTCAAAGTTTGGGGTCACTTAGAAATGCCCTTGTTCTTGAAAGAAAAGCAACGTTTTTGTCCATTTAAAATAACATCAAATTGATCAGAACAGAAATACAGTGTAGACATTGTTAATGTTGTAAATGACTATTGTAGCTGGAAACGGCTGATTGTTTTAATATATATATATTTTTTTTAATGGAATATCTACATAGGTGTACAGAGGCCCATTATCAGCAACCATCACTCCTGTGTTCCAATGGCACATTGTGTTAGCTAATCCAAGTTTATCATTTTAAAAGGCTAATAAATCATTAGAAAACCTTTTTGCAATTAAGTTAGCACAGCTAAAAAATGTTGTGATAATTTAAAGAAGCAATAAAACTGGCCTTCTTTAGACTAGTTGAGTATCTGGAGCATCAGCATTTGTGGGTTTGATTACAGGCTCAAAATGGCCAGAAACAAAGGACTTTCTTCTAAAAACTCATCAGTCTATTCTTGTTCTGAGAAATTAAGGCTATTCCATGTGAGAAATTGCCAAGAAACTGAAGATCTCGTACAACGCTGTGTACTACTCCCTTCACAGAACAGCACAAGCTGGCTCTAACCAGAATAGAAAGAGGAGTGGGAGGCCCCGGTGCACAACTGAGCAGGAGGACAAGTACATTAGAGTGTCTAGTTTGAGAAACAGGCGCCTCACAAGTCCTCAACTGGCAGCTTCATTAAATAGTACCCGCAAAACACCAGTCTCAATGTCAACAGTGAAGAGGCGACTCCGGGATGCTGGCCTTCTTGAGATCTGTGTTTTGCGGGTACTATTTAATGAAGCTGCCAGTTGAGGACTGCCAGTCAAAACTGTAACTCAGCCACTCAGGAGCATTCACTGTCTTCTTGGTAAGCAACTCCAGTGTAGATTTGGTCTTGTGTTTTAGGTTGTTCAAATCAAATGTTATTTGTCACATGTGCCGAATACAACAGGTGTAGTAGACCTTACAGTGAAATGCTTACTTATAAGCCCTTAACCAAGAATGCCGTTTTAAGAAAAAGAAGTGTTAAGTTAAAAATAATAAATAATTAAAAAGCAGCAGTAAAATAACAGTAGAGAGGCTATATACAGGGAGTACTGGTACAGAGTCAATGTGCGGGGGCAAAGGTTAGTCGAGGTAATTGAGGTAATATGTAGGTATAGTTAAAGTGACTATGCATAGATAATAAACAGAGAGTAGCAGCAGCATAAAAGAGAGGGGGGAAAATGCAAATAGTCTGGGAAGCCATTTGATTAGTTGTTCATGTGTCTTATGGCTTGGGGGTAGAATCTGTTAAGTCTTTTGGACCTAGACTTGGCGTTCCAGTACCGCTTACTATGCGGTAGCAGAGAGAACAGTCCATGACTAGGGTGGTTGAACTATTTGACCATTTTTTGGGCCTTCCTTTGACACCGCCTGGTATAGAGGTCCTGGATGGCAGGAAGCTTGGCCCCAGTGATGTACTGGGCCGTACATATTACCCTCTGTAGTCACAGCCATGTACACACTACCCTCTGTAGTCACAGCCGTATATATCACCCCAAGCAGATACCTCGACGGCCCTGAAAGAACTTCACTGGACTCTATGTAAACTTGAAACTTTATATCCCGAGGGTGTATTTATTGTAGCTGGGGATTTTAACAAAGCTAATTTGAGAACAATGTTACCTAAATTCTATCAGCACATTGATTGTTCGCTCAAGCAAAACATTGGACCACTGCTACTCTAACTTCCACGATGCATACAAGGCCCTCCCCCGCCCTCCCTTCGGCAAATCTGACCATGACTTCATCTTGTTGCTCCCCTCCTATAGGCAGAAACTAAAACAGGTCGTGCCCGTGCTTAGGTCTGTCCAACGCTGGTCTGACCAATCGGATTCCACGCTTCAAAATTGCTTCGATCATGTGGACTGGGATATGTTCCGGGTAGCCTCAGACAATAACATTGACGTATACGCTGACTCGGTGAGTGAGTTTATTAGGAAGTGCATTGGAGGTGTTGTACCCACTGTGACTATTAAAACATTCCCTAACCAGAAACCGTGGATTGATGGTATTATTCTAGAAAAACTGAAAGCGCGAACCACCGCATTTAATCATGGCAAGGCAACTGGAAACATGACCGAATACGAACAGTGTAGCTATTCCCTCCGCAAGGCAATCAAACAAGCAAAGCGTCAGTATAGAGACAAAGTAGAGTTGCAATTCAACGGCTCAAACACAACACATATGTGGCATGGTCTACAGACAATCACATATTACAAAAGAAAACCGGCCCCGTTGTGGACATCGACGTCTTGCTCCCAGACAAATGAAACAGTTTCTTTGAGTGCTTTGAGGACAATGCAGTGCCACCGACACGGCCCCCTACCAAAGATTGTGGATTCTCCTTCAATGTGGCCGACGTAAGTAAAACATTTTAAACGTGTTAACCCTCGCAAGGCTGCCGTCCCAGATGGAATCCCTAGCCGTGTCCTCAGAGCATGCGCAGACCAGCTGGTTGTTGTGTTTACGGACATATTCAATCAATCCCTATCCCAGTCTGCTGTCCCCACATGCTTCAAGATGGCCCCATTGTTCCTGTTCCCAAGAAAAGTAACTGAACTAAATGACTATCGCCCCGTAGCACTCACTTCTGTCATCATGAAGTGCTTTGAGAGACTAGTCAAGGATCATATCACCTCCACCCTACATCCACTCCAATTTGCTGTGCAACTGGGTCCTGAACTTCATAACGGGCCGCCCCACTGATCCTCAACACTGGGGCCCCACAAGGGTGCGTTATCAGCCCTCTCCTGCACTCCCTGTTCACCTATGACTGCGTGGCCATGCACACCTCCAATTCAATCATCAAGTTTGCAGACGACACTACAGTGGTAGGCTTGCTTACCAACAACGATGAGACAGCCTACAGGGAGGAGGTGAGGGCCCTCGGAGTGTGGTGTCAGAAAAATAACCTCTCACTCAATGTCAACAAAACAAAGGAGATGATTGTGGACTTCAGGAAACAGCAGAGGGAGCACCCCCCTAGCCACATCGACGGGACAGTAGTTGAGAAGGTGGAAAGTTTTAAGTTCCTCGGCGTACACATCACGGACAAACTGAAATGGTCCACCCACACAGACAGCGTGGTGAAGAAGGCGTAACAGCGACTCTTGTAAGAAATTGTAATAGGGACTGGAAACTAGTAATAACTACATTTCAACATAAGTCATCTTTTATACAAAATACACATACTCCTCATTTCTCTTGGACATATGCTGGACTTATTAAGACACCAACTACAGACACACATAATTCCCCTCCCCCATGATAACCACAGACACACACAACTCAGGGTTGGAGCTCAAGACAAAGAACTATCTCAGGAACCAATGGAACGTGGACACCAGGCCTGTTCAGGACTACCCAAGTGTAACGGCGATCCTCCTCCTCTCCATCTTCGGAAAAGGAGGAGTATTGAGGGAACCAAGGCGCAGCGAAGTTTGAATACATAATGATTTATTAAAGAAACAAAATAGACAAAGACGAAAACAAACTATACTGGATATAACTAACAAAATAACAAAACGATGTAGACTGACCTAAACATGAGAACTTACATAGACACGAAGAACGCACAAATAGGAAACAGACTACATAAACCGAAACAGTCCCGTGTGGTACGAAATAACATACAGACACGGAAGACAATCACCCACAAACAAACAGTGAGAACACCCTACCTAAATATGACTCTTAATTAGAGGAGAACGCAAAACACCTGCCTCTAATTAAGAGCCATACCAGGCAACCAAAACCAACATAGAAACAGATAACATAGACTGCCCACCCAAAACACATGCCCTGACCATAAACACATAAAAAACAACATAAAACAGGTCAGGACTGTTACACCAAGACCCAGATCGACCAATCGGAAGGCCAGACTCGCAGATCTACCTACTTTGCTTGTTGTCTATATAATACTGTACAATTGTTGAAACTACCTCTTTCCGGACGATTTCATACAAATCAGACAGAATGAGCCGTGCCGCACGCTTTGCCTAATATCTTTACACTTGAATAAATCTGCCTTATTATAAAATTATACACCTTGTCATATGTCTCCTCTTGTTCTCCTGTCTCCAGTAAAACGAATTATCAACACTCTTCAACCTCCAGGATGCTGAAGAAATTTGTCTTGTCACCTAAGACCCTCACAAACCTTTACAGATGCACAATGGAGAGCATCCTGTTGGGCTGTATCACCGCCTGGTACGGAAACTGCACCACCCTCAACCGCATGGCTCTCCAGAGGGTATTGCGATCTGCACAACGCATCACCGGGGACAATGTCACAGGAAGGCCAGAAAGATCATCAAGGACAACAACCACCCGAGCCACTGCCTGTTCACCCCGCTATCATCCAGAAGGCGAGGTCAGAACAGGTGCATCAAAGCTGGGACCGAGAGACTGAAGAACATCTTCCATCTCAAGCCCATCAGATTGTTATACAGCCATCAATAACATAGAGACTGCTGCCAACATACAGACGCAAATCACTGGTGACTTTAATGAATGGATTTAATAATTGTATCACTAGTCACTTTAAATAATGCCACTTTAATAATGTTTACATATCCTACATTACTCATCTCATATGTGTATATACTGTATTTTATACCATCTATTGCATCTTGCCTATGCCGCATGGCCATCGCGCATCCTCATATTCATACATATTCTTATTCCATCCCCTTACATTGTGTGTGTATAATGTAGTTGTTGTGACTTTGTTATATTACTGCACTGTCGGACTAGAAGCACAAGCATTTCGCTACACTCGCATTAACATCTGCTAACCATGTGTATGTGACCAATAAAATTTGATTTGCCTTGCGGTCGGAGGCCAAGCAGTTGCCATACCAGGCAGTGATGCAACCAGTCAGGATGCTCTCGATGGTGCAGCTGTATAACTTTTTGAGCATCTGAGGACCCATATAAATAGGTTTTGTTGTGCCCTCTTAACGACTGTCTTGGTGTGTTTGGACCATGATAGTTTGTTGGTGATGTGCACACCAAGGAACTTGAAGCTCAAAACCTGCGCCATTACAGCCCTGTCGATGAGAATGGGGGTGGTGCTCGGTCCTCCTTTTCCTGTAGCCCACAATCATCTCCTTTGTCTTGATCACGTTGAGGTTGTTATCCTGGCACCACCACACGGCCAGGTCTCTGACCTCCTCCCTATAGGCGGTATCATCGCTGTCGGTGATCAGGCCTACCAATGTTGTGTCATCGGCAAACTTAATGATGGTGTTGGAGTCGTGCCTGGCCTGCTGAAAGGTGAATTAATTTCACAGTGTCTGGTGGAAAGCAAACTGAACCAGGTTTTCCTCTAGGGTTTTACCTGTGCTTAGCTCTATTCCGTTTCTTTTTTATCCCGAAAAACTCCTCAGTCCTTAACGATTACGAGCATACACAAAGCATGGCTAAGCCACCAATATGCTTGAACATATTGAGAGTTTCGATTTGCCCCAAACATAACGTATTCAGGACAAAAAGTTAAATGCTTTGCAATTTGTTTTTTGCAGTATTACTTTAGTGCCTTGTTGCAAACAGGATGCATGTTTTGGAATATTTGTATTGTACAGGCAGCTTTCACTCTGTCAATTAGGTTTGTATTGTGGAGTAACTACAATGTTGTTGATCCATCCTCAGTTTTCTCCTATCACAGCCATTAAACTCTGTAACTGTTTTAAAGTCACCATTTTCCTCATTGTGAAATTCCTGTGCGGTTTCCTTCCTATCTGGCAAGTTAGGAAGGACGCCTGTATCTTTGTAGTGACTGGGTGTATTGATACACCATCTAAAGTCTAATTAATAACTTCATGCTTAAAGGTATATCCAATGTCTGCTTTTTATTTTATTTTATTTTTACACATAGGTGCCCTTCTTTGCGAAGCATTGGAAACCCTCCCTGGTCTTTGTGGTTGAATCTGTGTTTGAAATTCACTGCCCGAATGAGAGACCATACAGATAATTGTATGTGTGGGGTACAGAGATGAGGTGTCATTCAAAAATCATGTAAAACACTGTTATTACGCACAGAGTGCAACTTATTATGTGACTTGTTAAGCACATTTTTAATCCTGAACTTATTTAGGCTTGCCATAACAAAGGGGTTGAATACTTTTCTTTTCTTTTTATCAATTTGAAGAAAGAAAAATCGAAAACACAGTTCCACTTTGACATTATGGGTTTTTGTGTATAGACCAGTGACAAACAAATCTAAATTTAGGTATTTTACAATTCAGCCTGTAACACAACAAAATTTGGAAAGAGTCAAGGGGTCTATATACTTTCTGAAGGCACTAAATAGTATTCGCCACCCAAGTTAGTCTGCCTGTTAGGCTGCAAAAAACAAGAAAGGCTCATTCCAGTCATAAAGTGTTGTCATGTACATTGTTATGGAAGGATACCAAAAGTTAGGATACCCTAATTTGGTGAAGAACAGAACCCAGCAGTGTATGTATTATAGAGCACTAGCATTAGATGGTCTCTAACTAACTAAATCATGCTTCATTCAGCTGATCATGTCGCATTTGAATCCATGTCCTTTCCATACCATGGCTCGACTCCTAGCACACTTTCTCTCTGTGTTGTAATAAATCTTGCGGACCACTCGAGAGGTGGGACAAATACTGGATTGAGCAGAGTAGCTCAGGCATCCGAGGCTTGGACACTCAACACAGTTATAACAAACAATGATCTTTATTAGAAAATACCAATTCATAGGACAGCGTGGACCAAAGATGTTAAGAACAAATTCTTATTTACAATGACAGCCTAGGAACAGTGGGGTAACTGCCTTGTTCAGGGGCAGAACGACAGATTTCTACCTTGTCAGCTCAAGATTCAATCTAGCAATCTTTCGGTTACTGGCCCAACGCTCTAACAACTAGGCTACCTGCCGCCCCTAGGGAAGGCCCTAGGAGTGGCCGTCCTCCCTCATGGGGTCTAGGTGTGTGCAACATCTTTGGGGCCTGCAGTAGATGCACATCTACGGTGCACTGAATAAGCTACAATAAACTGGACAGAAGCAACAGCTAGGCTATACTCAGTTTCAAATTAATCACTGTGAATGCAGGAAACCAGATAGGGAAGACAAATGCAGAAACCTACAGTTGCAAGAAAAAGTATGTGCACCCTTTGGAATTACCTGGATTTCTGCATAAATTAGTCATAACATTTGATCTGATCTTTATCTTAGTCACACAGTGTGCTTAAACTAATAGAACCCATATTTTTGTATTTTTCTTTTCTATATTGAATACATTATTTAAACATTCACAGTGTAGGTTGGAAAAAGTACGTGAACCCCAGGCTAATGACTTCTCCAAAAGTTAATTGGAGTCAGCTAACCTGGAGTCCAATCAATGAGACAAGATTGGAGATGTTGGTTAGAGCTGCCCTGCCCTATAAAAAAACAAAATTTGAGTTGGCTATTCATAAGAAGCATTGCCTGACGTGAACCATGCCTCGAACAAAAAGAGATCTCAGAAGACCTAAGATTAAGAATTGTTGACTTGCTTAAAGCTGGAAAGGGTCACAAAAGTATCTATAAAAGCCTTGATGTTCATCAGTCCACGGTAAGACAAATTGTCTATAAATGGAGAAAGTTCAGCACTGTTGCTACTCTCCCTAGGAGTGGCCATCCTGCAAAAATGACTGCAAGAGCAGAGTGCTAAAGACTTACATACATTTCTGGAACATGCTAACATCTCTGTTGACGAGTCTACGATACGTAAAACACTAAACAAGAATGATGTTCATGGGAGGACACCACAGAAGAAGCCACTGCTGTCCAAAAAAACCCATTGCTGCACGTCTGAAGTTCGCAAAAGAGCACCTGGATGTTCCACAGCGCTACTGGCAAAATATTCTGTGGACAGATTAAATTAAAGTTGAGTTGTTTGGAAGGAACACCTAACACTGTGTGGAGAAAAAAAGGCACAGCACATTAACATCAAAACTTCATCCCAACTGTAAAGTATGGTGGAGGGAGTACCATGGTTTGGGGCTGCCTCAGAGCCTGGACAGCTTGCTATCATCTACGGAAAAACTTGGGAATTAATTTATCAAGACATTTTGAAGGAGAATGTAAGGCTACTTGTCCGCCAATTGAAGCTAAACAGAAGTTAGGCGATGCAACAGGACAACGACCCAAAACACAGAAGTAAATCAACAACAGAATGGCTTCAACAGAAGAAAATACGCCTTCTGGAGTGGCCAGGTCAGAGTCCTGACCTCAACCCGATTTAAAATGCTGTGGCATGACCTCGAGAGCGGTTCACACCAGACATCCTAACAATATCTCTGAACTGAAACAGTTTTGTAAAGATGAGTGGTCCGCAACTACAGAGAAAGTTTGGTTGAGTTTATTGCTGTCAAAGGAGTGTCAACCAGTTATTAAATCCAAGGGTTCACATACTTTTGCCACCCTACACTGTGAATGTTTACATGGTGTGTGCAATAAAAACATGAAAATGTATAATTGTTTGTGTGTTATTTAAGCAGACTGTGTTTGTCTGTTGTTGTGACTTAGATGAAGATCAGATATTTTTTGACCAATTTATGCAGAAATCCAGATAATTACAAAGGGTTCAGATACCTTTTCTTGCCACTGTATGACCGGGTTTAGCCAGATTAAATCTAATAGAGGAGCGCATTAAAACTGGCAGCGCACTCTGTTTAGCCTAAAAACACTGATACAGCTTCAAGCTAATTAATATTGCATTTCAAAGAACAAGTTAGGCGCAGCGTGATCTGTTTACAGAAGCAGGAGAGAGGGCTAGCACTCCTAGAAATCCCACTATCCAACCTGGACTATCTGGTGTGATTCTCCCCTCCCGTAGGACCTGAGCCCTAGGACCATGCCTCGAAGGGCCTGATGACTCATGGCTATTCCCTTCTCAGTCCACCTGGTCGTGCTGCTGATCCAGGTGTTCTGTCTGCTGCTATGAAACCGTGACCTATTCACTGAACGTGCTACCTTGTCCCGAACCTGGTGTTTCGAGTGTCTTTCCCTCGACCTCTCTCTTGACCTCTTGACCTCCGAATGCTCGACTATGAAAAGCCAACTGACATTTACTCCTGAGGTGCTGTCCTGTTCCACCCTCTACAACCACTGTGATTATGATTTGGACCTGCTGGTCATCTATGAACATTTGAACATCTTGAAAAACGATCTGTCATTAATGGCCATGTACTCTTATAATCTTCACCCGGCACAGCCAGAAGAGGACTGGCCACCCCTCAGAGCCTGGTTCCTCTCTAGGTTTCTTCCTAGGTTCCTGCCTTTCTAGGGAGTTTTTCCTAGCACCGTGCTTCTACATTGCTTGCTCTTTTTCGGTTTTAGGCTGGGTTTCTGTATGAGCACTTTGAGACAACTGCTGAAGTAAAAAGGCCTTTATAAATCAATTTGATTGATTAAACGTAAATCCAGGACACTCCAATTAGTATGATATGTTACATTTCGTATGGTATGTATTCATTTGTGAATGTCCATACATTTTGTATGACATGTTACGAATTGCAATTTGTACAATATGTTACAAATTTCAAAAATATAATGTTACAAATTTCAAATTTGTTGTGGCTAACGTTAGTTAGGTGGCTAACCTGCTGACCAGACCGGACACGTCGCGTGCACGAGCGTCGCAAAATAAATGTAGAAATCCATGTTATTCAATTATTGCGCGCGCCAATGAGCGTCTGCGATGCCAAGGGCTAAAATAGAACTCCTTTCTATTTCTGACGCAGATCGCGCTGAAAGTCCTGCCTCTCCCATCACCTCATTGGTTTATAGAAGCAAGTACCCACGTGCCATCTCCTCATTGGTTGTACCCACGTGGGTGATTGAAAGATGAACTGTTTTGCCGGTCGTCGTGGTAATACTATGAAAGTTCAGATGCCGATCACCATATAAGTTCAAAGATGAAAAAGCCTGGAAGGAGGAGAGATGACGAGAAACGATTCGGTTGGCCGTTTTATGTGTAGATTAATTGTTGGAGTAGAGGACCTTGTGCATTTCAGGTAAAATAACAACTCAATGTTTATATCCCAGGACAAATTAGCTAGCAACAGCAAGCTAGCTAAATAGGACAAATTAGCTAGCAAGTGCAAGCTAACTAGCTAAATTACCATGCATGTTTAATGCTTTTCAACCTGTCCCCAAATTAATGTAATTGGTTCAGAGTTTGTTTTGATATTTTAACCTGTATGTCGTGATGGCGTTTGGTGTAGGGGGACAAAATAAATGTATGCACGATAGCGCACGCGCCGCCGGTTTGGGTTCAATGTAATGCTAACATTAGCTAGGTGGATAACATTAGCCAGGCTTGGGGTTAGGGTTAGGTAAAGGACTAGGGGAATGGTTAGCTAACATGCTAAATAGTTGCAAAGTAACTAGTAACTAGTTGCAAAGTTGCTAAAATGCTAATGGTCAACCTTTTGGGTTTCTAGACATTCACATTATACGCCCACCCATCTTGCGTTAAAGGGATACTATGGGATTTTGGCAATGAAGGCCTTTTATCTACTTCCCCAGAGTCAAATGAACTCACAGATACTATTGTTATGTCTCTGCTTCCAGTATGAATGAATTTAGAGGTAGTTTTGCGAGCCAGTGCTAACTAGCATCAGCACAATGACTGGAAGTATATGGTAACATACAACCCTTTTTGAGCACGTCACTTCCTGTTGAATCTGCAGACGTGTTGCTGTGCGTTTTGTTGCTGTGCGTTTTGCTGCCAACTTTACTTTACTTTGCTAGCTGACAACTTTACGTTTTTTGTTTTGTTTCTGTTTTTAATTACCGTTTATATTTTTAGTTTTTCCATCGCAACTTTTTTCCCTCATTCAACTTTTTCACTCCGGACGCTTTATCTGGACATGGTTCGTCAACACCTTCAACAGCCGAAGCTAAGTAGTAACATTAACATGATGTCTTCTAATTGCAGTCGCTGTACTCATAATATACAGGAGAACGATCGCCTTACGGCGAAAATAGCTGTGCTGCAAGCCCAGCTTCAGACGCAATCGTTAGGCAAGGGTAATTTCAGTGTAGGAAAGGAAGAAACAGCGTCTGTGCCACCAGTAAGTACAGATAGTAACGTTAGTATAAATCCCCCCGCACAGTCCCTGCAGCCGGACAACTTTCTCATGGCTTCTGGAGGGAAATGCTGTTGGAATGCTCAACCGGTGTCGCTCATTCAGCCGACAGAAACTTTCAACCGGTTTTCCCCATTATGTAGCGAGTCGGAGTCTGAGTCTGAGTCTTCTCTTGTCTCTACTCCTCCCGTTACGGGGTCTGAGACGCCGAAGGCTCCCACCGTTAGCTCTGACAAATTGAAAACCCTAGTCATTGGCGACTCCATTACCCGCAGTATTAGACTTAAAACGAATCACCCAGCGATCATACACTGTTTACCAGGGGGCAGGGCTACCGACGTTAAGGCTAATCTTAAGATGGTGCTGGCTAAAGCTAAATCTGGCGAGTGTAGAGAGTATAGAGATATTGTTATCCACGTCGGCACCAACGATGTTAGGATGAAACAGTCAGAGGTCACCAAGTGCAACATAGCTTCAGCGTGTAAATCAGCTAGAAAGATGTGTCGGCATCGAGTAATTGTCTCTGGCCCCCTCCCAGTTAGGGGGAGTGACGAGCTCTACAGCAGAGTCTCAGCACTCAATCGCTGGTTGAAAACTGTTTTCTGCCCCTCCCAAAAGATAGAATTTGTAGATAATTGGCCCTCTTTCTGGGACTCACCCACAAACAGGACCAAGCCTGACCTGCTAAGGAGTGACGGACTCCATCCTACCTGGAGGGGTGCTCTCATCTTATCTACCAACATAGATAGGGCTCTAACTCCTTTAGCCCCACAATGAAATAGGGTGCAGGCCAGGCAGCAGGCTGTTAGCCAACCTGCCAGCTTAGTGGAGTCTGCCAATAGCACAGTCAGTGTAGTCAGCTCAGCCATACCCATTGAGACTGTGTCTGTGCCTCGACCTAGGTTGGGCAAAACTAAACATGGCGGTGTTCGCCTTAGCAATCTTATTAGGATAAAGACCTCCTCCATTCCTGCCATTATTGAAAGAGATCGTGATACCTCACATCTCAAAATAGGGTTACTTAATGTTAGATCCCTCACTTCAAAGGCAGTCATAGTCAATGAACTAATCACTGATCATAATCTTGATGTGATTGGCCTGACTGAAACATGGCTTAAGCCTGATGAATTTACTGTGTTAAATGAGGCCTCACCTCCTGGTTACACTAGTGACCATATCCCCCGTGCATCCCGCAAAGGCGGAGGTGTTGCTAACATCTACGATAGCAAATTTCAATTTACAAAAAAAAAAAAAAAAAAAAAAAAAAAAAAAATGCAGTTTTCGTCTTTTGAGCTTCTAGTCATGAAATCTATGCAGCCTACTCAATCACTTTTTATAGCTACTGTTTACAGGCCTCCTGGGCCATATACAGCGTTCCTCTCTGAGTTTCCTGAATTCCTATCAGACCTTGTAGTCATAGCAGATCATATTCTAATTTTTGGTGATTTTAATATTCACATGGAGAAGTCCACAGACCCACTCCAAAAGTCTTTCGGAGCCATCATCGACTCAGTGGGTTTTGTCCAACATGTCTCTGGACCTACTCACTGCCACAGTCATACTCTGGACCTAGTTTTGTCCCATGGAATAAATGTTGTAGATCTTAATGTTTTTCCACATAATCCTGGACTATCGGACCACCATTTTATTACGTTTGCAATCGCAACAAATAATCTGCTCAGACCCCAACCAAGGAGCATCAAAAGTCGTGCTATAAATTCTCAGACAACACAAAAATTCCTTGATGCCCTTCCAGACTCCTTCTGCCTACCCAAGGACGTCAGAGGACAAAAATCAGTTAACCACTTAACTGAGGAACTCAATTTAACCTTGCGCAATACCCTAGATGCAGTTGCACCCCTAAAAACGAAAAACATTTGTCATAAGAAACTAGCTCCCTGGTATACAGAAAATACCCGAGCTTTGAAGCAAGCTTCCAGGAAATTGGAACGGAAATGGAGCCACACAAAACTGGAAGTCTTCCGACTAGCTTGGAAAGACAGTACCGTGCAGTACCGAAGAGCCCTCACTGCTGCTCGATCATCCTACTTTTCCAACTTAATCGAGGAAAATAAGAACAATCCAAAATTTCTTTTTGATACTGTTGCAAAGCTAACTAAAAAGCAGCATTCCCCAAGAGAGGATGGCTTTCACTTCAGCAGTAATAAATTCATGAACTTCTTTGAGGAAAAGATAATGACCATTAGAAAGCAAATTACGGACTCCTCTTTGAATCTGCGTATTCCTCCAGGGCTTAGCTGTCCTGGATCTGCACAGCTCTGCGAGGGCCTGGGATCGGGAGAGACACTTAAGTGTTTTAGTACTATATCTCTTGACACAATGATGAAAATAATCATGGCCTCTAAACCTTCAAGCTGCATACTGGATCCTATTCCTACTAAACTGCTGAAGGAGCTGCTTCCTGTGCTTGGCCCTCCTATGTTGAACATAATAAACAGCTCTCTATCCACCGGATGTGTACCAAACTCACTAAAAGTGGCAGTGATAAAGCCTCTCTTGAAAAAGCCAAACCTTGACCCGGAAAATATAAAAAACTATCGGCCTATATCGAATCTTCCATTCCTCTCAAAAATTTTAGAAAAAGCTGTTGCGCAGCAACTCACTGCCTTTCTGAAGACAAACAATGTATACGAAATGCTTCAGTCTGGTTTTAGACCCCATCATAGCACTGAGACTGCACTTGTGAAGGTGGTAAATGACCTTTTAATGGCGTCAGACCGAGGCTCTGCATCTGTCCTCGTGCTACTAGACCTTAGTGCTGCCTTTGACACCATCGATCACCACATTCTTTTGGAGAGACTGGAAACCCAAATTGGTCTACACGGACAAGTTCTGGCCTGGTTTAGATCTTACCTGTCGGAAAGATATCAGTTTGTCTCTGTGAATGGTCTGTCCTCTGACAAATCAACTGTACATTTCGGTGTTCCTCAAGGTTCCGTTTTAGGACCACTATTGTTTTCACAATATATTTTACCTCTTGGGGATGTTATTCGAAAACATAATGTTAAATTTCACTGCTATGCGGATGACACACAGCTGTACATTTCAATGAAACATGGTGAAGCCCCAAAATTGCCCTCGCTAGAAGCCTGTGTTTCAGACATAAGGAAGTGGATGGCTGAAAACTTTCTACTTTTAAACTCGGACAAAACAGAGATGCTTGTTCTAGGTCCCAAGAAACAAAGAGATCTTCTGTTAAATCTGACAATTCATCTTGATGGTTGTAAAGTCGTCTCAAATAAAACTGTGAAGGACCTCGGCGTTACTCTTGACCCTGATCTCTCTTTTGACGAACATATCAAGACTGTTTCAAGGACAGCTTTTTTCCATCTACGTAACATTGCAAAAATCAGAAATTTTCTGTCCAAAAATGATGCTGAAAAATTAATCCATGCATTTGTTACTTCTAGGTTAGACTACTGCAATGCTCTACTTTCCGGCTACCCGGATAAAGCACTAAATAAACTTCAGTTAGTGCTAAATACGGCTGCTAGAATCCTGACTAGAACCAAGAAATTTGATCATATTACTCCAGTGCTAGCTTCCCTACACTGGCTTCCCGTTAAGGCAAGGGCTGATTTCAAGGTTTTACTGTTAACCTATAAAGCGTTACATGGGCTTGCTCCTACCTATCTTTCCGAGTTGGTCCTGCCGTACATACCTACACGTACGCTACGGTCACAAGACGCAGGCCTCCTAATTGTCCCTAAAATGTCTAAGCAAACAGCTGGAGGCAGGGCTTTCTCCTATAGATCTCCATTTTTATGGAACAGTCTGCCTTCCCATGTGAGAGACGCAGACTCGGTCTCAACCTTTAAGTCTATACTGAAGACTTATCTCTTCAGTAGGTCATATGATTGAGTGTAGTCTGGCCCAGGAGTGTGAAGGTGAACGGAAAGGCTCTGGAGCAACGAACCGCCCTTGCTGTCTCTGCCTGGCCGGTTCCCCTCTCTCCACTGGGATTCTCTGCCTCTAACCCTGTTACTGGGGCTGAGTCACTGGCTTGCTGGTGCTCTTTCATGCCGTCCCTAGGAGGGGTGCGTCACTTGAGTGGGTTGAGTTACTGACGTGAACTTCCTGTCTGGGTTGGCGCCCCCCCTTGGTTGTGCTGTGGTGGAGACCTTTGTGGGCTATACTCTGCCTTGTCTCAGGATTGTAAGTTGGTGGTTGAAGACATCCCTCTAGTGGTGTGGGGGCTGTGCTTTGGCAGAGTGGGTGGGGTTATATCCTTCCTGTTTGGCCCTGTCCGGGGGTTTCTTCGGATGGGGCCACAGTGTCTCCTGACCGCTCCTGTCTCAGCCTCCAGTATTTATGCTGCAGTAGTTTATGTGTCGGGGGGCTAGGGTCAGTTGGTTATACCTGGAGTACTTCTCCTGTCTTATCCAGTGTCCTGTGTGAATTTAAGTATGCTCTCTCTAATTCTCTCGTTCTCTCTTTCTCTCTGAGAACCTGAGCCCTAGGACCATGCCTCAGGACTACCGGGCATGCTGACACCTTGCTGTCCCCAGTCCGCCTGGCCTTGCTGCTATTCCAGTTTCAACTCTTCTGCCTGCGGTTATGGAACCACTACCTGTCCCAGACCTGCTGTTTTCAACTCTTAATGATCGGCTATGGAAAGCCAACTGAGATTTATTCCTGATTATTATTTGACCATGCTTGTCATTTATGAACATTTTGAAAATCTTGGCTCTCTCTAATTTTCTCCTTCTCTCTTTCTCTCGGAGGACCTGAGCCCTAGGACCATACATCGGGACTACCGGCCGTGGTGACTCCTTGCTGCCCCCAGTCCGCCTGGCCTTGCTGCTATTCCAGTTTCAACTCTTCTGCCTGCGGTTATGGAACCACTACCTGTCCCAGACCTGCTGTTTTCAACTCTTAATGATCGGCTATGAAAAGCCAACTGAGATTTATTCCTGATTATTATTTGACCATGCTTGTCATTTATGAACATTTTGAAAATCTTGGCTCTCTCTAATTTTCTCCTTCTCTCTTTCTTTCTCTCGGAGGACCTGGGCCCTAGGACCATGCGTCGGGACTGCCGCCCGTGGTGACTCCTTGCTGTCCCCAGTCCGCCTGGCCTTGCTGCTATTCCAGTTTCAGCTGTTCTGCCTGCGGTTATGGAAACGCCACCTGTCCCAGACCTGTTGTTTTTCAACTCTTAATGATCAGCTATGAAAAGCCAACTGAAAATTATTCATGATTATTATTTGACCATGCTTGTCACTTATGAACATTTTTGAACATCTTGGCATAGTTCTGTTATAATCTCCACCCGGCACAGCCAGAAGAGGACTGGCCACCCCTCATAGCCTGGTTCCTCTCTAGGTTTCTTCCTAGGTTTTGGCCTTTCTAGGGAGTTTTTCCTAGCCACCGTGCTTCTACACCTGCATTCTAGCTGTTTGGGGTTTTAGGCTGGGTTTCTGTACAGCACTTCGAGATATTATCTGATGTACGAAGGGCTATATAAAATAAAATTGATTGATTGATTGTATCTTATAGCATTCTATAAAAATGTATCCACAGTTCATCTGAATCTGGGAAAGTAGATAAAGGGCTTTATTGCCAACATCTTGAAGTAACCTGTCTTATGGAGGGGTTGGAACGAGAAATTATTTCCCAATCATTTCATTCTGAACAGAACCATTATAACCAGCAAAATACAGTTCTGAACCGGTTTTTAAACCTTTTGAAATTTGATTTTTACATTTAGCTCAACATTAAATTACTACGGATAGAGCAGCTTGCTATGGAGCGGGCAAGCGCTGGGTATCTAGTGATGACATGCATTATCTGAATTAGGCTCAAAGAATTATCTAGATGTTCTTGGGACATCCCGACCCCATTGAAGTTTAACATTTAAAAAGATTAAGGGTTATGGTTAATATTAGGGTAGGGATTAAAGTTAGGTTAGGGTTTAGGGTAGGGACGTTCCAAGGATTCTGGATAGCACTGACCTTTGGCCATTCAGATCGGCAAATCAGATCATGACTCGTGACATTGAGAAATCGTAATCAGAAACAGAGATTATGGACTGCTTTGCTAGCGCTGATTGGAATATGTTCTGAGACTCCACTGATAACATTGACAAGCTAACCACCTCTGTCACTGGCTTCATAAATGAATGCATCGGCGAAGGTTCGCTGCTCCTCCAATCAAAAGCCCTGGATTAACACAGAGGTTGGCGCTAAACTAAAGGACAGGGCTACCGCACACAGGGCTATCACAGACAACCCTAAGGCCACAGCTAAGGATAGGAACAAGTACAAGAAGTCCCGCTACGACCTCAGCAGAGTCATTAAACGAGCAAAAGTACAATATAGGAATAAGGTGGAATCATACTACACAGGCGCCGACGCCCATCGCATGTGGCAAGGGCTACAGTCCATTACGGATTACAAAGGAAGACGCAGCTATGATCTACCCAACAATGCCTCTCTTACGGAAAAACTAAATGCATTTTAAGCATGCTTAGACATTAAAATTGTACTGTGCGTGAGGGCCCCCACCGACCCAGAGGACTGATCTTGATCTCTCGCTTCGAGGCCGACGAGATTTAAGGTCTTTAATGAGATCAACACTGGCAAGGCCGTGGGCCGGAGAGTATTCCATGGCGAGTTCTCAGCGCATTCACAGACCAGCTGGAAGGCATATTCATGGTCATTTTCAACCTCTCCTTGTCCCAGTCTGTAATCCCAACATCTTAAAATGACTGCCATCATTCCTGTTCCCAAGAACTCTAAGGTTTCTTGCCACAATGATTACCACTCTGTGGCCCTCGCATCTAATCATGAAGTGCTTTGAAAGGCTGGTTATGGAACACACCAACTGTATCATCGCAGACACCCTAAAAAACTTGAACTGCGGATACTTGCAAGGGTTACAAAACCCAATATACATCAAAGCACTAGCTCCCCTGCCAAGACCTGCCTGCGCTCTCAGAGTCCCAGGCAGAGTTTAGCAAGCAGGAGCAGGTATGAGCAATTAGTTAATTACTTGGACATGTCTTTTCTTACAAGCTGTCCCACAGTTTCATCACAGTTTGACACCAGATAAAGGGGCGTTAATACTTTAGGGGTGGGGCAAAGGAGAGGTAAAAAAACACAGACAACTGTGTTCTCTCATGTTTAAACCTGACACAGCAAGACAGCAGCCATTCCTGAACTGAACTGACTGAGGTAGAGGTAAGATTATGTTATTTTTTAAGATATAAACTGAATTTGATTAACTTCCCATTTATAACAAGCATTAAGTTAATCAACTGTTCTTTTGTAAAGTAGAACAAAGGAAATTGTGATTTTGTATGAATATGTTGTATCAATATCCAATTAAATGTAAGTAGCTACTAGAGAGGATTGCAAATGTTATTGCCTATCATGAGGCATTAAAAAAACATGTATATCTGGTTTCTAGATGTGTCAGCGTAATTTGCCCAATGTGCCAATAGGCAATGTCAGGACAGCTGCACATTGCTGGGGGGAAAAAAATCATTTTCATTCCTGCATACTTAGTGCCTTCGGAAAGTATTCACCCCGCTTGACTTTTTCTACATTTTGTTGTGTTACACCCTGAATTTAAATTAGATACAATTTCGATTTTTATTCACTGGCCTACACACAAAACCTCATAATGTAAATGGTTTTTGACATTTTTGTAATTTAATAAAAAATGAAAATCTGAAATGTCTTGTGTTAATTAACTATTCAACTCCTTTGTTATGGCAAGCCTAAATTAAGGTCAGGAGTAAATATGTGTTTAACAAGTCACATAATAGGTTGCATGGACTGACTTTAAAACAATTACAGAGTTTAATGGCTATGAAGGGAGAAAACTGAGGATGGATCAACAACATTGTAGTTACTCCACAATACTAACCTAATTGACAGAGTTAAAAGAAGGAAGTCTGTACAGAGTAAAACATATTCCAAAACGTGCATCCTGTTTGCAACAAGGCACTAAAGTAATACTGCAAAAGATGTGTCAAAGCAACTAACTTTTTGTTTGGGGCAAATCCAATACAACACATTACTGAGTACCACTCTCCATATTTTCAAGCATAGTGGTGGCTGCATCATGTTATAGGTATGCTTTTAATTGCAGCAGGCCAAGTTACAGTTTTGACTTAATTAAATCTACTTGCAAATCTATGGCAAGACCTGAAAATGGTTGTCTAGCAATGATCAACAACCAATTTGGCAGAGCTTGAAGAATTTTGAAAAGAATATTGGGCAAATGTTGCACAATCCAGGTGTGGAAAGCTCTTAGAGACTTACCCAGAAAGACTCACACTGGGCTCCTGAGTGGCGCAGCGGTCTAAGGCACGGCATCTCGGTGCTTGAGGCGTCACTACAGACACCCTTGGCTGTATCACATCCGGCCGTGATTGGTATTCCCAAGAATTTGTTCTCAACTGACTTGCCTAGTTAAATAAGGTTAAATGTTTTTGTTTTTTTACAAAAAATTATAATCGCTGCCAAATGCTTTCTACAAAGTATTGACTTAGGGGTGTGAATACTCTTGTTAATGAGATACGTATTTCTGTATTTCCTTTTCAATACATTTGCAAAATTTTTAAAATTTCAACTTTGTAATTATGGGCTATTGTGTGTGTAGATGGGTGAGAATTGTGTACAATTTTATTCATTTTGATTTCAGGCTGTAACAACAAAATGTGGAATAAGTCAAAGGGTATGAATATTTTCTGAAGGCACTGTACATGCTCATAGTTTAGCAATTACCTCTTTTGCTTGAATAGCATGAGCTATGAATTCATTATTGTAATGCGTTGTCACTCCCAACATCAAGTATTTTCAAATAATTATAGTGTTGGGAACAGAAGTAGGGGTCACATTATATTTGATGGCAGGCCACAAATGGTCGCTGAAAGGTATTTATCTATCTTGATGGCTGTCCCTCAGACAGCTTTGCTCCTATACATCATCTATGTCTTGCTATGTCTCTGTAATCTCCACTGAATGTACAAAACATTAGGAACACCTTCCTACTATTGAGTTGCACCCCCATTTTGCCCTCAGAACAGCCTCAATTCGTTGGGGCGTGGACTCTACAATGTGTAGGGATGCTGGCCCATGTTAACTCCAATACTTTCCACGGTTGTGTCAAGTTGGCTGGATGTATTTTGGGTGGTGGACCATTCTTGATACACATGGGAAACTGTTGAGTGTTAAAAACCCAAGTAGTGTTGCTGTTCTTCAGTCTTATGGCTTGGGGGTAGAAGCTGTTAAGGAGCCTTTTGGACCCAGACTTGGTGCTCCGGTACCGCTTGCCGTGCGGTAGCAGAGAGAACAGTCTATGACTTGGATGAATGGAGTCTTTGACAATTTTCTGTGCCTTCCTCTGACACTGCCTAGTATATAGGTTCATGATGGCAGGAAGCTTGGTCCCAGTGATGTACTGGGCCGTACGCACTACCTTCTGTAGCACCTTACAGTCGGATCCCGAGCAGTTGCCATACCAAGCAGTGATGCAACGGGTCAGGATGCTCTCGATGGTGCAGCTGTATAACTTTAAGGATTTGGGGGCGCATGCCAAATGTTTTCAGTCTCCCTAGGGGGAAAAGTGTTGTTGTGCCCTCTTCACGACTGTCTTGGTGTGCTTGGACCATGATAGTTTGTTGGTGTGGACACCAAGGAACTTGAAACTCTCGACTACAGACCGTCAATGTTAACGGGGGCCTGTTCGGCCCTCCTTTTCCAGTAGTCCACGATCAGCTCCTTTGTCTTGCACACATTGAGGAAGAGGTTATCCTGGCACCAGACTGCCAGGTCTCTGACCTCCTCCCTATAGGCTGTCTCGTTGTTGTTGATCAGGCTGACCACTGTTGTGTAGTCAGCAAACTTAATGATGGTGTTGGAGTCGTGCTTGGCCACAGAGTCGTGGGTGAACAGGGAGTACAGAAGGGGACTAAGCATGCACCCCTGAGAGGCCCCAGTGTTGAAGATCAGCATGGCGGATGTGTTGTTGCCTACCCTTACCACCTGGGGGCGGCCCTTCAGGAAGTCCAGGATCCAGTTGCAGAGGTAGTGTTTAGTCCCAGGGTCCTTAGCTTAGTGATGAGCTTTGCGGGCACTATGGTGTTGAACGCTGAGTACACTGAACGCTGGGGCGGTATGCGAATTGAGTGGGTCTAGGGTTTGTGGTTTTGATGGTGTTTATGTGAGTCATGAACAGCCTTTCAAAGCACTTCATGGCTACCGACGTAAGTGCTACGGAGCGGTAGTCATTTAGGCACGTTCCCTTCGCTTTCTTGGGCACAGGGACTATGGTGGTCTGCTTGAAACATGTCGGTATAACAGACTGGGTCAGGGAGAGTTTGAAAATATCATTGAAGACACTTGCCAGTTGGTCTGCGCATTCTCTGAGTACACGTCCTGGTAATCCGCCTGGCCCCGCGGCCTTGTGAATGTTGACCTTTTTAAAGGTCTTGCTCACATCGGCTACGGAGAGCGTGATCACACAGTTGTCCAGAACAGCTGGTGCTCTCATGAATGCTTCAGTGTTGCTTGTCTGGTATGCTCGAGTCACTGGGCAGCTCGCAGCTGGGTTTCCCTTTGTAATCGTTTGTAAGAGTTTGCAAGCCCTGCCACATCCGACAAGCGTCAGAGCCGGAGTAGTAGGATTCAATCTTAGCCCTGTACTGACGCTTAGCCTGTTTGATGGTTCGTCTGAAGGCATAGCGGGATTTCTTATATGCGTCAGGATTAGTTCCCCACTCATTGAAAGCGGGCAGATCTAGCCTTTAGCTCGGTGCAGATGTTGCCTGTAATCCATGGCTTCTGGTTGGGATATGTACACATGGTCACTGTGGGGACGACGTCGTCGATGTACTTATTGATGAAGCCGGTGACTGAGGTGGTATACTCCTCAATGCCGTTGGATGAATACCGGAACATATTACAGTTAGTACTAGCAAAACAGTCCTGTAGCGTAGCATCCACTTCATTTGACCACTTCCGCATTGAGCTAGTCACTGGTACTTCCTACTTTAGTTTTTGCTTGTAAGCAGGAATCGAGAGGATAGAATTATATTCATGTTAACCAAATGGACGGCAAGGGAGAGCTTTGTATGCATCTCTGTGTGTGGAGTAAAGGTGGCTAAGAGTTTTCTTTCCTCTAGTTGCACATGTGACATGCTCGTAGAAATTAGGTAAAACGGATTTAAGTTTGCCTGCATTAAAGTCCCTGGCCACTAGAAGTGCTGCTTCTGGATGAGCATTTTCTTGTTTGCTTATGGCCTTTTGCAGCTCGTTGAGAGCGGTCTTAGTGCCAGCATCAGTTTGTGGTGGTAAATAGACGGCTACGAATAATATAGATGAAAACACTCTTTGTAGATAGTGTGGTCTACAGCTTATCATGAGGTACTCTACCTCAGGCGAGCAATAACTCGAGACTTCTTTAATATTAGACATTGCGCACCAGCTGTTATTGACAAATAGACACACACCCCCACCCCTCGCAAGTTAATTTAAATCCAGATACATTCATACTTTTACATAAGTAGTATTTTACTGGGTGACTTTTACTTGAGTCATTTTGTATTAAGGTATCTTTACTTTTACTCAATTATGACAATTGGGTACTTTTTCCACCATGCGCATATCTAATTGTTCAGCAGTTGTCAAAGCCAAAATGAGTGACATCCGGGCATTTAAAACATACTTGATTTTTGAAATGTTGAATACTATTAAATTTAATTTTTTCTCATACTCAAACAACCTACTATTTAGGACGCAAGTATGAATAGGCTATTCGGACACACCCTTCTCACCCACTTCATTATCGTCTTTGGAATTCTCTCTTTGTCTTTGTAACTTTGAGAGAATTGACTCTGTAGGGTGTACTTAACCTTACAATAGTACTATAACAATTGTTATGCAGAGGTCAATACTTTAGTAGTTTTTGGTCACATTTTTTCACATTTTTATCGGATCTTGACCCCACTGCTCACCAAACCCCCTAGATGGAGTATTCCACCAAAACTATTGCTGCTGGCTGCTTTGGGAAGATCTACAGGGAGAAGTACAATGAAACCTGGGCTGCAATCAAGAAGGTGCCACAACACCTAATCAATAGGAGAGACCTGGAGAGGGAGTGTCAAGTATACAAGTGAGTATGACCGACAATGTGCTATCATGGTATGTTGCTAAATGGTGATATCAGCCCAGAGGGAAAGTATTTTGCTCATTGGTCTTTTTTTCATCTCTGTAGAAATATAGGATATCTCCATTTTGTATCATTTATCTGAACTGTTTCTCCTAAGAGAATGAATTCTTGAAACTTTCTTGAGACAAATGAGCTTGAATTGACACTTCCATTTGAGACGCATGAGAAATAGATGAGATCGTATCATTGTATCCTTATGAGCTCATTTATTGCGCCAGAAATGCCTTTTTGAGCATTAAGGAAATGCATTATAAAAATGTGCATGCATTCAAGTATCACAACAACAGATTCTTTACATGTTAACAACTTTTAATGTTTAATGTTTTTTTTTTATACAACATTGTCAAACATACAAATAAAATGACTGGGAAGAGGTTAGATTGCTTTTAATACAAAATAGCATTGCTTGTAAAATATCAAAATAGTCTAAATATGGCCTTCTCTAAAATTGGTGTGAAATTGAAAGTGCTGTCATTAACCCCATATAAAAAAACATGAGCTGGTGCAAAGTTGGTAGAGGTGCTGACTGACGGCAAGTAAAACTATGCTATTTAAAAAAAATAAAGAGAGTCAAACACTATATACAGTCTCCCAGTAATTTATTGGGTAAACCACAAACGTTTCGCCACCCTATTTAGACAGAGACAAAGTGGAAAACTCCCTGCAAAATGCCTGGGGGAGATGTCTAAAAAGCTGTCAGTCAGCACCTACCAGCTCATAACTGGTACAAACTGTACCAACTTCACACTTAGCGAAAGTCCGTATAAATACTGAAATCAGTTATTGCAAGCACCCTTGTCTGAAATTGGAAGTGCCATCACTAACCAATGAACACTTGAACAGATGATTGTAAACGTCTTACATGTGTCAAAATGGACCTGAGGTTCACCTGAAATGCAGCTTAACCCAAATGAAATGACATAATTTATAGGGTTTAGGGCTGGGAATTGCCAGGGACCTCATGATACAATATTATCGTGATACTTTGGTGACGATATGTTTTTGCGATTCTCACGATTCTAAATGTATTGTAATTCCATACTGTGATTTTATTTCGATTCGATATTCCAAACATATTGCTCACCAACCATATGTCTGCTGCAGAAAGATGAGAGAGCCATGAGAAAACAAGTTTTGATCAGTCACGGAAATAAGCGCTGGAAAAAAATTGGCTCCCTTTTTAAAAATATGGAGAACAAGCAATGAAGGAAAAATACTGGAGTTTTGGTGCAGGTACAGCCAACTAGCACAAAAATTATATTGCGACATTGTCAAAACGATACAATATAGCGTCAAAGATTATATCCCGATATTTAACTATATAGATGCTTTGCTTTATTACTATTAGGGTTGTCCTGATGCCAAAATATTAGCCACAAAACAATGCATGTGTAATGAGTGTGATGGGAGACAGAGTGCTGGTTTCAAGCGCAGGGCGCAGTAGGTGTTTTATTTAGTTAAGGACCACAGGAGGTGGCAGGGTCCAGGGACAGGCAGAAGGTCTTACACAGGGAATCCAAAAAGGTAACAGTACAGGCACGAAAAAGGCTAATAACGTAGTCTGGGAGATCAGGCAAGAGGTTGACAACAGGAAATCTGTACAGGCAGGGAACAGGCCAAAAACGTTGTTATTGAGGATGGCCATAAACTACGACCCACGGGAGGACTAATATGGAAATAAACAGTTCTCCGACTAGAATGTGTACAAAAACAATACCTCACAATGATGGGGTGCAATGAACTGAACTAAAGCATGTGTTTAAATGACATACAGGTGATCAGAATTCAGGTGATTGGGATCTGGAGAGTGAGCTGCGTTCAGGAGATCTATGTGTTTGAGAGTGTGAGTTGGAAGCAGACGTTACAGCATGTGAAAGTATCACGATACTACTGCAGAACTTTTTTGTCACTGATATCCACATCTCGCATCAACATAACACTGTATTTTACCTCACGCTATTCACAAACTATATGACTGTGGTAGCTGCTGTTGTTGTGTGAGTGGTGGATACGGTGTCTGCTGTGGTCTCTGGAGCCCAGGCTGTCTCATCTGTAGACCCTCTCTCTCGCTCTGAGTGGTGCAAGTGGTGGGAATACACTGTCACCATCGTTACGCGCACCTGTGCGTCATCAGACTCACCTGGACTCCATCACTTCCCTGATTACCTTCCCTTTATATGTCACTCCCTTTGGTTCCTTCCCCAGGCGTTATTGTTTCTGTGTCATGTCTGTGCTTTGTTCGTGTTTATTATTTTGTCTTATGTTGTGTTTATTTATTAAAACACTCACTCCCTGAACTTGCTTCCCGACTCTCAGCACACATCGTTACATGCTCTAACTTAACAGCGTCTGTATGTAATAGAACATACGTTTGGCATAGAGGAACTAGGTCACTATATCTGCTTGGATAAAATAGTAGCTAGCAAGATGGAGATCAGAGGTTATTTTTAATGAATGCATTTCACAAGTGGCTAGTTTGCATCAACTATCTTCAGTAAAACCACAGCAAAGTTTTTGCCTGCAAACTTTTTTATATTGTATTTATTTTTATTTCACCTTTATTTAACCAGGTAAGCTAGTTGAGAACAAGTTCTCATTTACAACTGCGACCTGGCCAAGATAAAGCAAAACAGTGCGACACAAACGACAACAGAGTTGCACATGGAGTAAACAAACACTGTCAATAACACAATAGAAAAGGTGTATATATACAGTGTGTGCAAATGAGGTAAGGCAATAAATAGGTTATAGTAGAAAGAGGAGGAAGGGAAGCGCTACTAAGGTACACTATAGTACATTTTGGTAGATAGAAGGTGCTCTTTGGTAAAAGGGGTAAATTGGTCATCAAAAAGAAAGGAGGACCAAGGCACTCTTCATATAATTAATTAAAATGCCTTTATTAGTATGGCATGTTCAATAGAAGTTTTTTAAAAACCGACGCGTTTCGGCTGCATGGCCTTCGTCAGGGAGTACAGAAAAGGGAGAATACAATGTCCTCTTTTGAAAGGCTTTTCCAATTAGCCCTAATTAGAAGAGGGAGTGGTTACCAAATTGGACAGACCTAGTAAGCAATAATATACACATTAAAAGGTGAAATACTGTAGCTATGTTATCATAAGCATACAACTCTAAGCTAGAAGTATCAGAACACTTAGAAAGGTAGTTCTAACCTTAAATATGACTGGGAGAAGTGTCAAGAATAAGAAAGCAATATATTCCATAGTACACTAGAACACAGCAAAACATGAACAACAGTCTAAACATAGCTGAGGGCAATTGAGCTAAATGTCCACTAGATGACAGCAAAATGGACCCATCACAACCCTACAGGAAGGGTGAGAAATACATATCTTCATTTAAACCAGGGTACTTAGTGGCCTGTAGTTTGTAAATCCATATCTTCATTTAAACCAGGGTACTTAGTGGCCTGTAGTTTGTAAATCCATATCTTCATTTAAACCAGGGTACTTAGTGGCCTGTAGTTTGTAAATACATATCTTCATTTAAACCAGGGTACTTAGTGGCCTGTAGTTTGTAAATCCATATCTTCATTTAAACCAGGGTATTTAGTGGCCTGTAGTTTGGAAATCCCAAAACTTTCCCTTTTGGTTTAACTGTTTAAGACGGTCCCCTTTTCTAATAGAGGCCGGAATATGATCAATACCCATAGCTTGTAGGGAGGCAGGGTTGCCATGGTGTAGGGACGTGTAGTGCCTTGCCATGGGGTAGTCTTCATTGCCTACCTGTATGGCGTACTTGTGTTCCGCCAAGCGATCTTGAAGGCGTCTCTTTGTCCGTCCAATGTAGAACACCTTGCACAGTGGACATTCCAATCTATAGATGACATGAGTGGTTTTGAAGTTAATGAAATGCTTGACGTAATACTCCATTTTGGAAGCTGTGTCAACAAAATACTTTTTCTGTGCAATATTTCTGCAATGGTTGCACTGGTTACATTTAAAAGAGCTCTTGGGTTTGTGGTCAAGCCAAGTTTTTTGAGAATCACCCGGAAGATAACTGTGGACTAATTTGTCATTTAGGGTAGGACATCTCTTAAAGCTTATGACTGGTGGTTCAGGAAAGACTTGGCGTAGTAGCGTATCACTTTGGATGATTCCCCAATTATTTTTAATGATTGTTTTAATGTTCTCTGCTTCAGTGCTGTATTTTGTAACAAAATACACTCTCTCTGATGTATCACGAGGCACTCCTCTTCGTAACAAGTTCTCTCTGTCAAGTAATCCAGCCCTTATACCTGCATCTTTCAGGACCTGAACGCTGTAGCCCCGATTCAAAAAGCGATTCTCCAATTCAGCAGATTTGACACTGTAGTCTGTTTCCTGATCGCAAATTCTGCGGATTCTTTGGAATTGGCCATATGGAATATTCTCTAATAGCCTTTTGGGGTGAAAGCTGTTTGCCCTCAGAATGGTATTCCCATCTGTAGGCTTCCTAAAGATTGATGTGTGCAAACAACCTTTGTCATTTTTCGAGGTCCAAAAAATGAATGTTATCCTTGCTGTATTCCATAGTTAGTTTGATGTTAGGGTTAATGCTGTTAAGGTATTGGTGGAAGGAAATAAGTTCATCTTCTGAGCCGGACCAAAACAGGCAAACAGCATCAATATAGCGTCCCCACCATATAATCCGGTCAAATAAATGGTTATTAGAAGGATCCAAAATGAAGTCATTTTCCCATTTACCCAAGTACAAACCAGCGTAGGAAGGGCTGTAGCAAGCTCCCATGGCACATCCTTTGACCTGTTTAAAAATACGGTCCTGGAAGATAAAGATGTTATGATTAAGAGTCCATTCAGTCAGTGATACAATGAATTCTGTAGGAGGCATCTCAGTTTCAGGCCGGGTACTCAAGAAATGGTGCATCGCTGCCAAACCTTGTTGATGCTCAATGGTGGTGTATAGAGACTCCACATCCATGGTGACTAAAAAGGAAGCTGTACCTATATTGTTCAATTCCTTAATTTTGTTCAACACATCTGTGGTATCTTGGTCATAGTGGTCATAGTGGTGAAATAATTACAGTTTAGCAATTAAACACTGGAGTGATAGATGTGCAAGTAGAGATACTGGGGTGCAAAGGAGCAAAAATAAATAAATAAATAACAGTATGGGGATGAGGTAGTTGGATGGGCTATTTACAGATGGGCTATGTACAGGTGCAGTGATCTGTAAGCTGCTCTGAAAGCTGGTGCTTAAAGTTAGTGAGGGAGATATCTAGAGTCTCTAGCTTCATTGATTTTTGCAATTCGATCCAGTCATTGGCAGCAGAGAACTGGAAGGAAAGGCGGCCAACGGAGGAATTGGCTTTGGGGGTGACCAGTGAAATATACCTGCTGGAGCGTGTGCTGCTATGGTGACCAGTGAGCTAAGATAAGGCGGGGCTTTACCTAGCAAAGACTTATAGATGACCTGGATCCAGTGGGTTTGGCGACGAATGTGAAGCGAGGGCCAGCCAACGAGAGCATACAGGTCACAGTGGTGGGTAGTATATGGGGCTTTGGTGACAAAACGGATGGCACTATGATAGACTGCATCCAATTTGCTGAGTAGAGTGTTGGAGGCTATTTTGTAAATGCCATCGCCGAAGTCAAGGATCGGCAGGATAGTCAGTTTTACGAGGGTATGTTTGGCAGCATGAGTGAAGGATGCTTTGTTGCGAAATAGGAAGCCGATTCTAGATTTAATTTTGGATTGGAGATGCTTAATGTGAGTCTGGAAGGAGAGACTTTGGTTTGCCTGGTGATTAGATGGGAGAGTTGTCTGTCTGAAGAGGACCCACCCGGAAAAAATATCCCTTATCAAAGATGCCAAAATAGTCCGACATTGAAATCAGACCCTAGTCACTTGCCCAGGGTCGGATTTTCTAGACTACTGTTATGCATGTTTATAACCTCATGTTATATTTGTATTATTATCCTCCATAGACTCAATGTCACCCCAAAAGGGTGTAGGGTGTTTCAATTCAAATAACGTTTATTTCCTGAGGAACTTCATGTATGGTGACATGACGGACTGACCTGGCAACAGAGTAGCCCGAGTCCAGGAGCGAGGTGTGTAGTGCATTCCTTTTCCAAGGGAGGAAGCAGAGGAGCCTTTGGCGCGTAGGGTTCCGCCATGGAGGAGGGGGGTGTGTCTAGATGCTGTTAATTAACTGAAGCTTGTGTCCACAGAGCAGGGGCTGGTGCATCCAGGGGTAAGTGCTAGCATCCCTGCTGCCAAGCCAGCTATCTCAGAGGACAGCTTACGCCTGATATCTGAAGACTACACAGAAACAATGAGAAGAAAGGATTAGATAGATACATTACACAAAAGCAGGCAATGAGTCTCAAGCATGAGGGACCATAAAGGTAAATCATAAATATTACATGAAAATGATGGTTGTGATGAGCCCTCGGTCAGGGCCTCCTGTAGGCACAGTTTGGGCCGTATAGGAGCCATTCATCAGGTCATAATACTTCTGCCTCTGCTGGCCTGCAGATACACACACTCACGCATACGCACACAAACAAACATGTCTATAAAAAAGATATTATTTGTCACATGCAGATGTTAATGCGAGTGTAGCGAAATGCTTGTGCTTCTAGTTCCAACCATGCAGTAATATCTAACAAGTAATCTAACCTAACAATTTCACAACAACTACCTTATGGATGATAGCGGTGTGAACAGGCAGTGGCTCCGGTGCTTGTTGTCCTTGATGATCTTTTTGGCCTTCCTGTGACATCGGGTGGTGTAGGTGTCTGGAGGGCAGGTAGTTTGCCCCCGGTGATGCGTTGTGCAGACCTCACTACCCTCTGGAGAGTCTTACAGTTGTGGGCGGAGCAGTTGCCGCATCAGGCGGTGATACAGCCCGACAGGATGCTCTCGATTGTGCATCTGTAAATGTTTGAGTGTTTTTGGTGACAAGCCGAATTTCTTCAGCCTCCTGAGGTTGAAGAGGCGCTTGGCTTAGACCGCTGCGCCACTCGGGAGCCCAGGGGGAAACAAAGGGGGAAAAGATGATCTCTTCTTGGATTTTGCTTTAATTTAGGATAAATGTGATGATGAGGGTGCTGATGAAGGTCACTACAGAAGTGATTACTTGTGCTGTCTGTAGACTCCAATGCCCTCATAACCCTTTCTCACCATTTTCTTTCACACTTTCTCTGTGACCTGGGACTCCAGTAAGGCAATTCATCCTAACATAGTAAAGCTTCTGGGTAATCCAACACTCAAGGACTCTAAGTGGATCATCCCCATGGAGTTCATCTTTGGAGAGGAACTGGAGACAACCATCTTCAAATCACAAAAATCTAAAATACAGGTAGGCCTATGGATCCCACTGCTGCCACCAAACATGCATACGACGGTGTTGATGAAAGTTCACATAGAAAAACTCTAAATATATTTCATAAATAAGTATCTAAGCCTACAGGATTTTCAGGGGGACTTCCAAATATTTTTGCAAAAAGTGCAAGTTAACTCATCAGTTGATTATGAAAGCCTTTGATCTCCCACAGTTAACTCCATCTGTAAAGGCTACCCTCATCACAGGCATGTGTGAAGGACTACTTCACCTACACAGCAAAGATATTGTCCATCAGGACCTCAAGCCTGAGAACATCATGGTGAGACAGGCATTAAAATATTTTTTTTGTTGTTTTAATGTTCTTCATTAATGATGCAAGACTTTAGAAGCAGTTGTTCATCTGTTGTTGGGAATAAAGGACATTGTCACACTAAATGCTTAGATTAGATATAAAACAATATTTTTCAACCCCTCTCAAATGATGTCTTCCAGGTAGAGCATGACACTCACCGAGCTGTGATCATTGATATGGGACTGGCCAAATTCTTCCGCAATGGCCTAAATTCTGCTGTGGATATGGGCAACGAGGCCTACTCTTCCCCTGAGGTACTGCAGAGGCGGGGCCAACGAGACCAGCGTTCAGACGTGTGGGCTATGGGTAAAATCATTGCTGAACTCTGTGCCAGAGTCAGGCTGCACACCCCCAGTGTCTGTCCGGCTATGATCTATGAGATCCTCAGTCTCCAAGGACAGCAGTACTGTAATGCTGTCTGTAGGATGGTGCAGAGCGACCCCACAGTGCGAGCCACCATGGCCAGGATCATGCCAGAGATACGAAGGGCAGGGGGAGGTGGCAACACCGGGGAGCAACAAAGAGAACATCTTCCGACACCCTTTCCGCACACTGAGGTAAAAGACACCTCGCCACGTCCTCAAGCTCCCCCGCTATCAAAAGCTGAGTGCACAGCCTTGCCAAAGACTGAGGTCAAGACGACACTGCAACCACAACCCGTACAGCGGTCACCTTCCCCGGCACGATGGGAGCATGCAGTCTTGCCAAAGACTGAGGTCAAGACGACACTGCAACCACAACCCGTACAGCGGTCACCTTCCCCGGCAAGATGGGAGCATGCAGTCTTGCCAAAGACTGAGGTCAAGACGACACTGCAACCACAACCCGTACAGCTGTCACCTTCCCCAGCAAGATGGGAGCATGCAGTCTTGCCAAAGACTGAGGTCAAGACGACACTGCAACCACAACCCTTACAGCTGTCACCTTCCCCGGCAAGATGGGAGCATACAGTCTTGCCAAAGACTGAGGTCAAGACGACACTGCAACCACAACCCGTACAGCTGTCACCTTCCCCGGCAAGATGGGAGCATGCAGCCTTGCCAAACCCTGAAGTCAAGAACTCTCCATCTCTCCTTCCAAAGGTAGACCAGGGTAATGCATTGGTGGTTCCATCAGGCATGGTTCAACCCAGTCAAGATGTCATGAAACAGCTTCTCTACAAAGAGGCCCCAAAGGGTCTCGCATGCCCACTCCCCACAACGGGCAAGGTGCGAATCTGCCGCTATGAGCAAAGGAATGGGGAAGTGGAGACTTGGGAGCAAAATGAGGTAGAGACTGAAGGAGGGAGGATAGTCAAGTTTGAGAATGTGATGTTTAACAAAAAGTCGTAAGTAGGTTATTGAGAGGTTGTGAAATAGTTGGGAGTTGATTTGACTCTGCTTCTGAAATAGTTGGGAGTTGATTTGACTCTGGTCACTCCCCTTCCATCCTTCAATGTAAAAGTCTGACATGTTTATGGAGAGGGGGAAGAGTATATTTGGGAGGTGGGATAAACTAATGGAAGAATTCTAATGTCCAGTGAAACTGTACCGGACGCACTGTGCCTAAAAACAAAACGACACAATATCCCACTACGTGAGACCAATATATATATATATTAACAACAAAAGTTGTCTTGCACTGGTAAGAAGGAAACCTTGGAGTGTGTTAAGGTTGAGTAAGGATTTAGGGATGTAGTATCACTTCTAATGCTACATCATGTTACAATGTTGCTCATCTGGTTAGGTGACAGTGTACAGAGGCACCTGGAGTCAAGTAACTATCGGTGAAGGGTTTTGAAACCTTTTTGTTTTGGGAAACTTATCCCTGTTTGCAAATCAGTTGTCTCTTTAGCTCTATATCATACATTTGACTGGGTACATACAGTACCAGTCAAAGGTTTGGGCACACCTAATCATTACAGGGTTTTCCTTAATTTTTACTATTTTCTACGTTGTAGAATAATAGTGAAGACATCAACACTATGAAATAACACATATGGAATCATGTAGTAACCAAAAAAGTGTTAGACAAATCAAAATATAATTTAGATATAAGATTCTTCAAAGTAGCCACCCTTAGCCTTTGACAGCTTTGCACACTCTTGGCATTCTCTCAACTAGCTTCACCTGGAATGTTTTTCCAACAGTCTTGAAGGAGTTCCCACATATGCTGAGCACTTGTTGGTTGCTTTTCCTTCACTCTGCGGTCCAACTCAACCCAAACCTTCTCAATTGGATTGAGGTTGGGTGATTGTGGAGGCCAGGTCATCTGATGCAGCATTGCGCTCCTTCTTGGTCAAATAGCCCTTACACAGCCTGGAGGTGTGAGGTGTCATTGTCCTGTTGATTAACAAATGATAGACCCATTAAGCGCAAACCAGATGGGATGGCGTATCTAAAAAAAATCTGTGTCACCAGCAAAGCACCCCCACACATCCTCCTCCATGCTTCATGATGGGAACTACACACGCATAGATCATCCGTTCACCAACTCTACGTCTCACAAAGACATGGCGGATGGAACCAAACATCTCAAATTTGGACTCATCAGACCAAAGGACAGATTTCCACCAGTCTAATGTCCATTGCTCGTGTTTCTTGGCCCTAGCAAGTCTCTTCTTCTTATTGGTGTCCTTTTGTAGTGGTTTCTTTGCAGCAATTTGACTATGAAGGCCTGATTCAAGCAGTCTCCTCAGAACTGTTGACGTTGAGATGTCTCTGTTACTTGAACTCTGAAGAATTTATTTGGGCTGAAATCTAAGGTGAAGTTAACTCTAATGAACTTATTCTCTGCAGCAGAGGTAACTCTGGGTCTTCCTTTCCTGTGACGGTCCTCATAAGAGCCAGTTTCATCATAGCGCTTGATGGTTTTCGCGACTGACTGCGCTTGAAGGAACTTTCTTGAAATTTCTTGAAGTTCTTGAAATGTTCCGTATTGACTGACCTTCATGTCTTAAAGGAATGATGGACTGTCATTTCTCTGCTTATCTGAGCTGTTCTTTCCAAAATATAGACTTGGTATTTTACCAAATAGGGCTATCTTCTGTATACCACCCCTACCTTGTCACAATACAACTGATTGGCTCAAACGCATTAAGGAAAGAAATTCCACAAATTAACTTTTAAGAAGGCACACCTGTTAATTTAAATGCTTTCCAAGTGACTACCTCATGAAGCTGGTTGAGAGAATAACAAGTGTAGAAAGCTGTCATCAAGGCAAAGGGTGGCTACTTTGAAGAATCTAAAATCTAAAATCTATTTTGATTTAACACTTTTTTTTCGTGACTACATGATGTGTTATTTCATAGTTTTGATGTTTTCACTTATTCTACAATGTAGAAAATAGAAAAAATAAAGAACTTGAATGAGTAACTTTTGACTGGTAGTGTAGAAATAAGCAATTGTTTTGTATCATCGAAGACAAGAAGTTGTTAAATTTTTCTTACTCTTAAGAATAAAAGTTATTTTTCATGAATATATGCTGGTATCCTCTTTACAACAACAGTGTATAAAATAACCTTTTGCAAGACTGTCAACTAGAGCTGTGTTCAGCTACAGAAAGGGTAACCCACACAGTTCATCCACTTCCCCCAGTCAGAAGGAACTTCAATGGCGTTTTGAATAATCATTTTGTTTATTAATCATTGTATAAGGCCACTCTGGACTGTGCATGCTTCATTGAGAGAGGAGAAATGAAATCAGAAATATCACATTGTCAGTGAGCTCCATCTTCTGGCGCCGTCACCCTGGACAGCAGATCCACATCATAATGGAGTGAAAGTCGAGTTATACATTGACTGAAGCCAAAGAGCACACATACAGACATTATAATACAATATCATATAATAATAAACCACGGCATGAAGTGTTAAAAGGTACATACTGTACAGTACATGGTGCATATAGCATACATCTTACGAATCACTACACAAGCATACACTTTAGCATGCTTCTAGAAACTCAAATGTGAATTCATGTCATAGTGGTCTGTGGTTTTCTGTACATTTCACTCATCTAATACAGGGTCTGTGTATCATGCATAATCAGGCTTCATATGGAGTAGAAAAGGTAAAGACATAGCCTACATAGTGAAGCAGGTCAGCCAAGAGATTCCTAGATCAGATAGTAGCACACACAAAAACCTCAGCATACCTGGAGTAAGTGGAATCGCATCTATTCCCATGTCAGCATGAAACCACCAGCACAACTATCAGGCGTACAATGCCTTCTCTCGAAGATAAACGGTCAACCCTGTTACATTATTTGGCATTATTTAGGCTTGCCATAACAAAGGGGTTGAATACTTATTGACCCAAGTCAGTTCAGCGTATCATTTTTAATACATTTGTAAACATTTCGAAAAACATAATTCCACTTTGACATTATGGGGTATTGTGTGTAGGCCAGTAACATTTTTGTTTTTACATTTAATCTGTTTTAAATTCAGGCTGGAACACAAAACGTGGAATAAATCAAGGGGTATGAATACTTTCTGAAGGCAATGTAATTGGTGGAACAACCCATATGCTATTGCATTATCAGTGACTGAAAGAGCTTTTTCATTTGTCTATTCTATCCCATAATCTTGCTATCACTAGAAACCGGTTCCATTCATAACTCTCGACCTGAAGTTTTATTAAAAGTAAAGTAAAAGCGAAAGGACAAATAGAAAACCTGTTTTGTTCTAAGGCAACACGGTTTTCAGCAGCCACCCTGGTGCTGTACATACAGTATATGTAAGCAATAAGACCCGAGGCAGTGTGTTAGATGACCAATATACCACGACTAAGGGTTGTTCTTATGTAAGACTCTAATGCCCGGGGTGTATTGGAGGAAGGAGTCAGACGCAGGAGACAGAGAGTTCAGAGTAGCGTACTAATTCAATCACACATAGGTGAACACGACGCCACTCCAAGTAAATGCTCCAACACATTAATGAGAACAAAATAATCCAAAAGACAACGTACACTATCCGTGACACACAATTATGTACAACCTGTACACAAAACAATCCCGCACACCCAGCTGGGTAATAAAGCCCCACTAATCACCCTAACCACAAACAGGTGTAACCACTAAACAAATAAGGAGGGGGAGGAAAAAGTCAGTAGCAGCTAGTAGGCCGGTGACAACGACCGCCGAGCGCCACCCGAACAGGAAGGGGAGCCACCTTCGGTAGGAGTCGTGACAAAGACGCAACGTGGAATGCCTGGATATAGCCTTAGCCGTGGTATATTGGCCATATACCACAAACCCGAGGTGCCTTATTGCTATTATAAACTGGTTACCAGCTTAATTAGAGTAGCAGAAATATATGTTTTGTCATACCCGTGGTATACCCGTCTGATATACCACGGCTGTCAGCCAATCAGTATTCAAGGCTCAAACCATCCAGTTTTGTCACATGTGCTCCCTCTCCGGCCTCTAGGTCACCAGGCTACTCGATATGGTGCACACCTGTCACCATCGTTACGCGCACCTGTGTGTCATCAGACTCACCTGGACTCCATCACCTCCCTGATTACCTTCCCTATATATGTCACTCCCTTTGGTTCCTTCCCCAGGCGTTATTGTTTCTGTTCCAGTGTTATGTCTGTGTTGTTTGTGTTTTCTTATTTTTGTATTTATGTTGTGTTTATTGATTGAATTATTCACTCCCTGAACTTGCTTCCCGACTCTCAGTGTACATCTTCACAGAATAACACCTCACCTAAGGGAAGCATCAGGGAGTGTTTATTTTTTATTTTTTGTCGTCAGTGGGAATGACGTTGGGTCCCCGTGCCTCAGAGGTGACCGGTCCGCTCTTGATCCCCGGGATTGTCATTTTAGTCGGCGTTTCCTCTCTTCCTCTCCCCATACCATAAGCCCCTTTCATATGATATGAAAGTCAGTGGAGTGGCGAGATATAGCTGGAGTAGCTAGTACCAGTACCGAGTCCATGTGCATGGGTACAAGGTAATTGATATAGCTATGTACACAGGTGTAAAGTGACTAGGCAACAAGATAGTTAAGACAGTAGCAGCAGCATGTGAAAGTGTGTGTGTGTGCCGTCAGTATGCATGTGTGCACATGTTATGTGTTTGTGGGCATATGTATTGTGTGTGTTGGGGTGTCAGTGTAAGTGTGCATGGGCATAGAATCAGTGCAAGAGAGTTAGTGCAAAAAGGGACAATGCAGGTAGTCTGGGTGGCCGATTTGATTAGCTATTAAGCAGGCTTGTTAAGCAGTCTTACGGCTTTGGGGTAGAAGCTGTTCAGGGTCCTGTTGGTTCCAGACTGGTACCAATTGCCATGCGATAGTAGAGAGAACAGTCTATGTCTTGGGTGGTTGGAGTCTTTGACCATTTTTCTGACACCGCCTGGTATAGAGGTCCTGGATGGCAGTGAGCTCGGACACTGTGATTAACTGGCTAGTACTCAAGGGTGCCAGATCAAGCTAACGTTTCCTGACCAATGACAACTCAAAACCCACCTAAAAGGCCTGACAACTAGCCCAAAGTTTTTTCCCCATCAAGAGGAGTTGCCATACTTTTACTATAAACACTTTTTCCAATATTGTAGTAACCTGTAATGACAGATGCAAAATTATTTTTTTGAGTGTGACATGAATAATTATAAATATGCCACAAGAGAAAAGATTATTCGCCCTTACAAAACTCACCAGATCATTTTCCATCAATGGATGTCGTTTAACTCGTTTGACTGCTATGATTAAGCAATAAGGCACAATGGGATATGGCCAATATACCACAGCTAAGGGCTGTTCTTAAGCCAAACGCAACGCGGAGTGCCTGGATAAAGCCGTATGGCTGTGGTATATTGGCCATATACCACAAACCCCCAGGGTGCCTTACTGCTATTATAAACTGGTTATCAACGTAATTAGAACAGTAAAAGGTAACTTTGTCATACCCGTGGTATATGGTCTGATATACCACGGCTATCAGCCAATCAGCATTGAGGGATCGAACCAGGTTTATAATTGTAAATAAATCCCTTTTGCGTATGTTCATAACTATAGATAAATCCAACGGTAGAGTTGAGTGATGAAAGTTGGACAGAAAATGTTGAAATCTCTGAGCAAGACACACTTGGATGAATAAAAAAAAAAATGTTAGGCTATATTCTGGCAATCGAGCCATTATTATGTGCCATATGTTAAGACTACAAACCGTTATAAATGGCCTATTTGCAAGTTTGACTTGTCATTACAATAGCCTAACAGACTACACACTAAAATCTGTATTTATGATTGTAAATCCACTTTGCAATGATTTGCTTGGATAAATGCAGGTAGCCTTGTCCCTGATAGGCCTACATCTCATTTCAGATAGTCTACAGTAGCCTAGACAAGATGTAAACTGAACGATTTAGCAGCTTGCTTAGTTCAAATTAAGACTAGTTTATTCAACATTAATAGCGAGGCGATTATCGAGGTAAGAAGTGCTTGTTTCCCAATAGCCTGCTGGAATAGACTACTGAGGATGGGGTCATCATTTCAATCACTGAATTAAATATGAATAATATGTATAGGAACTGAATATGCTTGTGAACAACAGCCAGTTGTTTTTAGGCTATAGCCTAATCCCTCTACTGTTATCGTCAATCTAATGCGTTTTAACAACTGATCGGCAATTGCGATAGAGCTTTGATAACTTCCAATTTAATTAACTAAACATGTCGATTAATAATTGCATAATAACACAAGGCTACAACAACAATAAAATGAAGTTATAGGCTATTTATGACATTGTTTTGCCTGCTCCAGGTAGGCTACACATTGATTTGCAATGACTCCGGTGATATCGTCATTTCAACATATTTATTGTATCAAATGGTAGCCTACAATGGCATAGAGTACAATGGCCATCAAGTAATAGACTACTTGATGGCCAACAGAGGCAAATGTAGCAAATGTATCATTCTCCACATAACGTCAGTTTCATTGAGGACTTTTACCCCATAAAAAGAACCATGCGAGGGAGATCTAGAACTTCCATTTCAAATTTCCACTCGGGCAAGCCCCAAGACCCAAAATACTTTGCTTGATACCTTTCTTTAAGCAGTCAACATTATAACGCAGTTCAAACCAATTTATGTAATGTGCTCTAGTATGTCCAAAGTCGTTTTCCAGTGCTTGTCTCCATTATTTCTCGGTGTGCATCAGTTCTAGCGTGTAAATATGTTTGAAGGAAAAGGGTTGGAAATAGGTGTCTCCATAATGACAATCTGAATAGCCGACCTACAGATGGTAAATAAATGTGATGATGTGTGCATGTGCTGCTCTCTCCTCTCCCTCACTTGACTCAGCCAATTGCTGTAGCGCTCTCTCTCACCCTCACACACACACCCCTCTGGCCCTCCCCACAGTCAGCAGCAGGTCACAGTGAAATATATATTTTTTAAGAGAAATGCCATGGCGGCCGCAGTCAAATTAGAAATAGCCCAAAAACCTGCAACCAGCAACCATTACATTTTCAACCGCTACATCGTTTTCAAAGTAGCCCAATTTCCGGGAAAACCATGGACATGGCAACCCTGGCTGTACTCACCACCCTCTATAGGACCTTGTGGTCGGGTGCCTTGCAGTTGCCGTACCAAGCAGTGATGCTCTCAATGGTGCAGTTGTAGAACTTTTGAGGATCCGAGGGCCCATGCCAAATCTTTTCAGCCTCGTGAGGGAGAAAAAAAGGCACTGTCATGCCCTCTTCACAAGTGTGTGGGTGTGTGTGGACCATGTTCATTCCTTAGGGATGTGGAAATCGAGGAACTCGAAGCTCTCGACCTGCTCCACTAGAGCTCCATCAATTCCTGTCGTCCTTTATCTTGCTGACATTGATGGAGAGATTGCGTCATCTGTGGATCTGTTGGAGTGTCTGGGATGAGGGTGTTGATGTGAGCCATGACCAGCCTCAAAGCATTTCATGGCTATAGATGTGAGCGCTATGGGTCGATAGTCATTTAGGCAGGTTACCTTTCCATTCTTGAGCACGGAGACTATGGTGGTATGCTTGAAACAGTTTAGTATTACAGACCTGGTCAGGGATAGGTGTCAGTGAAAATGTCAGTGAAGACACTTGCCAGCTGTCCTGGTATTCTCAGTGACATCTCAGTGCGGATGTTGCCTGTAATCAAATCAAACTTTATTTGCCACATGTGCCGAATACAACAAGTGTAGACTTTACCGTGAAATGCTTACTACAAGCTCTTAAAACCTGTCTAGGACACACGTTCCGATAGCGGAACCCCCCCACATTCCACTGAAAAGGCAGAGCGGGAAATTCAAAAATATTTTTGGGAAATATTTAACTTTCACACACTACCAAGTCCAATACAGCAAATGAAAGATAAACATCTTGTGAATCCAGCCAACGTGTCCGATTTTTTAAATGTTTTACAGCGAAAACACAACATATATTTATGTTAGCTCACCACCAAATCCAAAAAAGCACAGACATTTTTTCACAGCAAAGGTAGCTTTCACAAAACCCACAAATAGAGATAAAATGTATCACTAACCTTTGAACATCTTCATCAGATGAGTCATATAACATCATGTTACACAATACATTTATGTTTTGTTCGATAATGTGCATATATATATATATTAAAAAATCTCAGTTTACATTGGCGCGTTACGTGCAGTAATGTTTTGATTCCAAAGCATCCTGTGATTTTGTAGAAATAAACATTGATAAAAGATGCAAGTGTTATTCACATAATTAAAGATAAACTTATCCTCTATGCAACCGCTGTATCAGATTTCAAAATAAACTTTACGGAAAAATAATAATCTGAGAACGGCGCTCAGAGCACAATCCAGCCAAAGAAATAGTCGCCATTTTGGCGTCAACAAAAGCTACAAAAACACAATAAATATGCACTTACCTTCGAATAACTTCCTCAGAAGGCACTCCCAGGATTCCCAGTTCGACAATAAATGACTGAAAAGTTCCATAAAGCCCATCATTTAGCCACTTGTTGTTAGCATGTTCAGCCCAGGAATCCATTTTCATGACGCACGAGCAATCCCTCCAGACAAAAACTCAAAAAGTTCCGTTACAGGTCGTAGAAACAAGTCAAATGATGTATGCAATCCATATTTTGGATGTGTTTTACATTAATCATCAATAAGGATCCAACCGGAGAATTTCATTGTCTGAAGAAAGAGCATTGGAACGAGAGCACTCTCTCGCTCGCGCGCAAAATGGGACTGAGAATTTCTGAAGACCACTCAGTAAAATAGATTCTATGAGCCCCTCCTTTATAGTAGAATCATATAACCAAAATCTAAAGACGGTGACATCTAGTGGAAGCCCTAGGAAGTGTTTGCTCATCCATAACTATAATGGGTATCATTTGGCACTGTTTTGAAAATCGAGTTCTGACTTCCTGTTTGGAAATCTTCTCAGGTTTTTGTCTGCCAAATGAGTTCTGTTATACTTACAGACATAATTCAAACAGTTTTAGAAACTTCAGAGTGTTGTCTATACAATAGTAATAATAATATGCATGTATTACCTTCTGGGGCAGAGTAGGAGGAAATTCCGTTTGGGCATGCAATTTGTTCAAAGTGGAAACGCTGCCCCCTGTCCCAATGAAGTTAATTAACCAACAGTGCAGTTCAAGAAGAAGAAAATATTACCAAGTAGGCTAAAAAAATAAGTAATAATAAAAAGTAACCATAACGAGGCTATATACAGGGGGCACCGGTACCGAGTCAGTGTGCAGGGGTACAGGCTAGTTGAGGTAATCTGTACATGTAGGTGGGGGCTTCTGTTTGGGGTATGTACGTACGGACAACATGACCGGGAATATTTTCATTTACCGGCCATTTGAGAAATTTACCTGACCCATATGCATTGGGTGCATAACTCAAAATGTAATTTGCAGGGAAACACCCTTCTAAACAGCACACCTGATAGCGGTTCCATATCCTCTACGGGATCGGTGTCTATACTGGGACGGTATAACTAATGTGCGCTAATGTGAATAGCATGACTGTTGTAAGTAAAAACAACCTTTCCAGGACATAGACATGTTTTATGTGGGCAGGAAGCTTAAATTCTTGTTAATCTAATTGCACTGTCCAATTTACAGTAGCTATTACAGCGAAAAAAAGACCATGCTGTTGTTTGAGGAGAGTTCACAACAACAAAAAACTTATCACAGCAACTGGTTTGATACATTCACCTCTGAAGGTAAATAATGTGCTTACATTCAGTAATCTTGCTCTGATTTGTCATTTTATTCTATAGTCTCACTGATCTCAAATCCTGAGGTCAAGACGATTGGTGAAAGATCATTCATCATCTTGGAGAAGGAGGAAGGAACAATACATATTCACACCATTTGATCATCATTTGATCAATTTCAATGTTTAGGTGTTATTTTTTGTTGATATAACCTACACTGAGTGTGTGTGTGTGTGTGCATCCAATCCACTGTGCACCCATTCAGTCCTTACAGACCCCTGACCAGAAGCAGATACTTCCCCTATGAGTGGATAGCTATTTCAAAAGGTGGAATTCCCTGGATGGAATTTGCTAGGGGTTGTTACTGGACGAGGCCACAGATTTAAGAGTCTCTGGGTGACTAGTCAGGATCGAGGTAAAGATTAACCAGGCAAAGTACAGAGAAATCCTTGATGAAAACCTGCTCCAGAGCGCTCAGGACGTCAGACTGAGAGAAGGTTCACCTTCCAACAGGACAACGACCCTAAGCACACAGCCAAGACAATGCAGGACTGGCTTCAGGACAAGTCTCTGAATGTCCTTCATCATCTTGGAGAAGGGTGAAGGAACATTACATATTTATGCCATGTGATCATCAATTAATCTTTTTGAATTTTTAGCTGTTATTATTTGTTGATCTAACCACGTGTGTGTGTGTGTATGTGTGTGTGTGTGTATGTGTGTGTGTGTGTGTGTGTGTGTGTGTGTGTGTGTGTGTGTGTGTGTGTGTGTGTGTGTGTGTGTGTGTGTGTGTGTGTGTGTGTGTGTGTGTGTGTGTGTGTGTGTGTGTGTGTGTGTGAAATGTCACCTTCCTGGAGTTATGACCATATTGTGTACACATATATATAGTTCTTTCAGATCTAAAAGAGGTGTCTAGGGGTGGGGACTTTCAGTTTATTTCAGACAAGGCACAAGTCTCAAACCAACCCCTAGCCCTAATCCCATTGGCACCCCCCATGGAGCAGTGTAGATAACTATTGACATGTGGCAGAAACTAGGGATTGGCATGAACGAAGACATTCTGAGTCCCCCTGTGTATCAGTACCCATGACGTGTAAATGCCTATCTACTGTAGGTATTTGGTTAAATTTTAGGAGAAAAAAAGTCTGATCAGCTGTATCGACTTCACGAGTCCCGTGACGCTTGTGGGGGGTCGTAGAGCAAAATAGAGAGTCGTATCTTTCCATACAGGGGTGATATTAGTTTGTAGCCCAAACCATTCAGATGCTACAGACCTTTTCGTGAGAATACTGATTTTCGGATGTCTCCTGGTCTGACAAACACCGCTGGAGTTGTGCCACCGTCCACAGCAGATGTGGAAACCCCACTAGCTTTAAGCACCAGCTGTCAGAGCAGCTCACAGATTACTGCACCTGTACATAGCCCATCTATAATTTAGCCCAAACAACTACCTCTTTCCCTACTGTATTTATTTATTTATTTATTTTGCTCCTTTGCACCCCATTATTTCTATCTCTACTTTGCACATTCTTCCACTGCAAATCAACCATTCCAGTGTTTTACTTGCTATATTGTATTTACATCGCCACCATGGCCTTTTTTTGCCTTCACCTCCCTTATCTCACCTCACTTGCTCACATTGTATATAGACTTATTTTTCTACTGTATTATTGACTGTATGTTTGTTTTACTCCATGTGTAACTCTGTGTTGCTGTATGTGTCGAACTGCTTTGCTTTATCTTGGCCAGGTTGTAATTGTAAATGAGAACTTGTTCTCAACTTGCCTACCTGGATAAATAAAGGTGAAATAAATACATTTCAAAAATCGGCGGATCTGGTGGATTGAGATGCAGTCCATGCGTCTCAATTTCACAACTATAAAATAACACATATGGAATCATGCAGTAACCAAAAAAATGTTAAACAAATCCAAATCTATTTTATATTTGAGATTCTTCAAAGTTGCCTTAAAGACAGCTTTGCACACTCTTGGCATTAAGTCAGTGGCTGCAATGTGATATTTCCATTTTGGGTCGTATTCTTTTGTCCAAGACTGATGGTTTATCTAGAATAATTTACCCAAGTCAGTCCCTTTTACTTCTTCTAATAACGTCAAAAAAGTCAATTATGTTATTTTGATTTATTTGGAGGAATAAAATTATATTCGGAAATCTCAATTAGTGAAAGACTATGGTCATTGAGGTTTACAGGCTACTGATTTTGAGTTGTTAGTGGGTGCTTTTAGAATTAAATGGTTGAAATTATGTCTGTCTAATCCTACCTCTATGTGGTATCATATCGCTAACAGTCTGTTTAATAAACTTGGTGTTCCTCATGAAATTCTGACCCTCCAAAATTACCTGTAAAATTGTATTAGTATCACCAGCAAATGTTATTTTCTGGAAAATTATATTTAAGCACAATTTTTCCCCCAAAACATTGACTTGGAATAATATATTTATTAAAATGAATAGGAAATCCATTTTCAAAGGTCTTAGGTTTGACAAGGGTATTCATTTTGTATGTGATTTGTTAAACAATACTGGGGAGTTTTTGCCGTTTTTAGTTCAATGGTAAATTTCAGGTTAATATTACTCAGAGAATATATGAAGGTTTGCAGAGCAATTCCACTTCCTTTACTTGGACTTATTAAGAACACTTTGTTATACACTGCTCAAAAAAATAAAGGGAACACTTAAACAACGCAATGTAACTCCAAGTCAATTACACTTCTGTGAAATCAAACTGTCCACTTAGGAAGCAACACTGATTGACAATAAATTTCACATGCTGTTGTGCAAATGGAATAGACAAAAGGTGGAAATTATGGGCAATTAGCAAGACAACCCCCAAAACAGGAGTGATTCTGCAGGTGGTGACCACAGACCACTTCTCAGTTCCTATGCTTCCTGGCTGATGTTTTGGTCACTTTTGAATGCTGGCGGTGCTCTCACTCTAGTGGTAGCATGAGACGGAGTCTACAACCCACACAAGTGGCTCAGGTAGTGCAGTTCATCCAGGATGGCACATCAATGCGAACTGTGGCAAAAAGGTTTGCTGTGTCTGTCAGCGTAGTGTCCAGAGCATGGAGGCGCTACCAGGAGACAGGCCAGTACATCAGGAGACGTGGAGGAGGCCGTAGGAGGGCAACAACCCAGCAGCAGGACCGGTACCTCCGCCTTAGTGCAAGGAGGTGCACTGCCAGAGCCCTGCAAAATGACCTCCAGCAGGCCACAAATGTGCATGTGTCAGCATATGGTCTCACAAGGGGTCTGAGGCTCTCATCTCGGTACCTAATGGCAGTCAGGCTACCTCTGGCGAGCACATGCAGGGTTGTGCGGCCCCACAGAGAAATGCCACCCCACACCATGACTGACCCATCGCCAAACCGGTCATGCTGGAGGATGTTGCAGGCAGCAGAACGTTCTCCACGGCGTCTCCAGACTCTGTCACGTCTGTCACATGTGCTCATGTGCTCAGTGTGAACCTGCTTTCATCTGTGAAGAGCACAGGGCGCCAGTGGCGAATTTGCCAATCTTGGTGTTCTCTGGCAAATGCCAAACGTCCTGCACGGTGTTGGGCTGTAAGAACAACCCCCAACTGTGGACGTCGGGCCCTCATACCATCCTCATGGAGTCTGTTTCTGACCGTTTGAGCAGACACATGCACATTTGTGGCCTGCTGGAGGTCATTTTGCAGGGCGCTGGCAGTGCACCTCCTTGCACAAAGGCGGAGGTAGCGGTCCTGCTGCTGGGTTGTTGCCCTCCTACGGCCTCCTCCACGTCTCCTGATGTACTGGCCTGTCTCCTGGTAGCGCCTGCATGCTCTGGACACTACGCTGACAGACACAGCAAACCTTTTTGCCACAGTTCGCATTGATGTGCCATCCTGGATGAACTGCACTACCTGAGCCACTTGTGTGGGTTGTAGACTCCGTCTCATGCTACCACTAGAGTGAGAGCACCGCCAGCATTCAAAAGTGACCAAAACATCAGCCAGGAAGCATAGGAACTGAGAAGTGGTCTGTGGTCACCACCTGCAGAATCACTCCTGTTTTGGGGGGTGTCTTGCTAATTGCCTATAATTTCCACCTTTTGTCTATTCCATTTGCACAACAGCATGTGAAATTTATTGTCAATCAGTGTTGCTTCCTAAGTGGACAGTTTGATTTCACAGAAGTGTGATTGACTTGGAGTTACATTGTGTTGTTTAAGTGTTCCCTTTATTTTTTTGAGCAGTGTATTATGAGGTTGTTCTCTCTTATCCAAGTTTACAAATTAATGACTTGAATCTTTTTAATAAAACATTCAACAATAAGTGGATACGATTAGCAGTTAATGAAGTAATTGTTAGTGATTTATAATTCAATATATTGCTATGGAAGTGACCAACCCATGCTATGGTCAAAAGCGACTACATTTTACTTAATTGTCCAGTTATCCCAAAAGTTAAACTCCTTTTTAAAATATTTTACTTTCATCTACCCTGTTAATGATTTATTGCACAAAAGATTCAATTTTGACAAAATTTGTTTTTTGTTAATCTGATTCAGAATATTATTATTACACAATTGACCCCTCCAAAGAAAGCATGGCTCCGGGGCATCTCCAAAATGCCACTCAATCCGCGATCTGATCCATGGACGAAGTATTGCATTTCAGTTTAGGCCGCACTCGGAACGCCATATAGAAAACTCCCCCAGAGCCACAGAACAACCGAATTAGTGCAAAGCACAGCCCCCACAAACACATTGAAAATGTCTATTTCCCATAGGCTTGTACTATCTATGACAGCATCAGCAGTTAGCTGCCAACAGCTGTTAGACATGTTTACATTTGGTTAGTTTTATCAGTGTTATTTAGAGACGTGAGCTAAATGCCGTAGCTGTATAGCGTGGGAGTAGAGACACTTACCCGGTTCACTTCAATCGTCTGCCTCATTTTCACAAATGTATGCCACTTTTTCTACGTTTCTTATTCACAGTGTGACGATGACCACAGGGCGTTGTGGGATTGTTTCTGAAGTTAGAGCTGATTTGGAGAAAGGCCTTGGTCAGGGAGGTGAACCAGAACCCGATGGTCACTGACAGAGCTCTAGAGTTCCTCAGTGGAGATGGGAGAACCTTCCAGAAGGACATCCATCTCTGCAGCACTCCACCAGTTAGGCCTTTTATAGTAGAGTGTCCAGACGGAAGCTACTCCTCAGTAAAAGGTACACGACAGCCCGCTTGGAATTTGCCAAAAGTCACCTAAAGACTCTCACACCATGACAAACAAGATCCTCTGGTCTGATGAAACCAAAGTTGAACTCTTTGGCCTGAATGCCAAGGGTCGTGTCTGGAGGAAACCTGGCACCATCCCTACGGTGAAGCATGGTGGTGGCGGCAGCATGCTGTGGGGATGTTTTTCAGCGGCAGAGACTGGGAGACTAGTCAGGATCGAAGTAAAGATGAACCAGCCAAAGTACAGAGAAATCCTTGATGAAAACCTGCTCCAGAGCGCTCAGGACTTCAGACTGAGAGAAGGTTTACATTTCAACAGGACAACGACCCTAAGCACACAGCCAAGACAATGCAGGACTGGCTTCGGGACAAGTCTCTGAATGTCCTTGAGTTGCCCAGGCAGAGCCCAGACATGAACCCGATCAAACATCTCTGGAGAGTCCTGAAAATAGCTGTGCAGTGATGCTCCCCATCCAACCTGACAGAGCTTGAGAGGACCTGCAGAGAAGAATTTCCCAAATACAGGTGTGCCAAGCTTGTAGCGTAATATCCAAGAAGACTTGAGGCTGTAATCGATGCCAACGGTGCCTCAAAAAAGTACTGAGTAAACGGTCTGAATAGTTATGTAAATGTGATATTTCAGTTTTTTATTTTTTGAAAGAAATAATGTAAACTCTGTTTTTGTGTGTCATTGTGTGGTATTGTGTGTAGATTGATTGCGGGGGGGTCAATTTAAACACTTTTAGAATAAGGCTGTAACATAGCAAAATATGGAAAATGTCAAGGTGTCAGCATACTTTCCGAAGGCACTGTATGTACTGTAAAGAGGATTGCAAATGTTATTGCTCTATTCTAGAGGTGTCAATGTAATTGCCAAGTGTGACCATTTCTGTAAAGCCAATGTCAAGAGAGCTGCACATTGCTTGGAATTTTTTTTCTTCATATTCTGCGTATTTCATGTTCATAGTTTAGCATTTCCCTCTTTGTTTGAATGTCTTGTCATTCCCGTTGTCCAATATTTGTAGTGTTAGGAACAGAAGTAGGTTACACATTATATCTGATGGCAGGCTACAAATGGTCACTGAAAGGTATCTACCACTCTTGATATATTAATGTCTGTCCCTCAGACAGCTTTGCTCCTATTCATCATCTCTGACTTTTACATTTCGAATTACTACTTATGCTTTTTCTTGCTGTGACTATGAAATCAAATCAAATGTTTTTGGTAACATACACATATTAGCAGATGTTATTGTGGGTGTAGCAAAATGCTTGTTTTCCAACAGTGCAGTAGTATCTAACAATACACACAAATCTAAAAGAATGGAATTAAGAAAAATATAATAATTAGGACGGGCAATGTCCTTTGTGACATTGACTAGAATACAGTATATACATAATAAATTAGTAAAGCAGTATGTAAACATTATTAAAGTGACTAGTGTTCCATTATTAAAGTGACCAGTGATTCCATGTCTATGTACATAGGGCAGCAGCCTCTAAGGTGCAGGGTTGAGTAACCGGGTGGTAGCCGGCTAGTGATGGCTAGTCTGATGGCCTTGAGATAGAAGCTGTTTTTCAGTCTCTCGGTCCCAAGTTTGATGCACCTGTACTGACCTCGCCTTCTGGATGACAGCAGGGTGAACAGGCCATGGCTCTGGTGGTTGATGTCCCTGCTAATCTTTTTGGCCTTCCTGTGACATCGTGATGTAGGTGTCCTGGAGGGCAGGCAGTGTGCGTTGGGAAGACCGCGTCGTCTGTGGATCTTTTGGGGCGGTATGCAAATTGAGGTGGGCTTAGGGTGACAGGTAAGGTGGAGGTGATATGATCCTTAACTTGCCTCCCAAAGCACGTCATGATGACAGAATTGAGTGCTACGGGGCGATAGTCATTTACTTCAGTTACCTTTGCTTTATTGGGAACAGTAACAATGGTGGACATCTTGAAGCAAGTGAGGATAGCAGACTGGGATAGGGAGAGATTGAAAATATCCGTAAACACTCCAGCCAGCTGGTCTGCGCATGCTCTGAGGACACGGCTAGTGATGTCATCTGGGCCGGCAGCATTGCGAGGGTTAACACGCTTAAATGTTTTACTCACGTCGGGCCATGGAGAACGAGAGCCCACAGTACTTGGGAGCGGGCCGCGTCGCTGGCACTGTGTTATCCTCAAAGCGGGAAGAAGGTATTTTAGCTTGTCCAGGAGCAAGACGTGGTTGGGTTTCCCTTTGTAATCCGTGATTGTCTGTAGACCCCACCAAATACATCTTGTGTCTGAGCCATAGAATTGGGACTCCACTTTGTCTCTGTACTGACGTTTTGCCTGTTTGATTGTCTTATGGAGGGAATAACTACACTAGTTGTATTAAACCATATTCCCAGTCACCTTGACGTGGTTAAATGTGGTGGTTCCGCTTTCAGTTTTGCACGAATGCTGCCATCTATCCACGTTTTTTGGATTGGATAGGTTTTAATACTCACAGTGGGAACAATATCCCCTATACACTTCCCGATGAACAGCTACCGTGTCCGTGTGTTCGTCAATGTTATTCTCAGAGGCAACCTGTTATTCTCAGAGGCAACCCGAAACATATCCCAATCCCCGTAATCAAAACAATCTTGAAGCATGGATTCCAATTGGTCAGACAAGCATTTCTGCCTATAGCAAGGGAAGAGCAGGATGGAGTTGTGATCTGATTTGCTGAAGGGAGGGCGGGGGAGGGCCTTGTAGCCATCCCGGAAAGGGGAGTAACAATGGTAGAGAGTTTTTGATGCGCAAATACTACATGCAATGTGTTGATAGAACTTCGGAAGCGTTTTCCTCAAAAAAAATTGTTAACCTCTCTGGGATAGGCGGGACGCTTGCGTCCCACTTGGCCAATAGCCAGGGAAAATGTAGAGCGCCAAATTCTAAAAAAAATGATATAAAATCTAACTTTCATTAAATCCCACATGTAAGACACCAAATTAAAGCTACACTCGTTGTGAATCCAGCCAATATGTCAAATTTCAAAAAGGCTTTTCGGCGAAAGCATAAGATGCTATTATCTGATGATAGCACAACAGTAAACAAAGAGAGTGTAGCATATTTCAACCCTGCAGGCGCAACACAAAACGCAGAAATAAAATATAAATCATGCCTTACCTTTGACGAGCTTCTTTTGTTGGAACTCCAATATGTCCCATAAACATCAAAAATGGTCCTTTTGTTCGATTAATTCCATCCATATATGTCCAAAATGTCCATTTATTTGGCGCGTTTGATCCAGAAAAAACAGCCTCCAATTTGTGCAACGTCACTACAAAATATCTCAAAAATTACCTCTTAACTTTGCCAAAACATTTTAAACTACTTTTGTAATACAACTTAAGGTATTTTTGAACGTTACTAATCGATCAAATTGAAGACGGGTCTATCTGTTTTCAATACAGGAGGACAACAAACTAACGATACTTTTCTAGTCTTGCGCAACTCTCAAACAGTACACATAACGTTACACTGATTCCAGATGGCCGTTCTTCTTCATTGCACAAAGGAATAACCCGAACCTATTTCCAAAGACTGGGGACATCCAGTGGAAGCGGTAGGAACTGCAAACAGGTTGATTAGAAATCTAGTATCCCAATGAAAACTCATTGAACAGACTGTGACCTCAAAAAAAGAAAATCTGAATGGTTAGTCCTCGGGGTTTTGCCTGCTACATAAGTTCTGTGATACTCACAGACATGATTCAAAAAGTTATAGAAACTTCAGAGTTTTCTATCCAAATCTACTAATAATATGCATATCTTATATTCTGAGGATGAGTAGAAGGAAGTTGAAATTGGGCACGCTATTTATCCAAAAGTGAAAATGCTGCCCCCTATCCTAGAGAAGTTAATATCCCCAGCTACAATACATGTGGCCTCAGGATTTGTGGTTTCCAGTTTGCACAAAGTCCAGTGTAGTTCCTTGAGGGCAGTCGTGGTATCGGCTTGAAGGGAAATATACACGACTGTGACTTTAACCGAAGAGAATTCTCTTGGGAGGTAATACGGTCTACATTTGATTGTGAGGTATTCTTGGTCAGGTTAAAAAAGGACTTGAGTTCCTGTATGTTATCACACCATGAGTAGTTAATCATGAAACATACACCACTGCCGTTCTTCTTTCCGGAGAATTCATGGCCTCTAAACCTTCAAGCTGCATACTGGATCCTATTCCTACTAAACTGCTGAAAGAGCTGCTTCCTGTGCTTGGCCCTCCTATGTTGAACATAATAAACAGCTCTCTATCCACCGGATGTGTACCAAACTCACTAAAAGTGGCAGTGATAAAGCCTCTCTTGAAAAAGCCAAACCTTGACCCGGAAAATATAAAAAACTTTCGGCCTATATCGAATCTTCCATTCCTCTCAAAAAAAATTGAAAAAGCTGTTGCGCAGCAACTCACTGCCTTTCTGAAGACAAACAATGTATACGAAATGCTTCAGTCTGGTTTTAGACCCCATCATAGCACTGAGACTGCACTTGTGAAGGTGGTAAATGACCTTTTAATGGCGTCAGACCGAGGCTCTGCATCTGTCCTCGTGCTACTAGACCTTAGTGAAGCCTTTGACACCATCGATCACCACATTCTTTTGGAGAGACTGGAAACCAAAATTGGTCTACACGGACCAGTTCTGGCCTGGTTTAGATCTTACCTGTCGGAAAGATATCAGTTTGTCTCTGTGAATGGTTTGTCCTCTGACAAATCAACTGTGCATTTCGGTGTTCCTTAAGGTTCTGTTTTAGGACCACTATTGTTTTCACTATATATTTTACCTCTTGGGGATGTTATTCGAAAACATAATGTTAACTTTCACTGCTATGCGGATGACACACAGCTGTACATTTCAATGAAACATGGTGAAGCCCCAAAATTGCCCTCGCTAGAAGCCTGTGTTTCAGACATAAGGAAGTGGATGGCTGAAAACGTTCTACTTTTAAACTCGGACAAAACAGAGATGCTTGTTCTAGGTCCCAAGAAACAAAGAGATCTTCTGTTAAATCTGACAATTCATCTTGATGGTTGTAAAGTCGTCTCAAATAAAACTGTGAAGGACCTCGGCGTTACTCTTGACCCTGATCTCTCTTTTGACGAACATATCAAGACTGTTTCAAGGACAGCTTTTTTCCATCTATGTAACATTGCAAAAATCAGAAATTTTCTGTCCAAAAATGATGCAGAAACATTAATCCATGCATTTGTTACTTCTAGGTTAGACTACTGCAATGCTCTACTTTCCGGCTACCCGGATAAAGCACTAAATAAACTTCAGTTAGTGCTAAATACGGCTGCTAGAATCCTGACTAGAACCAAGAAATTTGATCATATTACTCCAGTGCTAGCTTCCCTACACTGGCTTCCTGTTAAGGCAAGGGCTGATTTCAAGGTTTTACTGTTAACCTATAAAGCGTTACATGGGCTTGCTCCTACCTATCTTTCCGAGTTGGTCCTGCCGTACATACCAATACGTACGCTACGGTCACAAGACGCAGGCCTCCTAATTGTCCCTAGAATTTCTAAGCAAACAGCTGGAGGCAGGGCTTTCTCCTATAGATCTCCATTTTTATGGAACAGTCTGCCTACCCATGTGAGAGACGCAGACTCGGTCTCAACCTTTAAGTCTTTACTGAAGACTTATCTCTTCAGTAGGTCATATGATTGAGTGTAGTCTGGCCCAGGAGTGTGAAGGTGAACGGAAAGGCTCTGGAGCAACGAACCGCCCTTGCTGTCTCTGCCTGGCCGGTTCCCCTCTCTCCACTGGGATTCTCTGCCTCTAACCCTATTACAGGGGCTGAGTCACTGGCTTACTGGTGCTCTTTCCTGCCGTCCCTGGGAGGGGTGCGTCACTTGAGTGGGTTGAGTTACTGACGTGATCTTCCTGTCTGGGTTGGCGCCCCCCCTTGGTTTGTGCTGTGGTGGAGATCTTTGTTGGCTATACTCGGCCTTGTCTCAGGATTATAAGTTGGTGGTTGAAGATATCCCTCCAGTGGTGCGGGGGCTGTGCTTTGGCAAAGTGGGTGGGGTTATATCCTTCCTATTTGGCCCTGTCCGGGGGTATCTTCGGATGGGGCCACAGTGTCTCCTGACCGCTCCTGTCTCAGCCTCCAGTATTTGTGCTGCAGTAGTTTGTGTCGGGGGGCTAGGGTCAGTTGGTTATACCTGGAGTACTTCTCCTGTCTTATCCAGTGTCCTGTGTGAATTTAAGTATGCTTTCTCTAATTATCTCGTTCTCTCTTTCTTTCTCTCTCTCTGAGAACCTGAGCCCTAGGACCATACGTCAGGACTACCGGGCATGACGACTCCCTGCTGTCCCCAGTCCACCTGGCCTTGCTGCTATTCCAGTTTCAACTGTTCTGCCTGCGGTTACGGAACCCCTACCTGTCCCAGACCTGCTGTTTTCAACTCTTAATGATCGGCTATGAAAAGCCAACAGATTTATTCCTGATTATTATTTGACCATGCTTGTCATTTATGAACATTTTGAAAATCTTGGCTCTCTCTAATTTTCTCCTTCTCTCTTTCTTTCTCTCGGAGGACCTGAGCCCTGGGACCATACGTCGGGACTGCCGGGCGTGGTGGCTCCTTGCTGCCCCCAGTCCGCCTGGCCTTGCTGCTGTTCCGGTTTCAGCTGTTCTGCCTGCGGTTATGGAACCGCCACCTGTCCCAGACCTGTTGTTTTTCAACTCTTAATGATCGGCTATGAAAAGCCAACTGAAAATTATCCATGATTATTATTTGACCATGCTTGTCACTTATGAACATTTTTGAACATCTTGGCATAGTTCTGTTATAATCTCCACCCGGCACAGCCAGAAGAGGACTGGCCACCCCTCATAGCCTGGTTCCTCTCTAGGTTTCTTCCTAGGTTTTGGCCTTTCTAGGGAGTTTTTCCTAGCCACCGTGCTTCTTCACCTGCATTCTAGCTGTTTGGGGTTTTAGGCTGGGTCTCTGTACAGCACTTCGAGATATTAGCTGATGTACGAAGGGCTATATAAAATAAACTTGATTGATTTATTCCTTTCTGCGCAATGTACTGAGAACCCAGCTGGCTGTATGGACCGGAACAGTATATCTGGAGAGAGCTATGATTCCGTAAAACAGAGTATGTTACAAGTACTTTATGTCTCTCTGGAAGGAGATCCTCACTCTGAGCTCATCTACTTTCTTGTCCAGGGACTGAACATTAGCAAGTAATATATTCTGAAGCGGTGGATGGTGTCCATGTCTCCTGAGTCGGACTAGAAGCCCACTCCAAATACCTCTTCTCCTCTTTTTGTGGCTGTGTAGAGTTTGACAACATTTGACTGTGCTGACTTAAATAGTGTACTGTGCTATCTGGGAGTGCTTCAGTTAGAGATGGTTGGTTGGTTTTGAATGGATGAGAATATCAGGCTACATTTTCTACAGAATTTCCACCTTACCATGTGCGAAACTGTCTGTAGAATTCCTCTGTTCTACAGTTTCAACACTGTTTGCTTTAGTTTGTAGTCAACAGACACACCCTTCTCACCCACTTCATTGTCATATTTTCTTTGGAATTCTCGCTTTGTCTTTGTGACTTTGAGAGAATTGACTCTGTAGGGTGTACTTACCACTACTTACCCTAACAAATGTTATGCAACAATAGTATGCACATGCGCCTCGCACACTTTCTGTGTATGACAGACCGACCACAATCTCTGTCATATCCAGAGAAAGGGGTGTGACTACTTTAGAGGTGGGACAGGCAAGAGATAAAGACACACAGCTGTGTTATTTTATGTTTACACCTGACACAGCAGGACAGCAGCCATACCTGAAGTAAACTGACAGAGGTAAGGATAATTTAATAGGATTTGACCTTAAAGTCCAGGTAGCAGATAATGGACCTTATCTGACATTTATGTAGTTTATGTAATGTAACTAATATAAACGGGATTTAACTTGACAAATTCTTTGCTAGTTTACAATTTTACAATTTATGCAACTCGCATATAAAAACCAGTAAGACTGCTGGAATGCCCTGAGCACAAGATTGTAATTTTTATGACTCACATAGTAGAGGAACATATTGCCTGTAGCCTACTTTACATGGTAAGCTGTTGCGCACCAAGTGGCACTTAACTTCACATCACTTCACTTAGTTATGGAAAACGGCTGTGAGGATTTTTGTACACTATTCACAACATATTGAAACAATTACAATCTTCATACAATCAAAATCTTATTTCAGCAATAACATGTGGAAAAACCAGTGGTGGAAAAAATACCCGATTATCATACCTGAGTAAAAGTAAAGATACCTTAATAGAAAAGGACTCAAGTAAAAGTGAAAGTCACCCAGTAAAATAGTACTTGAATAAAAGTATAAACGTATTTGGTTTTAAATATACTTAAGTATCCAAAGTAAAAGTATACATCTTTTCACATTCCTTATATTAAGCAAACCAGACGGCACAGTTTCCTTGTTTTAAAATACAAAATGTATTCCATTTTTTATAAGTGTTTTATTCCCCGTGTGACGATGACCACAGGGCGTTGTGGGATTGTTTCCCGAAGTTAGAGCTGATTTGGAGAAAACCTCAAACACAACTTTTAGAACAGTATTACAATATTAGAAGAATTGATTTAAGAGTTTGCAATTTGGGCATGTTTTTTTGGGGGTGCTCTAAATGACTCTTTATATATGCGTTTCTGGCATTTAGAAATAGGTGCTACACTACCTTTAAGATTATATTAACTGCATTTGATTAACTTCCCATGTATAACAAGCATGAAGTCTGCTTTTGTAAAATAGAACAAAGGAGATTTCGTGTGTTATATCAGTATCCAATGAAATCACAGGAGGTTGGTGGCACCTTAATTGGGGAGGACGGGCTTGTGGTGATGGCTGGAGCGGAATGGGTGAATGGTATCAAGTACATCAAACACATGATTTGATGCCATTCCAATCACTTTGTTCAAGCCATTATTATGAGCCGTCTTCCCCTCAGCAGCCTCCACTGAATGAAATGTATGTAATGGAAAGAGGATTGCAAATGTTATTGCTCCATTCTAGAGGTGTCAACGTAATTTGCCAAATGTGGCCATTTCTGTAAAGCCAATGTCAAGAAAGCTGCATATTGATGGAAAGAAATGTCATTTTCACATTTTGCATACTTACATGCTCAAAGTTGAACAATTCCATCTTTGTTTGAATAGCATAAGCTCTGAATTCATTACTGTAATGTGTTGTCATTCCCAACATCAAATATTTTAAAATCATTGTAGTGTTGGGAACAGAAGTAAGGGCCACATTATATATGATGGAAGGCCACAAATGGTCACTGAAAGGTACACAACATGATCTAAAGCATTTATAAAAACATTTTGTCATTATGGGGTATTGTGTGTAGGCCCTGAAGGCACTGTGTATATATACACTACATGACCAAAAGTATGTTTGTCGAACATCTCATTCCAAAATGATGGGCATTGTCATGGAGTTGGTCACCCCTTTGCTGCTTTAACAGCCTACTCTCTTCTGGAAAGGCTTTCCACTAGATGTTGGAACATTTCTGAGGGGACTTCCATTCAGCCACAAGAGCATTAGTGAGGTCAGGCCCTGATGTTGGGCAATTAGGCCTGGCTAGCGGTCGGCGTTCCAATTCATCGCAAAGGTGTTTGATGGGGTTGAGGTCAAGGCTCTGTGCAGGCCAGTTCACACCCTTCTTGACAAATAATTTATGTATGGGCCTCGCTTTGTGCACTGGGGCATTGTCATGCTGAAAAAAGAAAGGGCCTTGGCCAAACTGTTGAAACAAAGATGGAAGCACAGAATTGTCTAGAATGTCATTGTATGCGGAAGTGTTAAGATTTCCCTTCACTGGAACTAAGGGGCCTAGTACGAACCATGAAAAACAGCCCCAAAGCTTATTATCCAATGGTGGTGAGGCTTCTGTGTGGCTGCTTGGCCATGGAAACCCATTTCATGAAGCTCCCGACAAACAGTTCTTGTGCTGACGTTGCTTCCAAAGGTAGTTTGGAACTCGGTGGTGAGTGTTGCAACCGAGGACAGACAATTTTTACGTGCTACGCACTTCAGCACTCGGCAGTCCCGTTCTGTGAGCTTGAGTGGCCTACCACTTCGTGGTTGAGCCGTTGTTGCTCCTAGACGTTTCACTTCACAATATCAGCATTTACAGTTGATCGAGGCAGCTCTAGCAAGGCAGGAAAGAGTATGCAAAGTTGTCATCAAGGCAACATATTTTTAACACTTTTTTGGTTTCTACATGATTCCATATGTGTTATTTCATAGTGTTGATGTCTTCACTACTATTCTACAATGAAGAAAATAGTAAAAATAAAGAAAAACCCTTTAATAAGTAGGTGTGTTCAAACTTTTGACTGGTACTGTATAAGACAAACGGATGACATATAACACAGCATGTGACTTTTATGTTTCTGTGTAGAGTTTGATGACCTTTGATTGTGCTGGCATAAATAGGCTACATTGCTATCAGGTATTTGGGAATGCCTCAGTTAGAGATGGTTGGTTTGGATTAGAATACCAGTTTAGATTTTCAACAGAATTTCCGCCTTACTATGTGAGAAACTGTCAAACTGTCTCTGTTCTACAGTTGCAGCACTGTTTTCTTTAGTTTGTAGTCAACAGACACACCCTTCTCACCCACTTCATTATCGTTTTCTGTTTGGAATTCTCTCTTTGTCTTTGTAACTTTGAGAGAAGTAACTGTAGGGTGTACATACTGGTACTTACCATAACAATAGTACTATAACAAATGTTACGCAGAGTTGAATGCTTTAGTACACTGGTTCTCAATCCTGGTCCTGGGGACCCAAAGGAGTGCACATTTTTGTTTTTGCCCTAGCACTACACACCTGAATCAAATTATTAACTCATCAAAAGGCTTTGATGATTTGAGTCAGGTGTGTAGTGCTAGGGCAAAAACAAAAATGTGCACTGGGTCCCCAGGACCAGGATTGAGAACCACTGCTTTAGTCATTTCTATTGGACCTTGACCCCACTGCCCACTCCCCACCAAACCCCTAGATGGCGTATTCCACCAGCACTCTTGCTGCTGGCTGCTTTGGGAAGATATACAGGGAGAAGTACAATGACACCTGGGCTGCAATCAAGAAGGTGCCACAACACTTAATCAATTGGAGAGACCTGGAGAGAGAGTGTCAAGTATACAAGTGAGTATGACAGACAATGCGCTATCATGGTATGTTGCGAAATGGTGATGATATCAGAGATGGTGTTGATGAGGGTGCTGATGAAGGTCACTACAGAAGTGATTAGTTGTGCTGTCTGTAGACTCCAATGCCCTCATAACCCTTTCTCACCATTTTCTTTCACACTTTCTCTGTGACCTGGGACTCCAGTAAGGCAATTCATCCTAACATAGTGAAGCTTCTGGGTAATCCAACACTCAAGGACTCTAAGTGGATCATCCCCATGGAGTTCATCTTTGGAGAGGAACTGGAGACAACCATCTTCAAATCACAAACATCTAAAATACAGGTAGGCCTATGGATCCCACCGCTCCCACCAAACATGCATACGACGGTGTTGATGAAAGTTCACATAGCAAAACTTTCATATCTGAAACATCTGATAAACAAGTATCTAGGCCTACAGGATTTTCAGGGGGGCCTTCCCAACATTATTAAAAATGTCTATGACAGCCCAAGTTTGATTGACTTTGGTCTCCACTACTCAACTATATTTCAAATTGGACAGAGTGAATGGGGTGATTAGGGAAATGAGCAGATACATGTTGTGTAAGGTGCTGTAAAAACTAAAAACGAATTATTTGCTTGTCATCTCAGCTAAGGCTGGAAATAGCTAATAAGAACCTTGATAGTGCTGCTGCAAGTTTTTATATATATATATATATTTTTTTAAATAATTATTCTTTATTTATTTGTTTATATATATATTATTATTTTTTTGTTTTTTTTTCATTCTTATTATTATTGTTATTATTTTTATTTATTTATTATTAGTTTATTTATTTATTTATTATTATTATATATTTTTATAGTCTGCCACATCTGTGAGTGTGGAATGTGTTTTCTTGGTTGATTGAAAAACAAGAAAACTTAATAAAACTTTAAATTGAAAAAAAAAAAAAAACATTTCTATGTGCAAGTTAGCTCATCAGTTGATAATCAAAGCCTTTCTTCCCCCACAGTTGACTCCATCTATAAAGGCCACCATCATCACAGGCATGTGTGAAGGACTACTTTATCTACACAGCAAAGATATTGTCCATCAGGACCTCAAGCCTGACAACATCATGGTGAGAAAGGCAATAAAGTTGTTTTTGTTATTCTGATGTTCTTCATTAATGATGCAAGACTTTAGAAGCAGTTGTTCATCTGTTGTTTATCACTATCACATTATCACTGTAAATTAATAGACTAGAAATAAAACAATATTTCTCAACCCCTCTCAAATGATCTCTTCCAGGTAGAGCATGACACTCACAGAGCTGTGATCATTGATATGGGACTGGCCAAATTCTTCTGCAATGGCCTAAATTCTGCTATGGATTCGGGCAACGAGGCCTACTCTCCCCCTGAGATCCTGCAGAGGCGGGGCCAACGAGACCAGCGTTCGGACGTGTGGGCAATGGGTAAAATCATTGCTGAACTCTGTGCCAGAGTCAGGCTGCACACCCCCAGTGTCTGTCCAAATAAGATCCAGGAGACCCTCAGTCTCCAAGGCCAGCAGTACTGTAACGCTGTCTGTAGAATGGTGCAGAGAGACCCCACAGTGCGGGCCACCATGGCCGGAATCATGCCGGAGATACAAAGGGCAGGGGTAGATGGCGGTGGCGGCAACACCGGGGGGCAAAAAAGAGGACCTCTTCTGACACCCTTTCCTCATACTCAGGTAAAAAACACATTGCTACGTCCTCAAGCTCCTGTACAGCGTTCACCATCTCCATCGAGATTTGAGCGCAATGCTTTACCAATGCCTGAGGTCAAGACGCTAGTGCGAGCTCCTGTGCAAGCGGCTTCTCCATCAAGATGGGAGCGGGCAGCCTTACCAACGCCTGAGGTCAAGAACTCACCATCTCCCCTTTCAAAGGTAGACCAGGTTACTGCTCTGGTTCCATCAGGCATAACTCAACCCAGTCAAGATGTCATGAAACAGCTTCTCTACAAAGAGGCATCGAGGGGTCTCCCATTCTCACTCCCCACGACGGGAAATGTGCGAATCCGCCGCTATGAGGAAAGGAATGGGGAAGTTGAGACTTGGGAGCAAAAGGAGGTGGTGACCGAAAGAGGGAGGATAGTCAAGTTTGAGGATATGATGTTTAACAACAAGTCGTAAGAAGGTTATTGAGAGATGTGAAATAGTTGGGAGTTGATTTGACTCTGCTTTTCCAGAGCGTGGGCCACACCCCATCCATCCTTCAATGTAAAAGTCTGACATGTTTCTGAAAAAGGCAAAAGACTGTATTTGGGACGGGGGATAATCTAATGGAATAATTCTAATGTCCAGTGAAACTATACTATGTAACAATACATTTACGCATTTTCTTACTACGGTAGACTAAATGTATATACTGTATGAATATATATATATATATCAACAACAATAAAACATTGTATTGCACTGTTATGAATGAAACCTAAGGTTGAGTAAGTGTAGCGTGGTTCGTTCTGCGTTGTGTAATTTTAATTAGGACGCTGGCACACTTGACGGTCTGCTCGCTGAAATCTTTTTATTTGCCCTGCACACGAAGAGACAACACACATGTTACCCTTGGCGCAGTCACAGCTCTCGGGCACCTTGCTAGCCGAAGGTCAAGCAAAAGAGCGCCAAAAGGAATTAACAGGTGCTGTGTGCACACACTCGCTGCACAACAGCACACCATACAAGTAAAACTATACAGAACATAATTCTGACAAAATAAAAGACATACCTGCACACAAAGAGACAACACACATGTTACCCTTGGCGCAGTCACAGCTCTCGGGCACCTGTGCGAGCACATGGACACTCACTCAACCACTGTCACAAGTACTCACAAGTTACAACAGATACCCCAGTCAGTGAACTCTGTGAAACTTGTTAACATAAGTTCCTACAATGTCCACACTATAACAAACTTATGGTTGCAAAACAGTACATTGTATAACCTTATGACAGTTGTATATTAAACAGTTTCGGAGCCAAGGACAACATACCTTGCTAGCCGAAGGTCAAGCAAAAGAGAACGATAAAGGGGTATGGAGATACAGATAACCCGCGATGGGCCAAACCAAAATATGCAAAACTTTTACAATCACATGTATGTACAATATTGGTATGAAAAAGTGTTTGTACACCAAATAAAAACATTAGCTATGCAGCTGTAATTAAATAAAAAATTACACTGAATTATTATTATTATTATCAAATTATTAACATCCCCTCTTGACCTGGCCTATTTGAATTGGTCCTTGTGTGCAATTTGGTGCTTAATCTAGGGGAACAACATCACACTGCTACATAAGGATTCATGAATGATGTTGAAGGACTATATCACTTTACAGTATTGCTACAATAACTATCTCTGAATGTTGTTGAAATCTCATCCCTCTTGCAAATCAGTTGTATCTTTAGCTTGATATACCTTTGACTATGAACATAGTAAAACACATTTGTTTTGTATCATCTAAGACAAGAAGATCTTACATTTAGCTTACACTTAAGAATTAAAGTCATTTTCCACAAATAGATGCTGTGTTATATCCTCTTTACAACAACAAAGTGTACAAAAGGTCCTCTCTTCAAGACTTTGTCAACCAGAGCTGTGTTCAGCTCCAGACAGGGTATCCCACTCCCACAGTTCATCCACTTCATCCCGTCAGAGGGAACTTCAACACAGGTGTTTGAGTAATTCTTTTTTTTTGTATTAATCATCGTATTAAGGCCAATCTGGACTGTGCAGACTTCATTGAGAGAGGAGAAACTAAATCAGAAATACAGTATCACATTGTCCTTGACCTTGCTCCATTTTCACTGCACTGCGGGGAGCTCTATCTTCTGGAGCAGTCAACCTGGAAAATATATCCACATCACAATGAAGTGAGAGTCAAGTTATACATCAACTGAAGCAAACTAAAGAGCACACATACAGACATGATAAATCAATATCATGATTTGATAATAAGCCACTGCATTAACTGTTAAAAGGTACATGGTGCATATCAGTGGCGGTCGTGCCGTTTTAGATCAGGGAAGACATTCTTTTTATTTCTATTACAGCATATTGAATGACTGTCGTTCATTCCATTCACCCAGCTCAATGTAACATCGATAGGTTTAGACTACTACATGATACTCAAATTGTCCCTATAGCCATCATGAGGTTGCTATAACCTAGCCTACGAATAAAAGTTTACAATGTAGGTGCACACAGTTTAGCCATAGCCAGCTAGCTAACATAGCACCCCTCTCTGTTTGACACTGGTGTTTGAGTAGGCTAAACTAGCTAGCTGTATTCACTAGCTAAGTAAGTGCAAGTGAAAGTGAGGAAAGAAAATACTACGAAATATAGCTCTCTCTCTATCTCTTGCTTTTCCTTCATTTTTGACAAAATAATTTTGTTAAAAACTGTTCCCCTATTGTCTCTGAGTCAACTACTCACCACATTTTATGCACTGCAGTGCTAGCTAGCTGTAGGTTATGTTTTCAGTACCATATTCATTCTCTGATCCCTTGAATGGGTGGACATGTCAGTTTATGCTGCAAGAGCTCTGATAGGTTGGAGAACGTCTTCCGGAAGTTCTCATAATTACTGTGCAAATCTTTTGAAGGGGGTAAAAACCATGAGCCTCCTAAGTTTTGTATTGAGGTCAATATACAGAGGAGGACGGAAACTAGCTGTCCTCCGGCTACACCATGGTGCTACCCCAGAGAATTCAGTGTTTTAATAAATTATTTTGTGATGTGAATATATTTAGTAAAGTTTTATCTAAAAATGACAATTTTTTTAATGTTCCACTATTAAACATTTTCTGAAATTCACTGAGGAGGATGGTCCTCCCCTTCTTCTGAGGAGCCTCCCCTGGTGTGTATAGCATATGTCTAATTAATCACAACACAAACACTGTAGCATGCTTCAGCATTCTCAAATGTGAATTCAGTGGTCTATGTGTGGTTTTCTATACATTCCACTCAGCTAATACAAATCTAACCAAATACCATTTTAATTGTCATATGCTTCGTAAAGAACAGCTGTAGACTAACAGTGAAATTCTTACTAACGGGCCCTTCCCAACAATTCAGAATACAATAAAACGATTAAAATATTAATACATAATAATAGAAAAAAGACATTAACACGAGGAATAAATACAAAATGAGCAATGATAGCTTGGATATAAACATGGGATATCAGTTCCGAGTCAATGTGCAGGGGTACGAGGAAATTGAGGTAAATATGTACTAATAGGTAGGGGTAAAGTGACTAGGCAACATGATAGAGTGTGTAGGTGTGTGTGTTGCAAATGTGTGTCTGTGTGTACCTGTTATGTGTGAGTGAGTGTGTGTATGTGTCAGTGTCAGTACAGTACCAGTCAAAAATTTCGACACTTACTAATTCCAGGACTATGTAAAGGTCTGCGTGTAGCTGGTGCAGAGGACTCAGGCGCAGGACAGCGACGTCGACCGCCGAACGCCGCCCGAAGAAGGAGAGAGACCGACTTCGGCGGAAGTCGTGACAGACTATGAAATAACACATATGGAATCATGTAGTAACCAAAAAAGTGTTAAACAAATCAAAACATATTTTTACATTTGAGATTCTTCAAATAGCCACCCTTTGCCTTGATAAAAGCTTTGCACACTCTTGGGTTTCTCTCAACCAGCTTCACCTGGAATGCTTTTCCAACAGTCTTGAAGGAGTTCCCACCTAGGCTGAGTACTTGTTGGCTGCTTTTCCTTCACTCTGAGGTTTGACTCATCCAAAACCATCTCAATTTGGCTGAGGTCGGGTGATTGTGGAGGCCAGATAATCTGATGCAGCACATTATCACTCTCCTTCTTGGTCAAATAGCCCTTACACAGCCTGGAGGTGTGTTGGATCACTGTCCTGTTGAAAAACAAATGCTAGTCCCACTATGCGCAAACCAGATGGGATGGTGTATCATTGCAGAATGCTGTGGTAGCCATGCTGGTTAAGTGTGCCTTCAATTCTTAATAAATCACTGACAGTGTCACCAGCACCCCCACACCATCACACCTCCTCCTCCACTCTTCACGGTGGGAACCACACATGCGGAGATCATCTGTTCACCTACTCTGCGTCTCACAAAGACATGGTGGTCCAGGGAAAAAACACCTGTTCAACAGAACAAACCAAAACGCAACCCAAACAAATGACAGCTAACCAAACAATCCTGCACAAACCCAAGAGGGTAGGGCAAGATTAAATACCCCACTAATAACATAAACTAGAACCAGGTGAGCAACAAGACAGACAAAACAAAAAATTAAAGGGATCGGTGGCAGCTAGTAGACCGGCGACGACGACCGCCGAGCGCCGCCCGAACAGGGAGAGGAGCCACCTTCGGTGGAAGTCGTGACAATGTAAGGATTGGAGAGAAGGAGGAGTGTCTTAAGTGGGATATATACAGTTGACGTCGGAAGTTTACATACACCTTAGACAAATACATTTAAACTCAGTTTTTCACAATTCCTGACATTTAATCCAAGTAAAATTCCCTGTCTTAGGTCAGTTAGGATCACCACTTTATTTTAAGAATGTGAAATGTCAGAATAATAGTAGAGAGAATTGTTTATTTCAGCCTTTATTTCTTTCATCACATTCTCAGAGGGTCAGACGTTTACATACACTCAATTAGTATTTGGTAGCATAGCCTTTAAATTGATTCACTTGGGTCAAATGTTTCAGGTAGCCTTCCACAAGCTTCCCACAATAATATTCCTTCTGACAGAGCTGGTGTAACTGAGTCAGGTTTGTAGGCCTCCTTGTTCGCACATGCTTTTTCAGGTCTGTCCACAATTTTTCTATAGGATTGAGGTCAGGGCTTTGTTATGGCCACTCCAATACCTTGACTTTGTTGTCCTTAAACCATTTTGCCACAACTTTGGAAGTATACTTGGGGTCATTGTCCATTTGGAAGACCCATTTGCGACCAAGCTTTAACTTCCTGACTGATGTCTTGAGATGTTGCTTCAATACAACGACATAATTTTCTTTCCTCATGAAGCACCCCCACAACATGATGCTGCCACCCCTGTGCTTCATGGTTGGAATGTTCTCCTTCGGCTTGCAAGCCTCCCCCTTTTTCCTCCAAACATAACGATGGTCATTATGGCCAAACAGTTATATTTTTGTTTCGTCAGACCAGAGGACATTTCTCCAAAAAGTATGATCTTTGTCCCCATGTGCAGTTGCAAACCATAGTCTGGCTTTTTTTATGGCGGTTTTGGCGGCCTTTCAGGTACGTCGATATAGGACTTGTTTTACTGTGGATATAGATACTTTTGTACCTGTTTCCTCCAGCATCTTCACAAGGTCCTTTGCTGTTGTTCTGGGATTGATTTGCACTTTTCGCACCAAAGTACGTTCATCTCTAGGAGACAGAACGTGTCTCCTTCCTGAACGGTGTGACGGCTGTGTGGTCCCATGGTGTTTATACTTGCCTACTATTGTTTGTACAGGTGAACGTGGTACCTTCAGGCGTTTGGAAATTGCTCCCAAGTATGAACCAAACTTGTGGAGGTCTTCATTTTTTGGCTGATTTCTTTTGATTTACCAATGATGTCAAGCAATGAGGCACTGAGTTTGAAGGTTGGCCTTGAAATACATCCACAGGTACACCTCCAATTGACTCAAATGATGTCACTTAGCCTATCAGAAGCTTCTAAAGCCATGACATCATTTTCTGGAATTTTCCAAGCTGTTTAAAGGCACAGTCAACTTAGTGTATGTAAACTTCCGACCCACTGGAATTGTGATACAGTGAAAGTGAAATAAGTGAAATAATCTGTCTGTAAACAATTGTTGGAAAAATGTATTGTGTCATGCACAAAGTAGATGTCTTAACCAACTTGCCAAAACGATAGTTTGTTAACAAGAAATGTGTGGAGGGGTTGAAAAACGAGTTTTATTGACTCTAACCTAAGTGTATGTAAACTTCCGACTTTAACTGTATATCTGGTTGGGAGAAATGTTGGGTTTTCTGAATTACAGCTGTACAGAACCTTTGGGAAGAATTAAACTTGGTTAAAGCTTCTCTAGCCTGTCTAGGATCAGCGTGGCGCTAGCGGCAACCCCCCCCCCCCCCCCCCCACTGAAAAACCAGTGCCGCGAAATTCAAAAAAAATATTTTTTTAAAATATTTAACTTTCACACATTAAAGTCCAATACAGCTAATGAAAGACACAGATCTTATGAATCCAGTCAACATTTCCGATTTTTAAAATGTTTTACAGGGAAGACACAATATGTAAAGATGTACATCTATTACCTAAAAACACATTAGCATAATCCACCATCTTTTATTTGTCCACCAACACCAGTAGCCATCACCAATTCGGCTAAACTAAGATATTTATAGCCCCTAACCAACAAAAAAACTCATTAGATGACAGTCTGATAACATATTTATGGTATGGGATAGGTTTTGTTAGAAAAAAGTGCATATTTCAGGTATATGGCATAGTTTACAATTGCACCCACCATCACAAATGGACTAGAATAATTACAATGAGCAACGTGTTTACCTAACTACTAATCATCAAACATTTCGTAAAAATACACAGCATACACGAATCGAAAGACACAGATCCTGTGAATACAGACAATATTTCAGATTTTCTAAGTGTCTTACAGCGAAAACACAATAAATCGTTATATTAGCTTAGCACATAGCAATTAGCAGCCCAGCATTGATTCTAGCCAAAGTGAGCGATAAAAGTCAACATCGCCAAAAGATATTAATTTTTTCACTAACCTTCTCAGAATTCTTCCGATGACACTCCTGTAACATCACATTACAACATGCATATACAGTTTGATCGAAAATGTTTATATTTAGCCACCAAAATCATGGTTAGACAATGTGAAATGTAACTCGGCTGGTCAGAATTTGTCCTTGCGCCACTTAGACAGTGATCTACTCTTATACATAAATACTCATAAACGTGACTAAAAAATATAGGGTGGACAGGGATTGATAGACAATTTAATTCTTAATACAATTGCGTTATTACATTTTTAAATTTATCCTTACTTTTCAATACAGTTTGCGCCAAGCGAAGCTACGTCAAAAAACATGGCGTCCTAAGCCACTAAAATGTTTCGACAGAAACACGATTTATCATAATAAAAATGTCCTACCTTGAGCTGTTCTTCCATCAGTATCTTGGGCAAAGGATCCTTTCTTGGGAGAAATCGTCTTTTGGTGGAAAGCTGTCCTCTTGCCATGTGGAAATGTCAACTACGTTCGGGATGAACTGAAAAGCGTGCCCAACTTTTCACATCGTTGCAAAAATAAATGTCCCAAAATCGCACTAAACGGATATAAATTGCTATAAAACGCTTTAAATTAACTACTTTGTGATGTTTGTAACTCCTATAACGAGTGAAAAGATGACCGGAGAAATATAACAGGCTAAACTAACGCTTGGAACAGGAGAGGGTCGGTGTCTTCCACGCGCGTTACGCAGCAAGAAAAGACTTGCTAGCTAAAGGTTTTTTTCATTTGTAGGGCCTGTGAACGAGCAATCGAGCCCGTTGGAATCGTCATCACGTAAAGGCATCCAGGGGAAGACGTAAGAAGTGTCCGTATAGTCATAGCAACGACAGTGCCCGTTTAAATGACTTCAGAAAAGTGGCCAACGTTTCTCAAATCTGACTCCATGTCAGGGAAATTGCTGTAGAATGGGCTCTGTTCCACTTAGAGACAAAATTTCAACTCCTATAGAAACTATAGACTGTTTTCTATCCAATAATAATAATAATATGCATATTGTACGATCAAGGATTTTGTGGGAAGCCGTTTAAAAAATTAGCCACATTAGCATAAATAGTCTAAACAGCGCCCCCATCCCCAACAGGCTAGCATCCGTGAGTTATTTACTCTGAAAAATAAGAACCTAACACTTGCAATCCATGGCTTCTAGTTGGGATATGTACGTGATGTCACTGTGGGAATGATCATCAATGCACTTATTAATGAAGCCGGTGACTGATGTGGTAAACTCCTCAATGTTATTGGTTGAATTCTGGAATATATTCCAGTCTGTGCTAACGAAACAACATCCGTATTGAGCGTGTCACTGGTATTTCCTCTTTGAGTTTTTGCTTGTAAGCAGGAATCAGGAGGATATATACTGAACAAAAATATAAACGCAACATGTTTCAACACAACATGTAAAGTGTCAGTCGCATGTTTCAAATAAAAGTAGCTTATTAAACAGCATTATCATCACACAGGTGCTGTGCTGGGGACAACTGTGCTACTGGACCATACTCACCGCCCTCTGTAGCGCCTTCCAGTCTGGTGCCTTGCAGTTGCCATACCAAGCGGTGATGCAGCCAGTCAAGATGCACTCAATGTTTCAGTTGTAGAACATTTTGAGGATCTGTGGGCCTATGCCAAATCTTTTTTGCCTCCCGAAGGGGAAGAGGCACTGTCTTGCCCTCTTCACAACTGTGTGGGAGTGTGTGGACCATAGTTGTCTTTGCTGTCCTTGTATCTAGGACAATTGTGTAGTTAGACTAATTATCTGGCCAGTTACCGAGGTTACCTAGCCAGCTATCGAGGTTACCCAGCCAGCTACACTTTCAAACAAAGTCAACAACGCAGCCACTGCTAGCCAGCCTACTTCAGCAGTACTGTATCATTTTAATCATTTTAGTCAATAAGATTTTTGCAACGTAAGCTTAACTTTCTGAACATTCGAGACGTGTAGTCCACTTGTCATTCCAATCTCCTTTGCATTAGCGTAGCCTCTTCTGTAGCCTGTCAACTATGTGTCTGTCTATCCCTGTTCTCTCCTCTCTGCACAGACCATACAAACGCTTCACACCGCGTGGCCGCGGCCACCCTAACCTGGTGGTCTCAGCCCGCACGACCCACGTGGAGTTCCAGGTCTCCGGTAGCCTCTGGAACTGCCGATCTGCGGCCAACAAGGCAGAGTTCATCTCAGCCTATGCTTCCCTCCAGTCCCTCGACTTCTTGGCACTGACGGAAACATGGCTCACCACAGATAACACTGCTACTCCTACTGCTCTCTCTTCGTCTGCCCACGTGTTCTCGCACACCCCGAGAGCTTCTGGTCAGCGGGGTGTTGGCACCGGGATCCTCATCTCTCCCAAGTGGTCATTCTCTCTTTCTCCCCTTACCCATCTGTCTATCGCCTCCTTTGAATTCCATGCTGTCACAGTTACCAGCCCTTTCAAGCTTAACATCCTTATCATTTATCGCCCTCCAGGTTCCCTCGGAGAGTTCATCAATGAGCTTGATGCCTTGATAAGCTCCTTTCCTGAGGACGGCTCACCTCTCACAGTTCTGGGTGACTTTAACCTCCCCACGTCTACCTTTGACTCATTCCTCTCTGCCTCCTTCTTTCCACTCCTCTCCTCTTTTGACCTCACCCTCTCACCTTCCCCCCCTACTCACAAGGCAGGCAATACGCTTGACCTCATCTTTACTAGATGCTGTTCTTCCACTAACCTCATTGCAACTCCCCTCCAAGTCTCCGACCACTACCTTGTATCCTTTTCCCTCTCGCTCTCATCCATCACTTCCCACACTGCCCTTACTCGGATGGTATCGCGCCGTCCCAACCTTCGCTCTCTCTCCCCCGCTACTCTCTCCTCTTCCATCCTATCATCTCTTCCCTCTGCTCAAACCTTCTCCAACCTATCTCCTGATTCTGGCTCCTCAACCCTCCTCTCCTCCCTTTCTGCATCCTTTGACTCTCTATGTCCCCTATCCTCCAGGCCGGCTCGGTCCTCCCCTCCCGCTCCGTGGCTCGACGACTCATTGCGAGCTCACAGAACAGGGCTCCGGGCAGCCGAGCGGAAATGGAGGAAAATCTCGCCTCCCTGCGGACCTGGCATCCTTTCACTCCCTCCTCTCTACATTTTCCTCTTCTGTCTCTGCTGCTAAAGCCACTTTCTACCACTCTAAATTCCAAGCATCTGCCTCTAACCCTAGGAAGCTCTTTGCCACCTTCTCCTCCCTCCTGAATCCTCATCCCCCCCCCCCCTCCTCCCTCTCTGCAGATGACTTCGTCAACCATTTTGAAAAGAAGGTCGACGACATCCGATCCTCGTTTGCTAAGTTAAACGACACCACTGGTTCTGCTCACACTGCCCTACCCTGTGCTCTGACCTCTTTCTCCCCTCTCTCTCCAGATGAAATCTCGCGTCTTGTGACGGCCGGCCGCCCAACAACCTGCCCGCTTGACCCTATCCCCTCCTCTCTTCTCCAGACCATTTCCGGAGACCTTCTCCCTTACCTCACCTCGCTCATCAACTCATCCTTGACCGCTGGCTACGTCCCTTCCGTCTTCAAGAGAGGGAGAGTTGCACCCCTTCTGAAAAAACCTACACTCGATCCCTCCGATGTCAACAACTACAGACCAGTATCCCTTCTTTCTTTTCTCTCCAAAACTCTTGAACGTGCCGTCCTTGGCCAGCTCTCCTGCTATCTCTCTCAGAATGACCTTCTTGATCCAAATCAGTCAGGTTTCAAGACTAGTCATTCAACTGAGACTGCTCTTCTCTGTATCACGGAGGCGCTCCGCACTGCTAAAGCTAACTCTCTCTCCTCTGCTCTCATCCTTCTAGACCTATCGGCTGCCTTCGATACTGTGAACCATCAGATCCTCCTCTCCACCCTCTCCGAGTTGGGCATCTCCGGCGCGGCCCACGCTTGGATTGCGTCCTACCTGACAGGTCGCTCCTACCAGGTGGCGTGGCGAGAGTCTGTCTCCTCACCACGCGCTCTCACCACTGGTGTCCCCCAGGGCTCTGTTCTAGGCCCTCTCCTATTCTCGCTATACACCAAGTCACTTGGCTCTGCCATAACCTCACATGGTCTCTCCTATCATTGCTATGCAGACGACACACAATTAATCTTCTCCTTTCCCCCTTCTGATGACCAGGTGGCGAATAGCATCTCTGCATGTCTGGCAGACATATCAGTGTGGATGACGGATCACCACCTCAAGCTGAACCTCGGCAAGACGGAGCTGCTCTTCCTCCCGGGGAAGGACTGCCCGTTCCATGATCTCGCCATCACGGTTGACAACTCCATTGTGTCCTCCCAGAGCGCTAAGAACCTTGGCGTGATCCTGGTCAACACCCTGTCGTTTTCAACTAACATCAAGGCGGTGGCCCGTTCCTGTAGGTTCATGCTCTACAACATCCGCAGAGTACGACCCTGCCTCACACAGGAAGCGGCGCAGGTCCTAATCCAGGCACTTGTCATCTCCCGTCTGGATTACTGCAACTCGCTGTTGGCTGGGCTCCCTGCCTGTGCCATTAAACCCCTACAACTCATCCAGAACGCCGCAGCCCGTCTGGTGTTCAACCTTCCCAAGTTCTCTCACGTCACCCCGCTCCTCCGCTCTCTCCACTGGCTTCCAGTTGAAGCTCGCATCCGCTACAAGACCATGGTGCTTGCCTACGGAGCTGTGAGGGGAACGGCACCTCAGTACCTTCAGGCTCTGATCAGGCCCTACACCCAAACAAGGGCACTGCGTTCATCCACCTCTGGCCTGCTCGCCTCCCTACCACTGAGGAAGTACAGTTCCCGCTCAGCCCAGTCAAAACTGTTCGCTGCTCTGGCACCCCAATGGTGGAACAAACTCCCTCACGACGCCAGGACAGCGGAGTCAATCACCACCTTCCGGAGACACCTGAAACCCCACCTCTTTAAGGAATACCTAGGATAGGATAAAGCAATCCTTCTGACCCCCCCTTAAAAGATTTAGATGCACTATTGTAAAGTGGCTGTTCCACTGGATGTCAAGGTGAATCCACCAATTTGTAAGTCGCTCTGGATAAGAGCGTCTGCTAAATGACTTAAATGTAAAATGTAAGTGTAAATGTAATGTAAATGTAAATGTAAATGACCATGTTAATTCCTTAGTGATGTGGACGCCGAGGAACTTGAAGCTCTCAACCCACTCCACTACAGCCCCATCTATGTGGATGGGGCCATGCTCGCGCCTCTGTTTGCTGTAGTCCACGATCAGCTCCTTTGTCTTGCTGACACAAAGGGAGAGGTTGTTGTCTTGGCACCACACTGGCAGGTCTCTGACCTCCTCTCTTTGGGCCATGACCAGCCTTTTCAAAGCATTTCATGGCTGCAGATGTCAGTACTATGGGTCAATAGTAATTTAGGCAGGTTACCTTGGCGTTCTTGAAGAAGGGGATTATGGTGGTCTGCTTGAAACAGGTTTCTATTACAGACCGGGTCAGGGATAGGTTGAAAATGTCAGTGAAGACACTTTCCAGCTGGTCAACATATGCTCTGAGTATTCATCCTGGTATTCTATCGAATGTTAACCTGTTTAAAGGACAAAGGACTTACCTAAATTGGCTACGGAGAATGAGATCACACAGTCGTCTGGAACAGCTAGTGCTCTTATGGATGGTTCAGTGTTTCTTGCCTTTAACCTCTCTTGGGTACGTGAGACGTACCCTCTTCAACAGCCTGTGAAACTGCTGGGCGCCAAATTCAAATACAGAAATACTCATTGTAAAAATTCAGAAAACAAAACATATTTTACATAGGTTTAAAGATTAACTTCTTGTGAATCCAACCACGGTGTCAGATTTAAAAAATGCTTTACGGCGAAAGCATACCTTATGATTATTTGAGAACACAGCCCAGCAGACATATCATTACAAACAGTAACCAGCCAAGTAGAAGAGTTACACAAGTCAGAAATAGAGATAAAATTAATCCCTTACCTTTGATGATCTTCATATGGTTGCACTCAGCAGACATTAATTTACTCAATAAATGTTCCTTTTGTTCGATAAAGTCTCTTTATATCCAAAAACCTCAGTTTTGTTGGGGCGTTTTCTTCAGTAATCCACAGGCTCAAACTCAGTCAAAACAGGCAGACAAAAAATCCAAATTGTATCCGTAAAGTTCATAGAAACATGTCAAACAATGTTTTGTATTCAATCCTCAGGTTGTTTTTAGCCTAAATAATCGATAATATTTCAACCGGACAATAACGTCGTCAATATAAAATGTTAACAAGAAAGGCACTCTCTCGGTCTCGCACATGAAAAAGCTCTGTGACCCTTTAGGATCCACTCATTCAGACTGCTCTTACTTCCTCATTTTTCAGAATACAAGCCTGAAACAATTTCTAAAGACTGTTGACATCTATTGGAAGGCATAGGACCTGCAAGTTGAGTCCTAAGTCAATGGATACTGTAATGGCATTGAATAGAAAACTACAAAACCAAAAAGAAAACTACTTCCCGAATGGATTTTTCTCAGGTTTTCGCCTGCCAAATCAGTTCTGTTATACTCACAGACACTATTTTAACAGTTTTGGAAACCTTAGAGTGTTTTCTATCCAAATCTACCAGTTATATGCATATCATATCTTCTGGGCTCGAGAAGCAGGCAGTTTAATTTGGGCATGCTTTTCATCCAAAATTCCGAATGCTGCCCCCTACCCTAGAGAAGTTAAGCGAGCATAAAAGGCATTTAGCTCATCTGGTAGGTTCATGTGTCTGGGCAGCTCATGACTGGGTTTCCCTTTCTAATCCGTGATAGTTTGCGAGCCCTGCCCCATCTGTCGAGTGTCAGATCTGGCATAGTAGGATTCGATCTTAGTCCTATATTGACGCTTTACCTGTTTGATGGCTCGTCGGAGGTCATAGCAGGATTTCTTATAAGCCTTTAGCTCAGTGTGAATGTTGCTTGTAATCCAATATTTCTGGTTGGGATATGTACGGTCACTGTGGGGATGACGTCATCGACAAACTTCTTAATGAACCTGTTGACTGATGTGGTAAATTCCCCAACGTTATCGTATGAATCCCGGAACATATTCCAGTCTGTGCTAGCGAAATAGTCCTATAGGTTAGCATCAGCTTCACTGACAAATCTGGGTTTAATGGATGCCAGGAAAACTCTACCTGCCCAATGCATAGTGACAAATGTACAGTTGGTGGAGGAGGACAAATGGTCGGGGGCTGTTTTTCATGGTTCGGGCTACACCCCTTAGTTTAAGTGAAGGGAAATCTTTACGCTTCAGCATAAAATTACATTCTAGACGATTCTGTGCTTCCAACTTTATGGCAACAGTTTGATGAAGGCCTTGTGGACTGTAGTATACTGTAGTATTTACTGGACTGTTTTTCAGACATTGTATTATTTACTGTACTGTTTTGTTTTATTATCTTTGACATATAGAGCCTTCGGAAAGTATTCAGACCCCTTGACTTTTTCCACATTTTGTTACATTACAGCCTTACTCTAAATTGATTAAATTATTATTTTCCCTCATCAATCTACACACAATACCCCATAATGAGAAAGCAAAAACAGGTTTTTAGAAATGTTTGCAAATTTATGAAAAAAACAACTGAAATATCACATTTACATACTGTATTCAGACCGTTTACTCAGTACTCAGTACCTTTGGCAGCGATTACAGCCTTCTTGGGTATGATGCTACAAACTTGGCACACCTGTATTTGGGGAGTTTCTCCCATTCTGTAGATCCTCTCAAGCTCTGTCAGGTTGGATGGGGAGCATTGCTGCACAGCTATTTTCAGGTCTCTCCAAAGCCACTCCTGCGTTGTCTTGGCTGTGTGCTTAGGGTCGCTGTCCTGTTGGAAGGTGAACCTTCGCCCCAATCTGAGGTTCTGAGCGCTCTGGAGCAGGTTTTCATGAAGGATCTCTCTGTACTTTGCTCCGTTCATCTTTTCCTCGATCCTGACTAGTCTCCCAGTCCCTGCCGCTGAAAAACATCCCCACAGCATGATGCTGCCACCACCATGCTTCACCGTAGGCATGGTGCCAGGTTTCCTCCAGATGTGACGCTTGGCATTGTGAGAGCAGAAATGCAAGATTATGTTATAATACTTTTATTTAATGAAATGGTTGTTTTATTCAACAGAATAAAGGGTTCTTATAACTCTATTTTGTCTGTGTGAACTGAAAGTGGGCCTCTGGGAGATAACACTGACAGAAGATTTACGATGTCTTTGGAGATACCGCATTCCAGAGCATGAGTTAATGTTTCTGTTCTATAAGGTACCAGGGAGCGATGACTCCAGGGCTAGATATTGGTCTCTACACAATGAGATACTGTCTGCTGTGGATTAGAAGTATCTTTCATACAAAATTTAACCTTGTGACACATTTCATACATCTGTTGTTTGTCATGAACATCCAGGAGGATGGACTTTGCTATAAAATGCTGTGGCTCAAACCAGCTGGTTGAGTTCTCAGTGATCACTTCCAGGGGAGATTACCAACCAGCTCCATTACTGCACTAATTAAATAGTAAAGTGTGATTGTTTTGAAGAAATCTAAAAGTCTCTCCTTTTGATTACAATAATTCCACCACAGCATTCAGGCCAAATAGTTCAATCTTGGTTTCGTAAGACCAGAGAATCTTGTTTCTCATGGTCTGAGTGTCTTTAGGTGCCTTTTGGCAAACTCCAAGCGGGCTGTCATGTGCCTTTTACTGAGGAGTGGCTTCCGTCTGGCCACTCTAACCTAAAGGCCTGACTGGTGGAGAGGCTGCAGAGATGGTTGTCCTTCTGGAAGGTTGTCTCATCTCCACAGAGGAACTCTAAAGCTCGGTCAGAGTGAACATCGGGTTCTTGGTCACTTCCCTGACCAAGGCCCTTCTCCCCCGATTTCTCAGTTTGGCTGGGCGGCCAGCTCTAGGAAGAGTCTTTCTTGGTGGTTCCAAACTTCTTCCATTTAAGAAGGATGGAGGCCACTGTGTTCTTGGGGACCGTCAATGCTGCAGACATTTTTTGGTACCCTTCCCCAGATCTGTGCCTCGACACAATCCTATGTTGGAGCTCTACGGACAAATCCTTCGACCTCATGGCTTGTTTTTCGCTCTGACATGCACTGTCAATTGTGGGACCCTATATAGACAGGTGTGTGCCTTTCCAAATCATGTCCAATCAATTTAATTTACCACAGGTAAATCTCAAGGATGATCACTAGAAACAGGATGCACCTGAGCTCAATATCGAGTCTCATAGCAAAGGGTCTGAACACATACGTAAATAAGGTGTCTGTTTTAATTTCTAATACCTTCGTAAAAATTTTACCGTTTTTTATTTGTCATTATGGGGTATTGTGTGTACATTGCTGAGGGAAAACATGTATTTTATACATTTTAGAACAAGGCTGTAACGTAACAAAATGTGGAAAAAGTCAACGGGTCTGAATACTTTCCGAAGGCACTGTAGAAGTGGAGGCTTTCTGCTTCAGGAAACCTACAGTAGAAATAAACTCGGCAAATAAAGAAATGTCCTCTCACTGTCAACTGCGTTTATTTTCAGCAACCTCCACAGACATATGACTAACAGAAATGGAATAATGTGTCCCTGAACAAAGGGGGATCAAAATCAAAAGTAACAGTATCTGGTGTGGCCACCTGCTGCATTAAGTACTGCAGTGCGTCTCCTCATGGACTGCCCCCGATTTGCCAGTTCTTGCTGTGAGATGTTACCCCACTCTTCCACCAAGGCACCTGCAAGTTCCCATACATTTCTGGGGGGAATGGCCCTAGCCCTCACCCTCCGATCCAACAGGTCCCAGACGTGCTCAATGGGATTGAGATCCGGGCTCTTCGCTGGCCATGGCTGAACACTGACATTCCTGTCTGACATTCCTGCCTGCATTGACAACAAGCTCAGTCTGATGATGCTGTGACACGCCGCCCCAGACCATGACGGACCCTCAACCTCCAAATCGATCCCGCTCCAGAGTACAGGCCTCGGTGTAACGCTCATTCCTTCGATGATAAACGCGAATCCGAGCATCACCCCTGATGAGACAAAACCACGACTCATCAGTGAGAGCACTTTTTGCCAGTCCTGTCTGGTCCAGCGACGGTGGGTTTGTGCCCATAGGCAACGTTGTTGCCGGTGATGTCTGGTGAGGACCTGCCTTACAACAGGCCTACAAGCCCTCAGTCCAGCCTCTCTCAGCCTATTGCGGACAGTCTGAGCACTGATGGAGGGATTGTGCGTTCCTGGTGTAACTCAGGCAGTTGTTGTTGCCATCCTGTACCTGTCCTGCAGGTGTGATGTTCGGATGTACCGATTCTGTGCAGGTGTTGTTACACGTGGTCTGCCACTGAGGGCGATCAGCTGTCCATCCTGTCTCCCTGTAGCGCTGTCTTACGCGTCTCACAGTACAGACATTGCAATTTATTGCCCTGGCCACATCTGCAGTCCTCATGCCTCCTTGCAGCATGCCTAAGGCACGTTCATGCAGATGAGCAGGGACCCTGGGCATCTTTCTTTTTGTGTTTTTCAGAGTCAGTAGAAAGGCCTCTTTAGTTGTTAAAGGAATTTCGATTCCTGTTTATTAACCAATTCAATTAAAACACTCTGCCCGTAATTAAGAATTTGTAAGATAATTATCAGCATAAAATGGACAGATACCAGTCTTAAAATCAATCAATCAATAGCGTTTATTCTCGAGAGTACTGAATCATAGTACAATTTACATCAGGTTATATAATAAAGATGATGTCATAGGTTTTAATGTCCAACCTCCTCTCGGATACAATGGCAATACAGTTCGAGTTCTCATTACTGTCTGCCACCTGTTAAACTATCTACAACCAACCCAAGGTCTTTCCCCTCCCTGGGTGGAGACATCATTCTAGCCTGTCTGAAGATAAACCCATTCTTTCTAACAAGGAACACATAACATTCAACATTTATGAGTTATAATTCTAAGTCAAATGTATACATATTTTAAACACAAAAATCCCGTAACATTAGTGTCCTAAGTTTTCATAACTATGACCTTAATTTCCCTACCGTCTGTAAGCTGTCAGTGTCTTAATGACCGTTCCACGGGTGCATGTTCATTAATTGTTTATGGTTCATTGAACAAGCATGGAAAACAGTGTTTAAACCCTTTACAATGAAGATCTGTGAGGTTATTTGTATTTTTACGAATTATCTTTGAAAGACAGGGTCCTGGAAAAGGGATGTCTCTTTTTTTGCTGAGTTTAGTAAAGAGCACTTTTTCTATAATCTAGATAGGTAGGACTGGGGTTTGAATATATTGTTTTGCATGTCTGCTCTTTTCTATAAACGGTAGGGAACACAATATATGATCTATACTTGACATGTTGGTTTCTCTCTTATGGGTGGAGCAAATTGAGATATGGGGCAGGGGAATGGGCAGTATATATACAAATGAAATACTGTAGTTAAAAAAGTTAAAGTGTAGCGTTTTTGCAGACGGTAGTGCTTTTGCAGACATTGCTGTATAATTGACTACAGTGCTTTTGTAGTAAGTACTCTAGTATTTACTATAGTATTCTACAGTATACTACATCATTCTATATTAGGTACTACACATAATTGAGGGATACTACAGTGTGTAGTATAGTATTCTACAGTATACTACCGTTTTGTGGAATTCTATAGGAAGTATTGTAGTCTTCTATAGCAAGCTGTAGTATTTTTTTATGTGGGTCTCTTGGTAAAAAGTATGGTCTGCAGCTTATCATGAGGTATTCTAACTCAGGCGAGCAAAAACTTGAGACTTCCATAACATTAGAGGTTGTGAACCAGCTGTTAACAGAGACACTACCCATCCTCCCGTCATCTTAACCGGGTCTGCTGTCCGGTTTTGACGATGAAAAACCAGTGAGATGTATATTGTCCATGTCCTCGTTCAGCCACGACTCTGAGAAATATAGGATATTACAGTTTTTCAGGTCCCGTTGACAGGAGACTCGAAATGAGCTCATCCAGTTTGTTATCCAGTGACTGTACATTTGCCAACAGAAAAGGGATGTTACTGTTAGTTTCAGTTTGTGTTACATGACTTATGGCCTATTGCGCCTTTGTTTGGTCCTGCTCATTTTACTAGATGCTCATTGATCTTGAATAATCATTGATCATTTTACTCTAGCGTCTCATTGATGTCAAATCCTGAGGTCAAGGCGATTGGTGAAAGATCATTCATCCTCATTCATCATCTTGGAGAAGGATGAAGGAACATTACATATTTATGCCATATGATCATCAATTAATCTTTTTGAATGTTTAGCTGTTTTTTGTTGATATAACCTACATTGAGTGTGTGTGTGTGTGTGTGTGCATCCAATCCACTGTGCACACATTCAGTCATTACAGACCCCTGACCAGAAGCAGACCTTTTCCCTATGAATGGATAGCTAACAAGATGGGAAACACCACCCTCCTGGAGATAATGCCATGTCGTGTACACATCCATATAATCCTTTCAGATCTAAAATAATTGTCTAGGGGTGGGAACAGACAGGGTGCGAGTCTCAAACCAACCCCTTGCTCCATTGGCACCACCCCTAGATTAGAACATATCCACCACTGCTCACTGATAGGCTAAGTATTGACAAGTGGCAGAAGCTAGGGACTGGCTTGAACAGAGATTTTGGCCCACCCTTTGTTTCAGTACCCATGACCACGTCAATGCCCATCTAGGTATTTGGTTATATTTTAGGAGAAAAAGTGAGGCTACTGTTTTGGTAAGTGGCAGGATAGGTAAATAATCTGGATACACGCAACGCTGTTCAGTTAGAGCAGAACGAGGTGATGACTAAAGGAGGGAGGGTAGGGAAGTTTGAGGATGTGATGTTTAACAAGTTATAAGGTTATGGAGTGTTTGTGAAATAGATGATTTGACTGCTTCTCCAGAGGGTGGGCCACTCCCCTTACAGCCTTCATTGGAAAAGTCTGACATGTTTATGGAGAGGGAATATATTTGGGAGACGGGATTAACGAATGGAATAATTCTAAATGTCCAGTAAAACTATAATAGACGTATCTAACAGTGACAATTCCCCACTACAGTAGACCCAATTTTTAAAAATTAAATCAACAATAAATGTTCTTGCACTGGTAAGAAGGAAACCTTGGAGTGAGTTAAGGTTGAGTAAGGATTTAGGGATGATCTTGAAAGTACTATCACTTCTCCTAATGCTACATGTTACAGTATGACTACAATTTTGCACACCTGGTTAGGTGCAAGTTCAAAGAGGCAATTAGAGTCAAAAAAGTGATCGGTTCTGGGAATCTTATTCCTCTTGTAAATCAGTTGCATCTTTAGCACTGTATCATACATTTGACTTTGTACATCAGGGCTCTCCAACCCTGTTCCAGGAGAGCTACCTTCCTGTAGATTTTCGCTCCAACCCTTTTCTAGCACACCCGATTCTACTAATTAGCTAGTTGATAAGCTGAAATCCGGTTAGTTACAACTGGGGTTGGAGTGAAAACCTACAGAAGGGTAGCTCTCCAGGAACAGGGTTGGAGAGCCCTGGTGTAAATAGTAAAAAGCATTTGTTTTGTATCATTTATGACAAGAAGCTGTTCATTATTTCTTACTCTTAAGAATCTTAAGTCACTTTTCACAAATAGATATCCTCTTTACAACTAGCCTGTCTGACGCAACTCACGTGACTACACAGCGAAGAGCTGTGACCAAGAGCTGTCAGCCAGACTACTTTACAATAGTGTAAAAAAATTGCCTCTTGCAAGACTGTCAACCAGAGCCATGTTCAACTACAGAAAGGGTAACCCACACAGTTCATCCAGTCAGAAGGAACTTCACAGGTGTTTGACTAATCTTTGTTTATTAATCATTGTATAAGGCCACTCTGGACTGTGCAGACTTCATTGAGAGGAATTAAAATCAGAAATACAGTATCACATTGTCCTTGTTACATTTTCAATGCCCTGCGGTGAGCTCCATCTTCAGGCGCAGTCATCTTGGACAGCATATCCACATCATAATGGAGTGAAAGTCAAGCTATACATCAACTGAAGCAAACTGCAGAGCACAAATAGACATGATAATACAATTGCATGATATATAATAAACCACTACATGAAGTGTTAAAAAAGGTACATATAAAATACGTCTTACGAATCACTACACAAGCATACACTTTAGCATGCTTCTAGAAACTCAAATGTGAATTCATGTCATAGTGGTCTGTGGTTTTCTGTACATTTCACTCATCTAATACAGGGTCTGTGTATCATGCATAATCAGGCTTCATATGGAGTAGAAAAGGTAAAGACATAGCCTACATAGTGAAGCAGGTCAGCCAAGAGATTCCTAGATCAGATAGTAGCACACACAAAAACCTCAGCATACCTGGAGTAAGTGGAATCGCATCTATTCCCATGTCAGCATGAAACCACCAGCACAACTATCAGGCGTACAATGCCTTCTCTCGAAGCCATCTTTGGTTTCAGCCAAGAGGCCTGAGTCCTCTATGTGACGCACACACAGAGGTTCAATTCCCAGTAGGGATCTAGTGTAAACAATCATATTCGTCAGAGGGTCCAGACAGCATGCAAAGAGGAAAGTCAGGGGACAAGCCATGCAGTGAGGAGGACATTGCACTGGGGAATTCTGGGGGTGACAGATATTACATAGCACAAAATAAAACATGTAAAATGTTGAAAGAATGGCTAGTGGGGAAATGCTGTAAATACTAACCCAGTATACCTATATAAATCTTTAAAATCAGTGATTCAGCAGAATCAGTACAACCAATGAGCGTACTACACAGTAAACTGGCACTAGTTTCCACGTCACTTACCAGTGTCTGATTCCAATTATAGACCTAATTAATTATAGTGGTTTCTGGTCATCCATGGACAAAGTTCCTGGTTTTCAGCTCTCTTGGTTTTCAAAGATTTCAGCAAATTTAGAGTATGGAGATAGTCAGAGACTTGGGATCTATGGAGAGCCCACTAGGACTTCAATCCCTCAGTTTTAAGCTACATTGACAAATCATAGGAAACCAACAGAAAAGCTCCATAAGGTAACAAACAATAAGATAAAACACAATGACAAACTACCATTCTGATGTGACTATAGCCAGCCCACCTGAAGGCAGTGCATTGATCATGTCACCCGCACCTATTCTATTTGACAAGGCAAAATGCAACCCCACGTCAATGCAATCTAGAGATTGAAGGAGATAACTGGAGGAAAGACACATTCTGATTGTAGTGATAAAACCCAACCATACCAAAAAGCTGTGCCAGAACTGTGAACCTACTGTGAGAAAATCGTTCAATAAATCAGCCTAGATATTCAGGGCCTGTTTTGTGCATGTCCCTCAGACTAGGTGTTCTGATATAAGATCATTGTTGCCTTTGTCATAATGAATTTGATATGAACACGGAGGACCTGATCCTAGATCAGTACTCCTACTCAGATGCTTTATGAAGACGGGCCCAGGGGGTGACTACCACGCTAATTGCAAACAGCACTTACCCATGTCAATATTCAGGGTAGCAGCTTCACTCCGTATAATATTAAACTGTAAAATCAGTTACATATGGGTCGTTCTGAAATTAGTGCCTTTTGCATCCCTTTGATATATTAAGTAGAAATTAAATATTAAAAGCCTGTTCTTTAAATGAAGTGCCCTTTAATACTGACCACATGGAAAATTTAATAAATCTAATTTAATAAAGACTTTTTAAACTGCCAAAATTCAGAATTTGGCATATCCCTCTAAGCATACTGTGACTTCGAGGAAGATTTTAACCCACTTAACCTCACCATTATTTGAAAGCCCTAGTTATTTTGTTGCTTTGACAAAGTAATTTCTGAAGACTTAATTATTTAATGTGATTAGTGATTCATTTTAAAGAAAAAAAAAGTGAACTGAACTCTCATTTTAATATGGTGAAATTCCTCTTTAAATATTTCTTTCAAAAGAAAGATTGAACATATAGTCAAATCATAGTGTACAAGCAGGTGAGCTGGTTCTACTCTTTTTGGCTATTGTCTGGTGTTTTTTGATGGAAAAAAGAGCAGGTCGAAGATAACATGTCTACCCTGTTACCCATAAATAGACAGGCTAGAAATGTTTGAACAATTTAATTTGCACACAACAAGCTTCCATTCCCTGTGTCACAAGGGGATTTATGGCCGACTTATCCCGGTTACGGTCAACCCTGTTACTTTATTTGGCACCTACTATGGTCATTTCTTTAATTTGACCTCGAGATGGGAAACCGTGTTTTGAACATGTGCTCTTTATGGCAGAATGTTAAAATTGGGTGAAATCAAGTTCTCACCAAGTTACACTACTCAAAAGCCACCTAATCAGCAGAAAGACCCATATGCTATTGCAATATCAGTAGCATAAAATGGTTTTTCATTTATTTATTCTATCCCCTAATCTTGCTATCACTAGAAACCGGTTCCATTCATAACTCTCGACCTGAAATTCTACTAAAAGGACAAATAGAACAAGACAGGTTTTTCTAAGGCAACGGGGGTTTTCGGCAGCGATATAAACTCATAGAGTCAGTTTTTTTTCTCTCCTCTACCATAAGTCCCTTTCATAGAGTCAGTCAGTGGAGTGGTGATACATAGCTGGAGAAGCTCGAGATTCACAACTAGGGTGGAGAATGCGACAGTAAATCATTTAGACAGACAAAGCCTCGGCCCACAGATTCTATCTAGGCAGTGGAGAGCATTGGTCTTCGGTTCAGTCTCTGCTATGCTATTGTTAAAGTCTCAGTTGATAATGATGATCAGACCAGAGGAAGGAACAGAAGGAAAAGGCATGTGCGTATAATGGCCTCTAGTCCAATAGGGGGAGCCACCCACCTCTCCCCACTGTAGGCGTTGATATGAGGTGTGAAGGCAAAGAAAGGAGCGATTTTAGTGTCCAGGGCCCCCTCTCACATCCCTGCTCCCAGGCATAAGTTAGGAGGGGAGAGTCGGTGGTGGATGGGAGTGGAGTGGGTAAAGGTGGTCCAAGTCAGTGGTTCGTGAGTTGGTTCTGTTTTTGTTCCTGTTGGAGCTTGGCTGGAGGTTTGGTGGGGGCTTCGACTGGCGGCTTTGCTGGGGCTTTGGCGGGGATCTTTGGGGACGGCGCCGTGGCATGCAGGCCGGCCTCGGTGCCGATGTGCACAGTGATGTTGGTGTAGAGGGGGAAGTGGTCACGTGACAGCACCTCGTAGTCCACAGTGTTCATGCCGTCCAGCTTCCACGTCTGACGCGTCTTGGCCAGCATGTTGAACCTAGGGGGAGGCAGGGAGAGGGGATTTTAGTGATGGACTGTGGGTTTATTCAACAGACCTAGGTCTTATTCGATAGAGGGCTAACATTCGGTAGCAGATGGAAATAAAAAAATGTACAGATACAATGTGCTGCCTATTTGAAAGAATCTGAACGTGTCACCCTACTGAATGGACCCCAGCCATACACAAACATGTGTCAGTCCTGTACCATACCTCCTGGGGTTCACATCGTTTCCCTTGTCCAGCTTGTGTTTGATCATCTTGTATCGGCCCACCTTCACCGATGGACGAGAGATGAACATCCCTCCTAGGGATACTCTGAGAATGGGAGAGAGGGAAGGAAAGATAAATAATTTTAATTGGGTTATTATCTATTATAAATAATAGGATTATTCCGTGAATTTAAATTGTATCCTTTTGTTAGACAGAACAAACCACAATGGGTCCATAGCTCAATGAATTGGCTCAATGTTCCACCCCCAAAACTCCCAAGGACCCCTCTCACCTGACTCCAATGTCATCGTCCTCTCCTCCCCAGCCCCAGTAGTTGTTGGGGAAGCCGTTCATCTTCAGGTAGTGCAGTGGAGACAATGCTGACACCCCTCCGAAATACATCTTGTATGGCAGCCTAGGAGAATGACAGGATAATTTTTTTTTTTTTAACCTCAGATAGGGAACAAGTGAAATCCGAAATGAGTGAAGCCACGCATAATGAAAGAACTAAATGACAACTAAAATATAATACATTTTGTGTTGAATAAACTAGTGAAAATCAATGCGGCTTACGTTGAAAAGAGGAACTAATAACATAAGGGGAAAAAGAAGCAAAAAAAAATCAAAAAAGAGAATAGACTGACTTATATCCAAACTTGTCCATGGCGATGGCGGCATGCTTGGGGTTGGCATCGCACATGTAGGTGTTGCGGTCGTCCTCAGGGATGAGGTCCACATCATGGAAGAACAGGCAGTCCCAGTCCTCCTCCCGCATGGCCTCCCGGAACCCAACGTTCATTAGCTTGGCCCGGTTAAACGTGTAGTTACCAGCCTAAAGAGGAACAAGTAAGACATTTTTTATTTGGCCTTTAGAGACCCTTATGTCAGCAACAACCTGCAAATATTCAATATTGACATTCACTCTATACAAATTATAACAATAATAATAGGTTATTCTATATGAACGTTCACTATTTCCCTCGGGATTTTTTCTTTCTTCAGTGGTGGCAAGGGTAACGGGGCGCATTGCTGCAAGCGGTATTGCAATGACATGCTAGCTGTTCCCATAGACTTCCAGTCATTGAGCTAATGACTATCCATTTAAAAGTGCATCTCAGCAGAACGATAGATTGGAGATAAAAATACACTACATGGCAAAAAGTATGTGGACACCTGTTTGTCAAACATTTGAAAATCATGGGCATTAATATGGGGTTGGTCATCCATTTGCTGCTATAACAGCCTCCACTCTTCTGGGAAGGCTTTCCACTAGATGTTGGAACATTGCTGCGGGGGCTTCCATTCAGCCACAAGAGCATTAGTGAGGTCGGGCACTGATGTTGGGCGATTAGGCCTGGCTCGCAGTCTACATTCCAATTCATCCCAAAGGTGTTTGATAGGTTTGCGGTCAGGGCTCTGTGCAGGCAAGTCAAGTTCTTCCACACTGATCAACAAACCATCTCTGTATGGACCTCGCTTTGTGCACTGTTGTTATGCTGAAACAGGAAAGGGCCTTCCCCAAACCGTTGCCACCAAGTTAAGATTTCCCTTCACTGGAACTAAGGGGCCTAGCCTGGAACATGACAAATAGCCCCCAACCATTATTCCTCCTCCACCAACTTACAGTTGGCACTATATGCATTAGGGCAGGTAGCATTCTCCTGGCATCCGCCAAACCCAGATTCGTCTGTCGGACTGCCAGATGGTGAAGAGTGATTCATCACTCCAGAGAACACGTTTCCACTGCTCTAGAGTCAAATGGTGGCGAGCCTTACACCACTCCAGCCGACGCTTGGCATAGCGCATTGTGATCTTAGGCTTGTATGCAGCTGCTCGGGCCATGGAAACCAATTTCATGAAGCTCCCGACGAACAGTTCGTGTGCTGACGCTGCTTCCAGAGGCAGTTTGGAACTCGGTAGTGAGTGTTGCAACCCGAGGACAGAGGATTTTTACGCACCACGTGCTTCAGCACTTGGCCGTCCCGTTCTGTGAGCTTGTGTGGCCTACCACTTTGCGGCTGAGACGTTGTTGTTCTTAGACGTTTCCAATTCACAAAAACAGCACTTACAGTTGACCGGGGCAGTTCAAGCAGGGAAGAAATTTGACGAACTGACTTCATGGAAAGGTGGCATCCTATGACGGTGACGTGTTGAAAGTCACTGTGCTCTTCAGTACGGGCCAGTCAACTGCCAATGTTTGTCTATGGAGATTGCATGGCGGTGTGCTTGATTTTACACACCTGTCAGCAACGGGTGTGGTTGAAATAGCCAAAACCACTAATTTGAAGGGGTGTCCACATACTTTTGACAATGTAGTGCATATATCATATTTGGCCCCCCGCTGCTAAATGAATATAGGGTAAACACTGACTTTGGTTCCATACAACAATAACGGGTAATGGGGTTAACCCATTAAATATATGGAGTGTGCGACTTCATTTTTATACAGTTTATTCTCCGTTAGTAGTCTCGTAAAGCCGACCGTAGGCAACACAGGTCTGGTTTCAATGATGGACTCTGTTGGCATAGAGGAACTACGTCACTGCCTAGGTCACTACTTTATCTGCTTGAATATAATACTACATAGTAGCTAGCAAGATGGAGATCATTGAGGTTATTTTTAATGAGTGGATTTCGCAAGTGGCTAGTTTGCATCAACTACCATTATTAAAACCACTGCAAAGGCTTTGACGGCAACGTTTGGCTTTGAATAGCAACGTGGATCACATTAGTGGAAACCAAGACTGTTCTCAGGGCTGGTTGTAGCTACATATTTGAGTCGGGACAATTTTTGCGTTTTAGCTAACCCTAGCCCTTTTCCTAACCTTAACCTAATTCTCCTAACCTGCTATGAAAAGTCACTTACTCTAGTCAAACCTGGCAGACCTGCCCTGAGAGCAGTGAAAGTATCCACTAATGACATACAGCGTTCTGGCATGTCTGCCTCGTGATTTGTTGGGCGAGTGTTCGGAAATATATTTTTCCCTTATCGACATAGGTATTGAATTACTAGTTCCTCTATACCAGAAGAGTCCATCATTGAAACCAGACCCTAGTCACCTGCAACTATTCAACATGGAAATTAATTGTGTAGTCTACATATAATGAAATCAATAGTCTGATTATTTACAGTACAACTGATCATCTGTAAATTGGCCAGGACGCTCTTGAAAAATAGATATCAAATCTCAATTAGCCCTTCCTGGTTAAATCAAGGTTAAATACATAAAAAAAATATTACAGCATACACTCAAATGGTCTAATAATATTCACTAAACTAAAAATCATCTCAGAAGGATTACACCTGGCAAGATATGACATTTGAGAGAGTTACTGAGGTCAATAGCATGAGTAGTATTTGTTCCTGTGGTTCAGTGTGTGTGTGTAACTATGACAACCAACCACAGCTGAAGACATGCAAATGCTTGAACTGCTGCTAGCCTGCATTATCTTGTTTGAGTTGAGTGTTATCTGGCACTGGTTACGCAAAAATACTGCACACATGCAGAGTTATGAATAAATGCTTTAGACATGATGCTGTAACATCTTTCTAATGATAAATGCCTTAGAGCCAGTTTCATTTTGAGATGCTAACTTGGTAGAGGTTGGCTTGGCGTTCATATGTTGCAGGTAAACAACAAGCAGGCAGTGACAACTTTGCTAACAGTGTGAGGGTAAGACAAATTGCTTGTTTAAAGTGTAAACAAAGGGATTGCTACAAGTTGTTAAGAAGATTAAACTCGGTTAAGCCTTCTGGTAAGCATCTTTCAACCATAAGGCTGTGTCTGATTCCATGGTTAGGACACCAGAGGGTGGTTTTGATCTAGGCTGAATGTATACTTGGCCTCACTACTACAGCTAGAACGTAGTCCAAATGAATATATATTTTGGTCAATTGTAGGAAGAGTAAAGAACATATTCACACTGATAGGCTATGTTACAGATTGCACAATCAATTGATAACATTAATGTTGTCTTTAAAACAGCAATCATCAGTTGAAACAGTGTTTTTCACAACCCCGTTTCGGTAAAAGGCTGAGGGATGGAGAAATGTGTACCCACTCCAATTCATAGAGCTATGGATGCAAGGACTGACCATTCATGACAGTTTCAAACATGTTTTGAGGCTAGACAGTGTTTGTTTACATTTACTTTGTTTACAAACATTGGAGAAAAACAAACTTATATGTTGGGTTCTCATGGAGTGTAACAGTTGAACTAAACTCATGAGGCATTTATAAGTTATATTCTTCAAGAATCAAATGGGTACATATCATTAATTTATACATCCAAAAAGGTATGTAGCAACTGACGATTGCCCCTTCAAAATTAACCTTTTGAAACAATGTGTGTGTGTATATATGTATGCATTTCACCTGGTGGATGACGTAGATGCCGTAGTTGAGCTGCTGTCGCTGTAAGAATGGGTGAAGGTAGTAGAGGAGGAACTTCAGGTGGTGCTCCCGGTTTCTGTGGGGAATGATTATGGCGGTGCGGTGCCGTGCCTCACAGTCAGGCGGCCTGTAGCGCCCCCCGAGGACCACCAATGGATTCTTCCGCGCAACTTGGGCCAGTGTCAACCCAGAAGGAAAGCTGACGTGGATCGGTCCACCTGATAAGAGAAACGGGGATGAGAAGAAGCTAGATGTCATAACAGCATTTTATTGCTAGACCTATATCGTAACACACACGAATAAATAAAAAATCAGTAGGTTGTCCATGCTAGCATGCTTGTTCTAACAGTGTTTTTGGGATCAAATGTTTTACATGAGACGACAGTACAGAATGCAGTGTGCCCCCTTTAATCAATTCTGTTCGGTCGTCTCATATAAAACCTATCTCCAATCCAAAATGCTGCAGTATAGAGACAAATTTTTAAGTTTTAGCTTCACGGTCCAAATAAATACATGGGGGAGTGTAGGCCTAGGCTATGTAGCCTATGTGCTTTGAAGTTTGTCACTTCAAAGTCAGTAACCACTGCTGGAACATGCTGTCGTCTCATGTAAAAAAAAAGAAAAAAAGGATATCAAATCCCCAAAACCCTGTTAGAACGAGCATGCTAGCATGGACAACCTACTGATTGGGGAAGTAGGTAGCCTAGTGGTTAGAGCGTTGGACTTGTAACCGAAAGGTTGTAAGATCGAATCCCCGTGCTAACAAGGTAATATGTCGTTCTGCCCCTGAACAAGGCAGTTAACCCACTGTTCCTGGGCCGTCATTGAAAATAAGAATATGTTCTTAACTGACTTGCCTAGTTAAATAAAGGTTAAAAAAATCCCAATAAATAAAAGGGCACAGCAAAACATTGTAGGAGCCTTTGCTGTAGGCAAATCTCTTAGTTTCAGTGTGTATATCCAAATTTGAATGCAAAAAAGTAGGAAGTTGGACACGAGGTAAACTGACCATTTGAACACAAGTATATTCAGACCCTCAAGTTGAAGCGTACAACAAACACTCCTGTTGGGTCAGCCGCCGCCAAGTCTTGGCTCAGTTTGAATGATCTCAAAGTTAAAACACATCCTGCCTTCCCTTACTAGGGGCCATCATTGAACAATTCCTGACTGTATAGGTAAAGCCAAGGTTCCACCATATCATGTCTACTCAATTCTGGTAACTTTCCCAGAAATCCTGGGTGAAGGACTCCCGGAATCAGAACAGAATAAGCAGGAAATACAGAATTCTCCAAACAGGATTTCTCCTACCGAAATTTGGCACGCCCACTACCCATCCAACCTGGTCAGATCAGTAGCCAACTAACAAGCAAGGTCAGTTGCATATGTGGAATTATTTGGAAATTCCCTTTCACATCAAACCAACCGAGGCTTTCTGACTGGCCACATTTCACATTACGTTTTCTGCCACACTTATCAAGTATCTGAGCCACTTTCTTTTTACGAGAAAGTATTATTCTGGCGTACATTATAAAAAAACATTCCCTCTTCAGTTTCAGTCTGGAGAGGGAATGAAGTAAGAGGTACGGGGAGCGCTGGGTAACTGAAGACGGCGGCTGGTGAACTCAGAAATATAAATGAGGCTGCCAGTTCTAGGACTTCTATTTCTGTGTGTGAACTCACCTATCAGGGGAGACGTCTTGGGGCAGTAGGGCATGTACTCGCCCCGGCCGTGGGCCTTGGCCAGGAGGGACAAGTTGGCGTAGACGTCACTGCCCGTGTGATTGCGCACGTGGGGCGAGCTGGCACCGGACATCCCCGAAGCAGTGGTCTCCGGCTTGCGGAAAATCCTGATGAAGTACGACACTCGCTTGTGGTAGCCCTCGCGGGACAGCAGAGCCATGACAACCAGCTGGACACCCAGGAACATGAACAGGTAGCGCCATTTTGACTGTAGCCACGTCGCCATGTCGCCGGCTCTGCGTCACAAGGAACTTGGAGAGCGGTTTGGTGATAGGTTTGGCTTCGTTAGTCCTAGCAACCTACACTAGAGGAACGCTGTGAGAGAATGCTTACTTTGTGGCTGGGTGAAATACGGGGTGGGATTGTCAACAGTCGGAATGGGGGTGTATGTTTTTACTGTAAACAAGCGGGCACTGTCAGTATTGTGCGACAGGTATGATATGACAAGTGCAACAGGCAATGGTATGGAGGTGCATCAATGAAAAGTGCAAAATCCTTGAGATGTTGAAATGTTTCTTTTAAATCTATTTTCAGATATCGGAGTGTAATATGAAGTTAGATCAAGTTTATAGTAAAAGCACAGTGAGAAACCAAGAAAGGCACTTTGGTTTAGCTGATCACTGGAGAAGCAAAAAAGGAGGTAAAAAAAAATATCCTGAAAAAAAGATTGATGTCTTTATTTCAATCTCTTGTCCCACCACAAGTTGAGATGTGTCGATCTCCAAAGTCTGCTGGTGGCCCTCTGGGTCATTGATGGCGTGTGGTGGCGATGCCAGCCCAACATCATGCTACTAGAATTCCATCAGTGTCCAAACCACCACCACAGCTCGTTTGTTTCCAGTAAAATGGCTGACTGGGTGCTGTTGTGCTGCCTTGTGTTCTCTAGCTGCTACTCTCATGGGGGCCCTCTAAACAAACAGTTACCAACAACAAAAAGGGAGCACAGGCAGCTAGAGAGGTAGGAAGAGGGAGTGGACCGAAACCAGTACAGTGGAAAGAGTAGTCAGGGGCTGGCTGTGTGTGTGTGTGTGTGTGTGTGTGTGTTAGGGGAAGGGTGTGGGGACGGGGCAGACAGAGAGCAAAGAGAGAAAGGGGAAGGTCCAATGTCGACTGCGGCTATTGTCTCATTCTGACTGACACTCTGGGCTGAGAGATGCTTCCAAGGGGGAGGGGTCCACCAGGCGTGGCGGACAGGGGCTCGGACCAATCACGATAATGGTGCTCTGAAAGACAATGAGAGCGAGGTAGGTGGTTAAGAAGTTGTTACGATTGACATCCTATAATAATCTATTGTTGCTGCTAGCATCTTTCCCAATTAGACTAACTGTTTACCACATACATGATGCACAGCCGGAACAAACAGCTTGTTTGTTTTCAGCTAAACAGACCAGCTGGAGAGAGCCAGGAGGAATCAGGCATAACAGGAACTCCAATACGGACGCCTTCAAAGAGAACAGACTGCTGGCAGCAACCGAGGAGCAGAAAGAAACACAAGCTCAGAAGCGATGCAGAGAATCAAGATAGAAAGCAGTGGACGTTCTAGCTCTAGGAAAAGGTCCTACTACTACCACTATCCCTCAGGCAGACCATAGAACGATTGTGGGTCGTTAAACGGTCCTGCTACTTGTGCTCGCGTAATCCTCCTTCCTTGTGATGGCTATCGCTTGGAGAATACCCGACACGTCGGCACTCACGAATCAATTAGTGCACATTAAAGACGCCAGCCTCAGACTAACTCTAATCCTAATCCCACATGGAGAGCCCAGGGATTGGCAGAATGGTAGAGAGATAGAGTTGCAGAAAACAGGATGAGAGTCAATGGGCGAGGGTGTGTGCATGTATAATAATGATATGTATCAGGGTTTCTGTTAGCCAGTAACAGCAGGCTTTTGGCCATAAAAAAACATTTAAACGCCGATAAATGAAATTGGCACCAATTTGCCCCCCCCCCCCAAAAAAACATTGCGAAATAATGCTTTTTTGCCTACTCATTGATGGAAATATATTTGACCAGTCATGCATATCGGTCTATGGGTTAATATGCATAATTTTGTAGAATTAAATTGGTACGTATATTCTTTATGCATCACACGCACAATACAGCCTTTTTGTCCCACAGTTGACAGTGCATGTCAGAGCAAAAACTAAGCCATGAGGTCAAAGGATTTGTCCGTAGAGCTCTGAGACAGGATTGTGTCAAGGCACAGATCTGGGGAAGGGTACCAAAAAATATATTCCTTTTTGAAGGTCCCCAAGAACACAGTGGCCTCCATCTTTCTTAAATGGAAGAAGTTCGGAACCACCAAGACTCTTTCTAGAGCTGACCGCCTGGCCAAACTGAGCAATCGAGGGAGAAGGGCCTTGCTCATGGAGGTGACAAAGAACCCGATGGTCACCCTGACAGAGCTCCAGAGTTCCTCTGCAGCACGCCACCAATCAGGTCTTTATGGTAGAGTGGCCAGACGGAAGCCACTCCTCAGTAAAAGGCACATGACAGCGCGTTTGGAGTTTGCCAAAACGTACCTAAAGGACTCGCAGATGACCATGAGAAGCAAGATTCTCTAGTCTGATGAAACCAAGATTGGTCTGAATGCCAAGCATCACACCTGGATGAAACCTGGCACCATCCCTACGGTGAAGCATGGTGGTGGCAGCATCATGCTGTGGGGATGTTTTTCAGGTGCAGGGAGACTAGTCAGGATTGAGGGAAAGATGAACGGAGCAAAGTACAGAGAGATCCTTGATGAAAACCTGCTCCAGAGCGCTCAGGACGGTTGACCTTCAAAACAGGACAACGACCCTAAGCACAGTCAAGATAACACAGGTGTGGCTTCGGGACAAGTCTCTGAATGTCATTGAGTGGCCCAGCCAGAGCCCGATCGAACGTGTCTGGAGAAACCTGAAAATAATGTAGCTGTACAGCGACGCTCCCCATCCAACCGGACAGAGCTTGAAAGGATCTGCAGAGAAGAATGGGAGAAACTCACCAAATACAGGTGTGCCAAGCTTGTAGTGTCATACCCAAGAAGACCTGGGACAAATCGCTGCCAAAATGTGCTTCAACAAAGGACTGGGTAAAGGGTCTGATGTAGATGTCATCAAGTTAAAAAAAAATACTACAATACTAAAACTACAAATTTGCACAACCTGTTTTTGCTTTGTCATTATGGGGCATTGTGTGTAGATTGAGGGGGAAACACTATTTCATACATTTTAGAACAAGGCTGTAATTTGGAAAAAGGGGTCTGAATTCTTTCCGAATGCACTGTAATTGCTTGAAACCTGAATGTTTTACTACATATTAAGAGGCATGTTTAACCTTGCTTCAAAGTAGCCTAGACAAAATCTGACCATATCCGTGGAGGCAATTATTTTATACAGACATCCATATGCCATTGATACTAGTAGCCTATTTCTCTCATGTGCCATCAACTTTGTTTCATTGTCCAGTAGCCAAATGCACATTCACACGTTGCCTTGTGTGCATTGTTGCACTAATAATGGTAAGAAAAAATTGGTTTATCAACATTTTAAACTAAACGTTCTTATCCGTCGCATCAGATTCATTGCTTTTTAACGTTGTTCTATGTAGCCTAGGTCTACTGGTTGTATGAATTTAGGATCCATCATCCCACAACTGTCCCAGAGTCTATTTGGGCCATTTCCTTCTCGACGAGCTGACCAATAAAAATAGGTAAACTTTACTATAGTGGATGGTAGATTGATATAGGCTCACAGGCAGTGCATCAATAAGGCTAGGGGAAGCTAAGCTTTCCTTAAGAAAATTAAAATCGGCAAAATTATGTAGCCTTATTAGCAAACTCCTCTCCAGAAATAAAAATAATTCAAAAAAAGTAATATACAACAAATTACAGGGTAGCCTACTCTGCTGACACTGACAAACAATCAATAACAACTACGTTGTCCATATAATAGGCCAATGAGAAGGGGAGACACAAATACAATATGACATCCATCTAAACTGGAGGAGGACATTTTACAAAAACAATATTTTAAGTGGCAGTGAGCCAACAATGATAAAGAGTGAATATGCACAGTCACCAGTGATAGGGCCGATGCTCTCCACTGGTCCCAATAAGATGGGTCTACTATTGTTGTTCGCTCAACTAAAAGACAGATTAGTCTTTTCATTGTCTTTACAGCAATAGCCATTTGCTTTCCACACTGTCTTCCCATGATTTGTATTTTGAAATATTGCAATATCCCTGACTGGGCCTCTTCACTGACGGTCGCAACTCCAATCATATTTTTCCTTTCGTTTATTTAGCAATTTTTTTTTGTACTTTTTTTTTTTTTTTCTGCTAAATGACTTAAATGTAAATGTAAATGTACTTTTTTGAAACACTGCATTGTTGGTTAAGGGCACTTAACTTCTTATGGCTGCAAGGGGCAGTATTGAGTAGCCTGATAAAATGTGTCCATTTCAAACGGCCTCGTACTCAATTCTTGCTCGTACAATATGCATATTATTATTACTATTGGATAGAAAACACTCTAGTTTCTAAAACCGTTTGAATTATTTCTCTGAGTGAAACAGAACTCATTCTGCAGCACCTTTCCTGACCCGGAAGTTCAAAGTCTGAAATCGATGCTCTCTTCCTCTTCCTGCCTATAAATGGGCACAAGAGCTATTAGTATACATGCACGTCATACACCTTCCTCTGGGTGTCAAGAAGGCTGTGAGAGAAGAAATTAGGTGATTATCTCGATCTGGGATGGAATAAATCCTCTTGGAATGACGTGTACCCCATTTCTGGTACTCTGAAGAACGCGATTTGGACAGTGGGGTTGCCTTTTGTTTTGCTGACGTTATAGGCGACTATTATTTCCGGCTTTGATTTCATTTGATACATGTCACCATATCATCGTAAAGTATGTTTTTTCAATATAGTTTCATCAGATTATTTAAATTTTTTCGGGAGTTTTGCCGTGTTCCGTTCTCTTCCGTTTGTTTACATGGAGAGATCCGTGCAACCCGGCTAGCACGCTTGCTAAATGGAGAGAGAAAGTTGCCATTCTGAATCCAAACAACGACTCATCTGGACAAAGGACACCTTGTTCAACATTCTGATGAAAGATCAGCAAAAGTAAGACCCATTTTATGATGTTGTTTCATATATCTGTCGTAGTCGCCCAAGTGTTTCTGGCTATTGTGCTAAGCTAATATAACGCTACATTTTGTTTTCGCTGTAAAACACTTAATAAATCTGAAATATTGTCTGGCATCACAAGATGCCTGTCTGTCATTTGCTGTACACTATGTATTTTTCAGAAATGTTTTATGATGAGTAATTAGGTATTTGACGTTGGTGTCTGTAAATATTATGGCTGCTTTCGGTGCAATTTCTGAATGTAGCTGCAATGTAAACTATGATTTATACCTGAAATATGTACATTTAAAAAAATAAAAACATATGCTATACAATAAATATGTTATCAGACTGTCATCTGATGAGGTTGTTTCTTGGTTAGTGGCTATTTATATCTTTATTTGGCCGAATTTGTGATAGCTACTGATGGAGTCAAAAACTGATGGAGTAATAAAAGTGTCTTCTTTAAGAGTCTTTTGCTAACGTGGTTAGCTAATAGATTTACATATTTTTGTCTTCCCTGTAAAACATTTTAAAAATCGGACATGTTGGCTGGATTCACGAGATGTGTACCTTTCATGTATTGGACTTGTTAATGTGTGAAAGTTAAATATTAAAAAAATATATATTTTGAATTTCGCGCCCTGCATTTGAAGTGGCTGTTGTCATAAGTGTACCGACGTCGGGCTTGCACGCCAAACAGGTTAAGTAATCAATTCACGGTGAAGTCTATACCTGTTGTATTTGGCGCATATGACAAAACATTTGACTTTAAATTATCTATTTGTTATTTGCAGCACGCGCTGACCAAATTGCGCGGACTGCCTTTCCTTCCGACTGTAGGCTTGTTTTTTAGTTTTTTTAAGGCAAGGGTCAGCTAAAGATCCTCTGTGGCCAAATCATGCTTTTAGTAGCCTATTTTATAAAAGTATTTTATACACACACACAGCTAATGTCAAACGCAGTAGAATTGCATGAAATTAGTTTTTCCCATGCAAAGAAATAAACTTATCCGACCGACTATTGCCGAGGCCTCTACACTACACGCGCTCAGCCATGCATTGAGCAGTCTGAGTATTATTATTAGCCTAAATGACTATCCAATCTACTCATCACATTACAAATAGTAGGCTCTCTTACATCGCATTTGCAGATTTATGATGCATGGAATGCTATATTATAATGGTGCATTTTAATGGTGAAAATGTGCTTCCCCAAACTTGAAACTCGTGCTCGGCCTATGCTAGTGATTGGGTTTGTTTCTCATCTTGTTGGCTGAGGGAAAGTAAATGTGGACAGTTATTTTAACATCTTCAAAGTACACGGTAAGGATACATGTCCTCAACTTACATTTTCTGTTAAGATGAATTACCATATTCTAAATGTGATTGTCATTCTGAGCACCGTGGGTGGACGCCCTATTCAGGTTACGCACCCAATGCACATGGGTTCGGTACATTTCTCAAATGTCTGGTAAATTAAAGTGCTGCTGGTCAAATGTCCGGCGCCACATTTTCATAACAGAAACCCTGATATGCGTGTGTGTGATCTGAAAATGTGAGCACATCAGTTTCAACAGAAATCTCCCTTACCCCACCTTTTCAGCTTCAATACTCCTTAATCCCCAGACAATGAGGAAACAAGTTCATTAGACAGACAGCGAAATGGAAAGACAAGAGGGTGATAGCATGACATGAGTCGGCAAAATGTGTAGATACTGGAACAGGAAGGAGAGAACTAGAAAGAGGGAGGGAGTGAGGAGAGAAAGAAGGAAAAAAAACATTTGCTTTGATGAGTACTTTTTTGTTTGCAACTTTAAATATGAGCAGATGGAAGGTGGAACTTCTCAGGCAGTCCTCTCAAATGAGTGTGGCCAGCAGCATCACGTAGAGCGCAACCATATAGGCATAGTGGCCAAATCCTTAGACCAAACATGATACCCTTCATTTACTACGGTTTAAATGCACACTATACTACCGTATGTCCAATGTCCACTGCAGTTTCACAGGTGTTTACATGAATAGTCAGGGTGTGTATAGTATCATCCCAGCCCGATTAAGTGCTCAGGTGCCGTATTGACTTGAAATGGGATATAGGGTTGCTGCCTGGGATATAGTGTAGCAGGACAACTTGGCAGCTGGCAACTCCCTTGACAAAGCCAGGGCCTTGCCTTCTCAGCACACATATAAAAAAAAAGAGCCAGTGACTTGATTTAGATGCCCCTGTTCCTCAGGCTATGTGATGCTATGTGAGGGAATCTGAGAATGACAAAAGGAGAGGGAGAGAGGAAGCAGAGTAGGCCCAATGCAAGTGGCTAGTTTAGTTGTCTCACCAGCGTTCAATCTAGGCTGCATTCCCTCGCTCTCGAGTCTCGACATTTGAAAGTCAAAGAGGTAGAACTGGCATCACTAGCTCATGCAGGCACGAGTCAGCCAAAACAAACATCTTCCCTCCAGTGTTCTTCCACCTCCTCACGTCACCCCCTCCCTCCTCAGACTGTAAAGCAGCACACACTTTAGACTGAGTGATGGCAGCTATGGAAGATTACAGGCAAGATATGGGACAATCCTTTTCTGCCTGGAGCCATCAATATTACATGCATACTGTATGTACACATGCATACTCTCAAACACTGGAATGGATGAGAGAATAGTAGACAGCGAGGGGGACGAGGAAAGAGAGAAATGAGGTGGGGAGGGATGGAAGGGTAGCAGAGAGAGCGAGAAGTATGCAAAATGTACACTGCTCAAAAAAATAAAGGGAAAACTAAACACAATGTAACTCCAAGTCAATCACACTTCTGTGAAATCAAACTATCCACTTAGGAAGCAACACTGATTGACAATAAATTTCACATGCTGTTGTGCAAATGGAATAGACAACAGGTGGAAATTATAGGCAATTAGCAAGACACCTCCAATAAAGGAGTGGTTCTGCAGGTGATGACCACAGACCACTTCTTAGTTCCTATGCTTCCTGGCTGATGTTTTGGTCACTTTTGAATGCTGGCGGTGCTTTCACTCTAGTGGTAGCATGAGACGGAGGAGGGCAACAACCCAGCAGCAGGACCGCTAACTCCGCCTTTGTGCAAGGAGGAGCACTGCCAGAGCCCTGCAAGATGGCCTCCAGCAGGCCACAAATGTGCATGTGTCTGCTCAAACGGTCAGAAACAGACTCCATGAGGGTGGTATGAGGGCCCGACGTCCACAGGTGGGGGTTGTGCTTACAGCCCAACACCGTGCAGGACGTTTGGCATTTGCCAGAGAACACCAAGATTGGCAAATTCGCCACTGGCGCCCTGTGCGCTTCACAGATGAAAGCAGGTTCACACTGAGCACATGAGCACATGTGACAGACGTGACAGTCTGGAGACGCCGTGGAGAACGTTCTGCTGCCTGCAACATCCTCCAGCATGACCGGTTTGGCGGTGGGCCAGTCATGGTGTGGCATTTCTTTGTGGGGCCGCACAGCCCTCCATGTGCTTACCAGAGGTAGCCTGACTGCCATTAGGTACCGAGATGAGATCCTCAGACCCCTTGTGAGACCATATGCTGACACATGCACATTTGTGGCCTGCTGGAGGTCATTTTGCAGGGCTCTGGCAGTGCTCCTCCTTGCACAAAGGCGGAGGTAGCGGTCCTGCTGCTGGGTTGTTGCCCTCCTACGGCCTCCTCCACGTCTCCTGATATACTGGCCTGTCTCTGGTAGCGCCTCCATGGTCTGGACACTACGCTGACAGACACAGCAAACCTTTTTTGCTGTGAGGATGATTTATTGTCAGGCTGATTTATTGTCAATCAGTGTTGCTTCCTAAGTGGACAGTTTGATTTCACAGAAGTGTGATTGACTTGGAGTTACATTGTGTTGTTTAAGTGGTCCCTTTATTTTTTTGAGCAGTGTATATATAAATCATTATCTAAGGATCTCTGTTAGCGTGGCTGGTTATTCAGGATCCCACGCATGCGCAGTCCATAGCCAGGCAGCCGACCAGCGCACAGGGGATCCACTAAGAGACCCGCAGTCCCGGGGAGCAGTCAGCTCAACAGACTGCTGGGAAATATAGGACGACCCCCCCCCCCCCCCCCCCCCCCGCAAAAAGCAAAGCAGCGCAATAGAAGAGAAGAAAAGAGTGACGGAAAGTGGAAATATGTAGCCAAGTACTTGAAAACATCTGGTGTGTGTCTGTCTCAAAGGAGAGCTGCAGAGCAGCAGCGGGGGTGTAGGAGTGGGAGGAAGAGGATGGGGTAGAAACAGTTGATAGGCCTTGCGTTAGTCTGCCGCCTGTGAATCAAAGCCTTAACCTGCCGGAGCAGAGCGGGATGCCAGACACGAAGAGAAGGATGAGGGACTGGAGCGATGCCATGTTCGGCTGATTAGAGGAACGCGTACTATATCCATCCATCCGTCAGCATCTGTCAGCTGTGGAAGACTGTGCTCTCCAGCTTTAACCTTGTGATCTCTGTAGTCTGCAAATCTGCTCCAAAACAGCTTTGAAGCTTGGGCGGAAAAGGCCCTCAAATCCTTGCACTCTATTCAGAACCATTCAGTTCTACACACTGAAGATAGGCTCCACTGAGAGTCATGCAGACTTCTGCTACGTTTCACCTCAGATTATCAAAAGAACCGTACCAAAATATCACCTGCCGCCAGTGTTCGATTACGAAGCAAACTGCGACAAATACTATACCTGTCAAGCCTGTCTGATGAAGTTACTGGTCATATCCACTATCTAGTTTCACTAGCTCATTCTTTTTTTATTGCCATGAGTCACAAGACGTCTCCATGTGTCACCTCTTGCTCAACAAACCTGTTATCACCCCGTGGGAGCATATAGGAGGAAAGAAGATACGGTATGAACAAAGCTAACAGAAATCATGTGAGGGGAAAGAGTAGACGAAACAGCTCTCCCCCCTCAGCTCACTACCACTCTCAGGTGTAAGGTGACAATACACAATAGGGAGACACACCAGACCGAAACTGCTACAGACCTATATCTAACCTACCCTGCCTTTCTAAGGTCTTCGAAAACCAAGTTAAAAAGATTACCAACCATTTCGAATCCCACCGTACCTTCTCCGCTATGCAATCTGGTTTCAGAGCTGGTCATGGGTGCACCTCAAGGTCCTAAACGATATAGTGTCTTTGGAGTCATATTGCACTTCCTAAGGCTTCCACTAGATGTCAACAGTCTTTAGAACCTTATTTGATGCTTCTACTGTGACGAATGAGGGAAGGAGAGCTCTGAGTCAGGTGTCTGGCATGAGCTGACCACGCACGCTCCCGTGAGAGCGACCTGCGTTCCATCGCATTTCTGAAGACAAAGGAATTCTCCGGTTGAAACATTATTGAAGATTTATGTTAAAAACATCCTAAAGATTGATTCTATACATCGTTTGACATGTTTCTACAAACTGTAATGGAATTTTTTGACTTTGTCTGGACCTAGTGCCTGCGCATTTGGATTACTGTACTAAACGCGCAAACAAAAAGGAGGTATTTGGACAAATTATGGACGTTATCGAACAAAACAAAAATTTATTGTGGAACTGGGATTCCTGGGAGTGCATTCTGATGAAGATCAAAGGTAAGTGAATATTTATAATACTATTTCTGGCTTCTGTTGACTCCACCACATGGCGGATATCTGTATGGCTTGTTTGGGCTCTGAGCGCTGTACCCAGATTATAGCATGGTGTGCTATTTTCTATAAAGTTTTTTTTTTTTTTTATCTGACACAGCGGTTGCATTAAGGAGAAGTTTATCTAAAGTTCCATGTATAATACTTTTATCAATGTTTATTATGAGTGTTTCTGTAAATTGACGTGGCTCTCTGCAAAATCACTGGATGTTTTGGAGGCAAAACATTAATGAACATAACACACCAATGTAAACTAAGATTTTTGGATATAAATATGAACTTTATCGAACAAAACATACATTTATTGTGTAACATGAAGTCCTATGAGTGTCATCTGATAAAATTCATCACTAACCTTTGATGATCTTCATCTCCATTTCTGCTTTTTGTGACTCCTCTCTTTGGCTGGAAAAATGGCTGTGTTATTCTGTGAATAGGCACTCACCTAACATAATCGTTTGGTGTGCTTTCGCCGTAAAGCCTTTATGAAACCGGACACTGTGGCTGGATTTACAACAAGTTTGTATGCTTGTATGTTTGAGGAATTTTAATTGTGAGATTTGTTTGGATTTGGCGCCCTGCAGTTTGCGCCAAATTCAAAACCAAACAATTATGTTAGGTGAGTGCCTATTCACAGAATAACAAAGCCATTTTTCCAGCCAAAGAGAGGAGTCACAAAAAGCAGAAATATAGATAAAATTAATCACTAACCTTTGATGATCTTCATCAGATGACACTCATAGGACTTCATGTTACACAATACATGTATGTTTTGTTCGATAAAGTTCATATTTATGTCCAAAAATCTCAGTTTACATTGGCGCCTTACGTTCAGAAGTTCCAAAACATCCTTTGATTTTGCAGAGAGCCACATCAATTTACAGGAATACTCATAATAAACATTGATAAAAGATACAACTGTTATGCATGGAATTTTAGATGCACTTCTCCTTCCTGCCACTAGGGGGGTGCCATTTCGACATAGCACAAATGTGTACCCAATGTAAACGGCCTCGTACTCAATTCTTGCTCGTACAATATGCATATTATTCTTACTATTGGATAGAAAACACTCTAGTTTCTAAAACCGTTGGAATTATGTCTGTGGGTGAAACAGAACTCTCTCTGCAGCAAAATCCATGACAGGAACTGCGAAGGTCTGAAAACTAGGCTCTGCTCTCGGATCAGTTTTAAGATCTGTGTGTATCCTATGGGTCGACATGAACTGCACCCGCCTTCCCCTGGATGTCAGTAACCAATGAGAAGTGGAATGGATTTTCTGCGTAGCTCCCAGAGGTTATAAAAGGCCAAGGAGCGAGAGGACCTATCTTTCAACGCTCGCCATTACGCAAAGCAAGACCTCAGAATGGCATTTTGGAACGCTCAGTTATTGACCTTAGAAATATCCGTCTGTAATTTAATTCGTTTTAGGTGTTAGAAACATGATAACGAAGTTATTTTAAACCGAGTATTATATTGCTATTTTCGGAATTTCCTTAGTATTGAGTATAACGTTTTGGACATGCTGTTTGGTATAGCTACTTGTTAGCTGCTACTTCCGAATTTGAACACAACTTTTTACAACCAAGCAACAATTCTTTTGGACAAAGGACCACTTCGCCAAGATTCTGATGGAAGCTCGTCCAAAAGTAAGAGCTATTTATGATGTTATTCCGTATTTATGTGGAAAAATGTGAACGTATTTGTCGGCCATTATTGCGGCACTAGTCTGGCTGTAACGCACACTGTATGTCTAATAACGTTAATTTTAAAAATCGAACTCAGCGATTGCATTAAGAACTAATTTGTCTTTCAATTGCTGTCCAACCTGTATTTTTTTTGTCAAGTTTATGAATAGCTTTCGATAAGAGTAGGTGCCTTTCCAAGATGGCGCCGGCCAGAATGCATGCCCTGTTGCTACTGATCACATTGTATAACCACGGTGTGTGCTGCTAAATATGCACATTTTCGAACAAAACCTATATGGATTGTGTAATATGATGTTACAGGACTGTCATCTGAAGAATTCTGAGAAGGTTAGTGAAAAAATGAATAGCGTTTGGTGGTTTATATTGTTATTGCTATTTTTGCCTTGAATCAATGCTGCTGTGTGACTGATTATTGTAGTAAGCTAAGATAACGCTATATTGTGTTTTCGCTGTAAAACACTTAGAAGATCTGACATATTGGCTATATTCACATGATCTGTGTCTTTGTGATAGCTACCTATGCAGGAAAAAGATGGTGGACAAAAAAAGTTGTGTCTTTTGCTATCGTGGTTAGCTAATAGATTTACATATTGTCTTCCCTGTAAAACATTTAAAAAAATCAGAGATGATGGCTTGAATCACAAGATCTGTATCTTTCATTTGGTGTCTTGGACTTGTGATTTCATGAACATTTTATTTTATGATATCCCTGTAACTTTAGGCTAGGCTATGCTAGTCAGCTTTTGTGATGGGGGTGCTCCCGGATCCGGGTTTGTGAGGCGTTAGAGGTTAACCTCTACAGAGTACCTAACCCGGATCCGGGAGCACCCCCCCCCCCCCCCCCCCCACACACACTGATTAGCATCGCTAGCATAGCGTCACAATTAAATAGTAGCATCTAAATATCATTAAATCACAAGTCCAAGACACCCAATGAAAGACACAGATCTTGTGAATAAAACCACCATTTCAGATTTTTCAAATGTTTTACAGGGAAGACACAATATGTAAATCTATTAGCTAAACACGTTAGCAAAAGACACCATTTTCTTACTCCAACAGTTTCTTACTCCATCAGGTGCTATCACCAATTCGGCTAAACTAAGATATTGATAGCCACTAACCAACAAACAAATTCATAAGATGACAGTCTGATAACATATTTATGGTATAGCATAGTTTTTTTTTTTTAAATGTGCATTTTTCAGGTATAAATCACAGTTCTACATTGCAGCTGCAATCTGATATAGTGCTGATGCAGCTAGAACAATTACAGAGACCAACGTTATATAACTAATTACTTGTCTTAAAACATTTCAGAAAAAATACACAGCGTACAGACATTGAAAGCCCAACATCTGGTGAATCCAAACAATATTTCAGATTTTTTAAATGTTTTATAGCGAAAACAAAATGTAGCGCTAAATTAGCATAACCAGGCCAGCCAGAACCAGCTGGACGCGCCCGACCAGTTCACATGCACGACAGATATATGAAATAACATCGTAAATTGGTTCTTACTATTGCTGATCTTTCATCAGAATGTTGATCAAGGTGTCCTTAGTCCTGATGAGTCGTTCAATCCATTCACAATGGCAACTTCCCCTCTTCATTTAGCCTGGGTACTGGTCGACTGGCACGGTCCCTGTCCAAAGTTAAAAAACTCAAAGAACGGAACACGGCAAAACTCCCGAAAAAATTCTAATAATCTGATTAAACTATATTGAAAAAACATACATTACGGTGATATGGTCACATGTATCAAACAAACTTCGAGACGGAGATAGTTTTCATCCGTAACGTCAGTATAACAAAAGACAATGGCAGCTCTAAGACGCGCTTCTGAGAAAACCGGAAGTTGTCGGTCACGCTAAAGAAATAGGTCTTATTTCACGTCAGTACAAGATAAACAAAAAATTTCTCCTCTGACAACTTCCTGACACCCGGAGGAAGAAGAATGAAGTGTGTTTCGGGTCATAGGTGGCATGACCATATATAGGCAGAGCGTTGAAGCGAGCATACACATCTTGCAATCTTCTTCTGGCTCAGGGAAAGTGCTGTGAAATGACCTGTGTTTCACTCAGAGACGAAATTGGAACGGTTTTAGAAACCATAGCTTGTTTTCTATCCAATGGTATATGGTTATATGCATATAGTAACAGCAATAATTGAATAAGAGGCAGTTTAATCTGTAGAGGCAATTATGCTAATGCGAAACAGCACCCCCTGTATTCTCAAGAAGTTAATGCAACCGCTGTGTCAGATTTCAAAAAAGCTTTACGAAAAAAGCAAACCATGCAATAATCTGAGTTGGTGCTCAGAGCCCAATCAAGACGCAAATATATCCGCCATATTATGCAGTCAACAGAAGTAACATTATAAACATTCACTTACCTTTGATGATCTTCATCAGAATGCACTCCCAGGAATCCCAGTTCCACAATAAATGTTTGTTTTATTCGATAATGTCCGTCATTTGTCCAAATTCCTCCTTGTTGTTCTAGCGTTCAACTCACGACGCGCGGGCAGGTCCAGCGGAAAGTACTGACGAAAAGTTTAAAGTTTTATTACAGTCCGTAAAAACATGACAAACGAAGTATTGAATCAATCTTTAGGATGTTTTTAACATAATTCTTCAATAATGTTCCAACCGGAGTATTCCATTGTCTTCAGAAGTGCGATGGAACAGAGCTCGCTCTCACGTGAACGCGCATGGTCAGGGCATGTTCAGGTCATGATAGACCTGACTCCTTCCTCTCTCCTTCGGCCCCACTTCACAGTAGAAGCATCAGACAAGGTTCTAACGACTGTTGACATCTAGTGGAAGCCTTAGGAAGTGCAACATTACCAATATCCCACTGTATCTTCAATAGGAGCGGAGTTGAAAATCGATCAACCTCAGATTTCCCACTTCCTGGTTGGATTTCTTCTCATGTTTTTGTCTGCCATATGAGTGCTGTTATACTCACAGACATCATTCAAACAGTTTTAGAAACTTCAGAGTGTTTTCTATCCAAATCTACTAATAATATGCATATTCTAGCTTTTATGGCTTTGTAGCAGGCCGTTTACTCTGGGCATGATTTTCATCTGGACGTGAAAATACTGCCCCCTACCCCAAAGAAGTTACGCATCTCCAATCCAAAATGAAATCTAGAATTGGCTTCCTATTTCGCAACAAAGCATCCTCATGCTGCCAAACATACCCTCGTAAAACTGACCATCCTACCGATCCTCGACTTCGGCGATGTAATTTACAAAATAGCCTCTAACACTCTACTCAACAAATTGGATGCAGTCTATCACAGTGCCATCCGTTTTGTCACCAAAGCCCCATATACTACCCACCACTGCGACCTGTACGCTCTCGCTGGCTGGCCCTTGCTTTATACTCGTCGCCAAACCCACTGGCTCCAGGTCATCTAGAAGTCGTTACTAGGTAAAGCCTTGCCTTATCTCAGCTCACTGGTCACCATAGCAGCACCCACTCGTAGCACACGCTCCAGCAGGTATTTTTCACTGGTCAACCCCAAAGCCAATTCCTCCTTTGGCCGCCTTTCCTTACAGTTCTCTGCTGCCTATGACTGAAACGAAATGCAAAAATCACTGAAGCTGGAGACTCATATCTCCCTCACTAACTTTAAGCACCAGCTGTCAGAGCAGCTCACAGATCACATAGCCCATCTGTAAATAGCCTATCCAACTACCTCATCCCCATACTGTTATATATATTTTGTTTGCTCCTTTGCACCCCAGTATCTCTACTTGCACATTCATCTTCTGCACTTCTATCACTCCAGTGTTTAATGGCTATATTGTAATTACTACGCCACCATGGCCTATTTATTGCCTTACCTCCTTTATCTTACCTCATTTGCACACACGATACATAGACTTTTTCTACTGTATGTTTGTTTATTCCATGTGTAACTCTGTGTTGTTGTATGTGTCGAACTGCTTTGCTTTATCTTGGCCAGGTCGCAGTTGTAAATGAGAACTTGTTCTCAACTAGCCTACCTGGTTAAATAAAGGTGAAATTTAAAAAACAAGCTATCCATATTCAATTACTAAACAGCTCAACTGAAATCCTTGAGGACGGTTCCTGACTCCTGAGGATGTGATATGACCATTGTGATATAGGCTAGCCTAGGACGTGAGAAAACTTAGGCTCCTTCCCAGTCTGTGGTATCAACGCAGGAAGAGGCTTGAGCCAGAGACCAGCTCAGTTTGCACTGCCCTGAGCATCAATATGCACCAGAAAATGTGCTTTGTGACAAGAGCATTACCTTTACTTGACTGCCAAGACAAGGGAAAACTGTTCATATTTGGATAACCATTGGCTATAAGGCCAACCCTACATTCTAAAAAAGAAAAATAGCCTACAAAGATACAGTAGATAGCTCTTCCACTAAACAAGTCCAGGCAATTAAAACATTAGCATACAGTGTGAAAAAAAGTGTCAGCATATTAATGAGGGCTAGCGCCCTTGTCATAGCAACCCATGGCAACACACTGGCCATTCATTGTCAGTGCAGCTGGTACATGTCTCTTTAGCTGCTCCCTCAGGTCTGAGTCCACTGGGACAGGCTCACTACTGAAGAGAAAAAAAGAAAATTATCTCTACAGCCTCTCCTTTACTGTCTGCTGCTGCTTGGGTTGTAACTAGTTTGAGTAGTTTCCATAGCGCAAAGTTCATTTGTGGCTCGGGCACACACGCACCTCTGGGACAGCCCTCATTGCAACCATGATGACAAGCTGCACGACTCAGTAACTAAGCAATGACAACCATAGGGACCAACCAGAAAAACTGAGGATAACCACGTAAACATTACAAAAAGGGCACTAAGAGTCACAGTCATGAACGTTGAATGTGTTGCCTAGCCACCGCTACTATCATTCCAGAGTACTGGACAGAAAACATAAAGATGGCAGCCTGGGAAGAGTTCAACATCATTGTTAGATTGTGTTGGGGGAAAATGTAATGTCTTGCCCTGATTGGACCGAAAAGGAGCAGGGTCATGGATCTGACAAATAGGAAGGCTAACACTAATGAAACAGCCACAAGTATCAACAGGGATTGGCATAACAAGTTGCCTTGTCACCTAGGGCAAGTGAACTGAGCAGTCATGCAAGTTGAGCATGCTCTGTGGTTGTTCCATTGAAAACAACAAAAATGTGTAGTTCATTCACTACGTTCATATAAAATCACATTCATATAAAATACAGAATATTGCATTTCTGCATGTAAGTGATCATATCTGACAGGCAACCAAAAGCCTACTCCTTACTTGGCTAATGGGCAAGTGCACTTCAGACCCTAAAAGGGATACTTCAGGATTTTGGCAACCAAGCCCTTTATCTACTTCCCCAGAGTCCAATGAACTTGTGGATACCATTTCTATGTCTCTGTGTGCAGTTGGAAAGAAATTGATAACTAGCGTTAGCACAATTGCTAACTAGCATTGGTGCAAAGACTGGAAGTCTATGGTAACTGCTAGCCTACCAGTAGATACCATAGACTTTGTCATTGCGCTAAAGCTAGTTAGCATTAGCGCACAACACTACCTCCAACTTCCTTCATACTGGATGCAGAGACATAAAAATGATATCCATGAGTTCATCTGACTCTGTCCCTTTAAAATGTCCAATACCTGTTGAAGGGTAGCAAATGAATGGTCACACAGCACTGGTTGGCTGATTGTGTAAACAGTAGTTCGCTAACTGTTGTAAGAATGTTGTTAAAATCCTGTTTTTGCATGTTCAGCATCAAACTGTAGGTATCAAAGGCCAAATAGGTGAAGCATGTCATTGCAGTCTCTTCCACAAATGGAGAAACTCCTCCAAGTAACACATTGCATGTACACTACGGTTCAAACGTTTGGGGTCACTTAGAAATGTCCTTGTTTTTGAAAGAAAAGCCCATCTTTTGTCCATTAAAATAACATCAAATTGATAAGAAATACAGTGTAGACATTGTTGTAAATGACTATTGTAGCTGGACACTGCTGATTTTAAAGGAATATCTACATAGGTGTACAGAGGCCCATTATCAGCAACCATCCCTCCTGTGTTCCAATGGCACGTTGTGCTAGCTAATCCAAGTTTATAATTTTAAAAGGCTAATTGCTCATTAGAAAACCCTTTTGCAATTATGTTAGCACCGCTGAAAACTGTTGTGCTAATTAAAGAAGCAAATAAACTGGCCTTCTTTAGACTAGTTGAGTATCTGGAGCATCAGCATTTGTGGGTTCGATTAGTCTATTCTTGTTCTGAGAAATGAAGGCTATTCCATGCGAGAAATTGCCAAGACACTGAAGATATCGTACAACGATGTGTACTACTCCCTTCACAGAACAGCGCAAACTGGCTCTAACCAGAATAGAAAGAGGAGTGGGAGGCCCCTGTGCACAACTGAGCAAGAGGACAAGTACATTAGAGTATCTAGTTTGAGAAACAGACGCCTTACAAGCCCTCTACCTCTTGACGCTAGGGGTCAGAGTTTTTTTTTTTTTTTTTTTTTTTTTTAAATAACGTTCAAGGTAAACGGACTATTACTCAGGTCCAGATCGTAGACTATGCATATAATTTACAGATTAGGATAGAAAACACTCCAAAGTTTCCAAAACTGTCAAAATATTGTCTGTGAGTATAACAAAACTGATTCTGCAGGCGAAAACCTGAGCCAATCTTACCCGGAAGTGATTTAAAAAAAAAAAAAGTTTTAATCTGTGTTTCCTGGCCCGTCTTTCTTCCATTTAAAGGGATATAAACCAAATTCGTTTTTCAATGGCTTCCTCAGGCTGTGACCAGGCTTTAGACATAGTTTCAGGCTTTTATTTTGAAAAATGAGTGAGATTTTTCAAAACTAGTCAGGTGTCCTCTGATTAGTTCCTGCACGCAAGAGGGGTAGCTCTCCATTTTCTTTCTCTCTTTTATTGAATAGGTTACGGTCCGGTTTAAATATTATCGATTATGTTTGTTAAAAACAACCTGAGGATTGATTATAAAAAACATTGGACATGTTTCTACGAACATGTCCAATGTACTTTTTGGAATTTGTCAAACGGAACGAGACTTTGGTTTTCTGAACATAACACGCAACCCAAATTTTTGTTATAAAAGTAGTATTTATCGAACAAAAATAACATTTGTTGTGTAACTGGGACTCTCGTGAGTGCAAACATCCGAAGATTATCAAAGGTAAGCGATTATTTTTATTGCTTTTCTGACCATGCTAATTTGGGGATAGCTGTTGTAGCATTGATTGATACTCACAAAAGCTTGGATTGCTTTCGCTGCAAAGCATATTTTCAAAATCTGACACGATAGGTGGATTAACAACAAGCTAAGCTGTGTTTTGATATATTTCACTTGTTATTGCATGATTATAAATATTGTTAGTAATATTTTGCACCCTGCAATTCAGCGGTTGTTTAGGAAAATGATCCCCCTAAAGGGATCCGCAGCGCAGAGAAGTTAAATAGTACCCGCAAAACACCAGTCTCAACATCAACAGTGAAGAGGCGACTCCGTGATGCTGGCCTTCTAGGCAGAGTTCCTCTGTCCAGTGTCTGTGATCTTTTGCCCATCTTAATCTTTTATTTTTATTGGCCAGTGAGATATGGCTTTTTCTTTGCAACTCTGGATTAGCTAACACAACGTGCCATTGGAACACAGGAGGGATGGTTGCTGATAATGGGCCTCTGTACACCTATGTAGATATTCCATAAAATAAAAAAAAATCTGCCGTTTCCAGCTACAATAGTCATTTACAACATTAACAATGTATTTCTTATCAATTTGATGTTATTTTAAATGGACAAAAAAATGTGCTTTTCTTTCAAAAACAAGGACATTTCTAAGTGATCCCAAACTTTTGAACGGTAATGTATGTCTGTACAGACCAGAGCTCAGTACGTTTTTACATTCTGGAATGTTCAATTGATCGCAAACGGTGCTATACTGAACGACCAGTTGAAAAACAGGGAGGGGTTGGGTTGTGGGTTCGGGAACGCTTTCAGCATGGCCACTGCCCTTTAAATACATCACTCATTGCTTCAAGCCACACCCACCAAATGGGGGCAATCGCACATCAATGTCTGTTCAAGAACGTTTTGGGGAAACGTGTCATTCAGTACAAACAGTTACAATTGCAAACGTAACAAACGTAACGTTTGCAACAGTTGCAAACGTTCAAGCGAACTGATCGCATCAGAACAGGATTCCACAAATTCAGTCTTGGGGTCACCCCTGGGTGCACGTTTTGGGTTTTTCCCTAGCACTACACAGCAGATTCAAATAAATCAATGAGTGATTAGTTGGTTATTTGAATCAGCTGTGTAGTGCTTGGGCAAAAACGAACACCCGCCCAGGACCAAGTTTGGAAACCCTGTGATAGGATCTTGCTGTTCAGCAGACATCTCCATTGATAAAGTCAGACTCTTATCCCATGAACAGCGTGTCTAGTCTAACGTTAGAGCCAGTATCCACTCAGTCAACCTGACAACTCTTGTGACAGGGTCTTTGTGGCCATTTCTCACTCTGGAAACTATTTACTACAGAGGAAGGAAGGTTTGCCCAGCTCAAATGACGCTGCCCAAAGCAAACGGATTACAGAACAGGTGTTATTTTTTATTTAACTAGGCAAGTCAGTTAAGAACAAATTCTTATTTACAAAGACAGCCTACCGGGGAACAGTGGGTTAACTGCCTTGTTCAGGGGCAGAATGACAGATTTTTACCTTGTCAGCTCGGGATTTGATCCAGCAACCTTTCAGTTACTGGCCCAACGGTCTAACCACTAGGCTACCTGCTGCCCCTTTTGTACACCTTCGAAAGATGGCAAACAGCCATGGCTGGGCAAATACAGAAAACAAAAGGCAGACCACTTTCTGAACTTGGTTGCACAAACCACTGTTTTAAAATTACATTCACTCCCTCCTAATCCTGTTTACAGAGGCTGCTAGGTGGATTTAAAATGATCCTGGTTCAGTAAGTGCACACAGGATGCGCCTAAACCTTGAGTATACAAGTCTTTCATCATAGCTGGTTGATTTTGTAAATACAGGCACTTTTGGATGTTAAATGTTTTTGAAAATGAACCTCTTGAAACTGCTTCTTTTCTCTCTGAATATGTTCTTCACTCTGTCTGGAAACAAGATCTAATAGAGTCTGAGACCATACCATTTAAATAAACAAAATGTTTTTATTGGTTTCCCCATATACCCGAGGGGAAATGTCATTGCCACCACTTCAAAAAATTTGCTATTTTAGTTGAAAAGGAAATTACATAAATTGTGCCTAAGGTATTTTATAGAACTTTTTTTTCATACAAGTTTTGATTACATGTATTTATCATTGTCATGTCTAAATGTCCATATAGGCCTTGAAGATACTCAGAAACATGTATTTACCGCATTAAAATCGTAATATTTTACATTATTTTAGAATTATCTTAAGAACAAGCATATAAGGTTCACATACAGGAAAAATAATCAATATCAACTGTAATTAATACCCATTTAACTCAAATATATACCGTGATAGTAATGACTTAGCATTGTGGTAATGACTCTGTGGTGGAAATGGCATTTCATATAAAACAGATGAGAAATACCATTAAACAATTTACTGTCACAGTAGTACATGTTTAATTTGTTGAAGATACAGAACAGACCATTTGTTCCGATTCATCCCAAAGGTGTTTGATGGGGTTGAGGTCAGGGCTTTGTGCATGCCAGTCAAGTTCTTCCACACCGATCTCAACAAACCATTTATGTATGGACCCCCCGGGTTTGTGCGCAGGGGCATTGGCCCTTTACTGTTTCAGCATAATTTCTCCAGACTGTTGTCACAAAGTTGAAAGCGCAAAATCGTCTAGAATGTCATTGTATGCTGGAGGGTTAAGATTTCCCATCATCGGAAACTAATGTCAGATAGTTAAGCATGGTTCACTCTAGAGAACGCGTTTCCACTGCTCCAGAGTCCAATGGCAGAGAGCTTTACACCACTCCAGCCGATGCTTGGCATTGTGCATGGTGATCTTATGCTTGGGCGGGGCTGCTCAGAAATGGAAACCCATTTCACGAAGTTCCCGACGAAGAGTTATTTTGCTGACGTTGCTTCCAGAGGCAGTGCGGAATTCGGTAGCGAATGTTGCAACCGAGGACAGACAATTTTTACGAGGGTCAGCAACTGGCAGTCCTGTTCTGTGAGCTTGTGTGGCCTACCACTTGTGGTTGAGCCGTTGTTGCTCCTAGACGTTTCCACTTCACAATAACAGCACTTACAGTTGACCAGCGCTGCTATAGCAAGGCTTAAATTTTATGAACTGACTTGTTGGAAATGGTGGCATCCTATGACTGTGCCACATTGAAAGTCGCTGCGCTCTTCAGTAAGGGCCATTCTACTGTCAATGTTTGTCTGTGGAGAATGCATGGCTGTGTGCTCAATTTTATTCACCTTTCAGCAACGGGTGTGGCTGAAATAGCAGAATCCACTATTTTGAAGGAGTGTCCACATACTTTTGTGTATATATAGTGTATGTCTTTGTCCTCTCCTTGGTTGATTTAGGGGGCATCTCATATAAAATAATTAAAGTCAGTAATAACCATAGTAAGTCACATAAATAGACATCACAATCACTCCGTCATCCTAACATAATACAAAATGTAATAGCAAATAAGTGTTCGATTTCAAATAATCATGATCATATGTAATTTGTCTTTTCAGGTCTTAAGGTTAGTAAAAATGTATGAACTAATACATTTCGTCATTATCACATTCTTTCCTTACCATCAGTTCATTATGTGGTGGTAATCACGTGTGGTGGGAATGACATGCCAACTCCAGTTGAACAGCTAGCATACAATGTATCCTAAATAAATAATTAAAACAATTTAAAAAATGTAACAAGTTGTTTTAATTATAGCCTACTTGGTAATGACATTCAATATAAATATTATATTTAACTTAATTTTCTATAATTTCCCAGCATCAAAATGTGAATTTCCCTCCATGTGCTCAGCTGTCACTAATCATATACATGGTAACAAAGTACACACACTTGAAAAAAACGTTATTATAATATACATTTGCTTGTCATGGTGGTAATGACAAAATACTTCAAGACCGTATTGTCTGTATTTTTTTTTAAAGTAACAAATGGCTTATGCACATCTAATATGCAGGTATCCTAGTAGTTAAGAGCGTTGGGCCAGTAACCGAAAGGTACCGAAAGGTTGCCAGATCGAATCCCCGAGCTGACAACGTAAAAAAAAAAAAAAAATCGTTCTGTCCCTGGCTGTTAACCCAAAAGTTTACGGTTATTGTAGTCTTAAAGGTTGTGAGAAAACATCTAAATTCACATTCTCTTTCAAATCTAACGTATTCGCTAAATCCGTCATTGTAAATAAGAATTTGTTCTTAATTGACTTGTCTGGTTAAATAAAGATTAAATAAAACAAAGTCACCCAGCTATTCCTACGGAATAAGATTTTTTTGCTTGGTCACAGACATGAACAGATGCAACAATATCATTAGCCTTCCTAGAGAGACAGACACACACACACACACACACACACACACACACACACACACACACACACACACACACACACACACACACAGTATGTTGTTCAGTAAACTAATTCGTTTTGTGTTTTTACATTATTAGACCATTCAAGTCTTACTTTAGATTTTGTACGAGAGTCATGATGATGTAACCAAAGATTCCACCATTTCTGGCGTAGCTAATTTACCTGGGCTCGAGCCTTGCTTCAACAACTCTTGTTAAAGCGGCCACAATAAATAAATAAATATTTAACATTTTAGATAGCCAACGTTAGGTACGGCCTAACTAGCAAATGTGACGGAGAAACAAGCTATACAAGCCGGAAAACTAGCGTCACTGACTCCATTTCCTTCTGCTTTGCTAGCTTGCTAACGACTAGCTAACTTATTTCATACACGGTCATGATTTGTTGCTGGCTATCAAGTTAGCATTATTAGCTAGTTAGCTAGATAAAAATAAATAAACTGTGGGCCAGCTTACCAACTAAACACACGAGACGGTGTTTACCATTCCACTCCTCTTGTTCGTGGATAGCTCAATGGTTCCTTTTCTAATTTATTCCAGGCAACAGAATTGCTAAACATCACTTTCACAATTCGAGTTGCTCCGGTGCTACGTTTCGAAGTTGAAATGCAGCTTCTTCAGCCACACTTCACATGTAGAACCAGTACAGGAAGTGATGTACACAGCTGTTTGGTGTTGCTTGTAGTAATGAATGGTAACGTCGGCAGAGACTTTAAGAGTTAGTTTAGCGCACCTCCTCGAACCTTTTCGTGCTGTATGCATGTCCTGATTTTCACCACTACTTGCTGTTTTGGTTTCACAATAATTAAATGAATTCACCGACAATACAATTGAATGGGGTGACGTTGGGTAGTACACAGTGACATAACGACCCTTTTGTGTTATGGCTTACTGAATATAGAACGAGGAAAACACGATATGCTTGACTCGATGAGACATGGTAAAGATAAATTACAGAAATTGTGTAATACAAATTACATTTGTTTATTTATACCTACTAGTGTATCTTTCGCACACGTGCTTTTATTTAGAAATTGTACTTTCTAATAAAATATAGAATTTATACCAAATGGCAGAAAATAAAGTATTGTAACGACCCTCAGGTCATTACAGTATTCTATTGTAATAGATGTGTTCTAGATTCTAGAATGGTGCATCACTCATCTCTTAGTTGAAAATCAAGTGTAAACCAATTGTGGTCAAAGCCAAAGTACTGACTTTTTGCCATATTTCAACACAAAACATCTTATTTAAAAGGTAAGGAATCCACTCAATACTTCAGTATTCAACGTTATGGGACTGGGTAGTTGTTAAATGTAGGTTAAATTACTGGTCCACTGGCAGGAGTTAAACAAAGGCAATGAAGTGGTTACAAAAATGGCCGTTAGTGATCACACACACATTTGAATTTGGTTGTCCAAACCTTTCTTCAGAATGTCCAAGCTTCCACCTCACCTTCCTCAGTTCCACCCCTGGAAGCCCCAGTCCACCTTGGATGCTGTAGTGTCAGCAATATGGTGCAGTCTCTGCCCTGGTCAAAGGATGCTTCCCAGTGGCGGATTTAGGTATGGGCGACATGGGCAGCTGCCCAGGGCGGCATCTTGCCAGGGGCGCCCGCACAACATTTTTTGGAATGGTGACATTTGCACGTCACGTCAATGATTTCATGTCACTGTGGGTCAATTAACCTTGTCGGAGTGGGCGCCCTGATTCTAGTTTATGAGCTAGGCAGGCTACTGCCTGGGAAGGTCTCCCACACAGAAGTACGAGATGGGGAGGGGGGCGGGGGTAGGTTGACCTCAGGTCTACCAACTGGAAGCCCGAGGTAGGGGGAGCGGGGGAATCTATCAAATAGCACACCTCTGAACTTTGTACAGTACTAATGCAATTAGTAAAATCAGTCACACTACGAAATGCTACCAAATAAACCACAATTCATTCATAATACTGTGAATATATTGTTTCACAGACATATTGTTGCATTTTTTTCTGGTTCTTGCAAAATCGTTAAGAATAATATAAATCCAGTCTGCACACCACCAAGGTGAATTGGTTTAGTCTTGACTCTTGGTTGACAGTGTTGGGGGATGGGTAATGTATTGATGCTCAAGTGCCAAATCTACACAAATGGATAAGAAAAGGTCTAAGCCATCAAGTGCCCAGTTTAGGAAAAAGAGGAAAGAAGAGGAGAAATGCGCAGAAGATAAAGGTAAGCAGCTATGTCATCTCTTTATGATTATAATATTATGCATGTAATGAAATAGGCTAGTTTAACACTCATGTTTGTTAGCCTATGTTGCAATGTTGCGTGCTATGCTATTACACATAGGGCGACAATATTCCATTTTCTGTCCAACTAGCTTACATAACATTGGATATAATTTCACAGTTTCATCATGATAATGTGTGTAGCCTGCAGCAAAACGATTACAACCTAACTAGCACATTATTGATTTGGTTAACGTTCATTGAGGTGACATCATAAAGGTTTTCTGTGATTGTATTGACTAGGTCCTGAGCTCAGTAAGGGGAATTTCCAATGCTGTAAGCTAACTTAAAAGATGTCTATATTATGCTGATATGTTGTATCTTTTGTGATATATTGAGTCTTTTGGGGTGTCTTATTTAATTTGGTTCCTATTCTGAAAGTTTGATTTATTGTGCATAATGACATATATTTAATTGTGCAACAAATGTTGGATGTCACTCATATACTGTATTTCAATACAAATTCAGGGGCACTTCTGAAATATTTTGGAGCACCCTCTGGCACTAGCCAGGATGAGGAGCCATCTACCTCCTCTGCCACACAGGCCTATTCAGAAATGATCTCAGATCCTCAAGATGAGGATCCATCTACCTCCTCTGCCACACAGGCTTCTTCAGAAATTATCTCAGAGCCTCAGGATGAGGAGCCATCCACCTCCTCAGCCACACAGGCCTCTTCACAAATGTTGTCTGAGCCTGAGGATGAAGACCCATTTGCTTCCACTTCTCCCCACCAGGATTCTTCAGGTATGTTTGTGAACACGCGCATGTGTGTGGGTACACGCACATGTGTTTATGTGTGCATCCCTGCATAACATAAACAAAACACATAATTTCCCTTTTGCAAAGTTTTAAGTTTCCATATTGTAGGTAACAATGATTTTATTATTGCTGGGTATGTATGTGGGATGTTCCACCACTATAAATGCTGTGAATAACATGTGTAAACTAATACCCATGTGCTCTCCATTAGAAATGCCTGTAGCAGCATCCCCACCAAACCCTGCGGCTGAGGATGAACCACTGTCTACAGACCCTGCTGACTGGCCTTCAGTTCTGACTGACAGAATTCAGACACAACTAGTTTGCAGAGGACCAAGTGAGGTACCACCTAACTTTGTTCCCCCAAGGAATGAGAGTGATAGAAGAAGTTGCCACCACCAGTATTTCAGGAAGACCTTGGTGAGTGGTGAAAAAAATCCCTAGAAGTTGGTTGGTGTATTCTGAAAGAAACAACAAACAGACCCCTGCAAACTCTTTTCTAAGAAGAAAATGACTTTAGCAAACTCAGGACTGACAGACTGGAAACATACAAGTTATTTGCTGACTTCACACGACAGCAGTCCAGAACACCAAAACTGCATGAAAACACAGAAAGAACTGGCAAGGGTAAAAAAATTCTAAGCATGAGATGGCACTTATGGAGGCTGAGGATAAGATGGAGAGAGGTGTTGACACGTCTGACTGCTATTGTGTAGTCTCTGGCAATTAGAAATCTGTCACTAAGGGGACACACAGAAACACTGCCCTCTCCATCAAATGGAAATTTCCTCAAAGAGGTTGAACTGATGGCACAATTTGATCCAGTCATGAAAGAGCACCTTTTTTAAATGACCCCTTTTTCTCCCCAATTTCATGGTATCCAATTGGTAGTTACAGTCCTGTCCCATCGCTGCAACTCCCGTACGGACTCAGGAGAGGCAAAGGTCGAGAGCTGTGCGTCCTCCGAAACACAACCCAGCCAAGCCGCACTGCTTCTTGACAACGCCTGCTTAACCCGGAAGCACCAATGTGTCGGAGGAAACACCGTACACATCAGCGTGCATTGCGACCGGTCCGCCACAGGAGTCGCTAGTGCGCGATGGGACAGGAACATCCCTGCCGGCCAAACCCTCCCCTAACCCGGACGACACTGGGCCAATTGTGCGCCGCCCCATGGGTCTCCCGGTCGCAGCCGGCTGCGACAGAGCCTGGACTCGAACCAGGTTCTCTAGTGGCACAGCTAGCACTGCCTTAGACCACTGAGCCACTTGGGAGGCCGTGGGAGTGTAAAGTTAAGAGTGTCGAGGCAGCAGCGGTGAGAGTCACTGATTGAGTTGAGGGATTGACAAAAGACCCTGTGATAAAGATTGAGGCCCAGTCCTTGCCAGAGGTGGGATCATACCGCTTCAGCATCTGTACAGTGGGGTGACATCTGGAGCCAGATCCAGCATGTGAGAAAGCTGATGTAGTCTCCCAGTAAGCATGGTGCAGTCAGTCTTCTCAGAAAGACTAAGGTCTCAGCAACTACAGGGCAACAGGCTTTATGACTGCACAAACATCAGCCAAGGATATTTGCGAGGCTATGAATGTAGAAGCCGTTCTACAACAAAAAAGTATGATCCACACAAAGTGGCACTTTTCATACAAATAATTTGATGAGCCTTTGAGTGATGATCTGAAGAAGCTGGAGGTGACATTTTTCAATGTCGTTGTTGATGCTGCAACCTCAGCCCTCCAGGAAAGATTTTCCACATTGGAAAATGTGGGAGAGAAGTTTGGAGTGCTGTCAACCTTCCAAAGTCTCTCAAATGAGGAGCTGACAGAACAATGCGAGGCCCTTAGTATGACACTGCACTATAAAGAACACTCAAACTTGGATGGCAGAGAGCTTGCACAGGAACTGAAGAAAGTGAACTTAGACAATGACCCTGCTTGAGCTGCTGATATTTATATGCGAAAGGGATCTCAGAAATGTACCCACATTTGTGGACTCAGAATTTGTCTTATTCTTTGTGACCGTAGCTGAAGCAGAGAGGAGCTGAAGCTGAAGCTCATCAAATCCTTTGGCGCTGAAGGGGGGGGGGGGGGTCGCCCAGGGAGCCATTCAAGCCAGAACCGCCACTGATGCTACCAAACCATGACCTGGGACCAATCTTCGCCAAGATGTCACAACCATGCCCTTCTACACCAACTACCTTGACCCAGTCACTGACCACCTGCCCATGTTCCCAATTAGGACACAAGTGGGTACTATTCCAATTGATATACTGTTTGAGGGGCCTTTTACTTTCTAAACCACAATCTTGCCCTTAATAGCTAATGTCTATCTCCAGAGAGCTTGACTTACTAACAGAAAGTCTTTCTCCCCTTGTGGTGTAAGGCTGAACTTCAACCTGAGGCTGAACTGCTTTGACTCATGGGCAGACACAGAGAGAGGGAGAGAAGCCGCCATGTCCCCGCTAACGGAGGACCCCGCATCAGTGGTGCCTGCCTGTCTAGACTAACAAGGAATAGAGCGCCAAGAATAGAGGCTCTATGACCAACAGTCAGTTTATCTATCAAATGTATGGCTACCACTGCAGATGACCCTGGGCATGTTAGTGTGTTTGTCTTGTTACATCACTAGACTTTAAACCAGTATATTTCAGTCCACATGAACAATAAAGACAGACTATGCATACTTTTCTTACATTTTTATGGAAAACTTCTTTAATATTTTTTAGAGTACTGTTTAATCAGTGAGTACATTACAGGTACAAACTCTAGGCCATTATACTAGCTACAGTCAAGTAAAACATACTTAAGAACCTGCAGAGCACATAAAGACAGTCCATTCACTGTGTGTGTGTGTTCAAGTTTGGAATCCCAGCCCAAGTTGACATTGGGCCTTTAGTAAATTAAGCAAAATTCATTCCAAGATCAATGTTAGTCAGTCTGTGAAACCACAAAATGGACACAGTAGTAGACAAACACACATAAATCACACAAATTGTGTGAATGCCTTTTTATTTTTTTAGAGAGGAGGGAAGAGGTTACTTTCTACTTGTAGAACTCATGCTCCTGCTCATCCTTCTTGATAACAGTCTTGTAGGCCTTCTCAAAGTCCTTGGCCAGGACGATGTACCTATTTTCACGGACTGCCAGCATGCCAGCCTGAGTGAGAGGAATGAAAGAATTAAAACACATTTAAAAGAGCGTTTCCAGTTCTCACACCGACAACAGGTGATGTAACAGAGGATATTTAGTTATCTTTGGAACAAGAGAGTTAGCAAACGCAATAACTTGCTACTCTTTGACATTGAGTCTTTTGGAGTAGGTTGACCCCCCCATGGAAGAATTCCTCCCAACAGCACGGGGTCCCACTCACCTCCTGGCAGATAGAGTTGATGTCTGCTCCGGAGATCTTGTCTGGTCTGGCCACATCTACACACTGGTTAAGGACAACCGCAAACACAAACTCACACGACACTGAACAATGTAGTGTTCTTTCGGTTACTTAGCAACCGAAGAAAGGTATGGGAAAGTGCATTAGACTTTACAAAGGCGGGATTCAGTTAGAGTACTAAAGTCATGGTTCATTTGACCTTTAATGAGACTAATGTTCCAGATCAGAGCAGTATTCAAGGAGGTAAATATTTAATGAAAACTTACAAGCACACTCAATGAACTGGACACAGAATTTGTTCTGAGCAGGAAAAGATTGCATGATGCTGCTAGTACAATACACACCTGCAACCATTAACACAGACACGTTATGAGAGACTGCTGTAAGTAGGGCATAATAAGGATACAGTCCTCCAGGTCCACCTCCTCAGAGAGGTTCATCTTGCTGGTGATGGTGGAAAAGACCAGGCGTTTCTGTCGGCGGTCAGGTAGGGGGAACTCAATCTTTCTGTCCAGGCGGCCCGGACGCAGGAGGGCGGGGTCCAGTGTGTCGGCCCTGTTGGTGGCCATGATCACCTGACAAGGGAACAGATGTTTTTTTAATTTACATATTCTCAATGTGACACACAAGGTTACAGGTTAGCTGCATTAATGGAACTACAACATACAATAAGCCCTGGAGACAGTATGTCACAGAGGCAAAGCCCATAGCGCTCTCACACTTAGCTCACCTTGACGTTGACTGTCTGGTCAAAGCCGTCCATTTGGTTGAGAAGCTCCAGCAGAATCCTCTGCACCTCCCTGTCAGCTGTTTGGGAAGGAGAGAATACAATGAGAGATTACCAATGTCAGGGTTCAACCACACCAGTAACTGCTTGGTCTTATTTTCAGTCTTAATAATCAATCCCATTCACTATTGGTAGTAATTACTACCACACTATTGGTAGTAATTACAGTCTTGTCTCATCGCTGAAACACCGGCACGGAATCAGGAGAGGCGAAGGTCTAGAGCCATGCGTCCTCCAAAACACAACCGCACTGTTTCTTGACACAACGCACATCCAACCCGGAAGCCAGCCGAGGAAACACTGTACACCTGGCAACCTGGTCAGCGTGCACTGCGCCCGGCCCGCCACAGGAGTCGCTAGTGCACGATGAGACAAGGATATCTCTCCCTAACCCGGATGACGCTGGGCCAATTGTGCGTCGCCCCATGGACCTCCCGGTCGCATCCGACAGAGCCTGGGCTAGAGCCCAGAGTCTCTGGTGGCACAGCTATGCGCCACACGGGAGGCCCTTAATGAATGTTTTTAATTGAACATTTGAGATTCTACTAGTTAATAGCTACGAAAAAGTGTCCTTCTTCTGACTGGCAGCTTTAGTGTCGCAGGTCGTGAGAAGGGTGGGTGGGCTGTGTCAGAAAAACAGCACGTAAATGGCCACTAGAACGGCAGGAGCGCGGATGCCACTTGATAAAGCGGAATATCGCGTGCCCCCTGTGAATGAGGTGATTGGCAAAAAAAGTTGTAGCAGAGAGAAAGTCACAACGTAGAACTGGCGCCAGCGCAAGATGCAGCGTTGTGACTTTCCCCCTTCACGTGGCTCTTCAGGGTCGATTTGCTCGCAATGTCAAAGTCTGACGCATATTTTGCGCCTTACATGGTGTCGGTTGATTGGGTCCAGTGATGTAGTGGTATAAAAAGGTGAACAAAAATATACAACGCAATATAAAGTGTTGGTCCCATGTTCCATGAGCTGAAATTAAAAATCCCAGAAATGTTCCATATGCACAAAACGCAGGATTTGAATCAACATTTACCCTGCATTTTAGCCATCGAAGTGATGGCTGTAGTTCAGTACCTGCCTGGATAATTGGCAGTGTGGATGGAATGAGCAAGCTCCCCTGGCAACCACTGCGTGAAACACACGAGGAAATAAAACTCTGTTGTCTGCCTGGAAATTCATTTGTCAAGACCAATACATAAAAATATTTTTCCATAAACACATTTGATCGTTATCTGTTCTCCTCTCAATATATATATATTTTTTAACCCCCTTTTTCTCCCCAATTTTGATCCCCAACGGGCTCGGGAGACGAAGGTCAAAGGTCATGACGAAGTTCATGCGTCCTCCGAAACATAACCCGCCAAAATGCGCTTCTTAAAACCTGCCCGCTTAACCCAGCTGCACCAATGTGTCAGAGCATACACCGTTCAACTGACGCTTGTGGTCAGCCTGCAGGAGCCCAGCCGGCAACAAGGAGTCACTAGAGCGCGATGAGACAAGTAAAGCCCCCCCTGCCAAAAGACAAGTAACCCCCCCCCTAACCCAGACAACACTGGGACAATTGTGCGCAGCCCTATGGGACTCCCGATCACGGGCGGATGTGCACTACTCAGGAGGCCCTCTCCTCTCATTTTCATTCAAGTACCAACTTGAGAAGATTCAGTCAGATTTTCAAGGTATTCCAGTACTTGAATTTCAGAGTGCCAAATTCAAGTACTTTAAGCACCTTCTGACAACCCTGAAAATCACAGGTAGACATTTGATATCAGAAATGCCAATCTGTGGCCTCCCGGGTGGCACAGTGGTCTAGGGCACTGCATCGCAGTGCTAGCTGCGCCACCAGAGTCTCTGGGTTCGCGCCCAGGCTCTGTCGCAGCCGGCCGCGACCGGGAGGTCCGTGGGGCGACGCACAATTGGGCTAGCGTCGTCCGGGTTAAGGAGGGTTTGGCCGGTAGGGATATCCTTGTCTCATCGCGCTCCAGCGACTCCTGTGGCGGGCCGGGCGCAGTGCGCGCTAACCAAGGGGGCCAGGTGCACGGTGTTTCCTCCGACACATTGGTGTGGCTGGTTTCCAGGTTGGAGGCGCGCTGTGTTAAGAAGCAGTGCGGCTTTTACATTTAAGTCATTTAGCAGACGCTCTTATCCAGAGCGACTTACAAATTGGGAAGTTCATACATATTCACCCTGGTCCCCCCGTGGGAAATGAACCCTGGTCCCCCCGTGGGAATTAAACCCACAACCCTGGCGTTGCAAGCGCCATGCTCTACCAACTGAGCCACACGGGACCACACGGGCTTGGTTGGGTTGTGCTTCGGAGGACGCGTGGCTTTCGACCTTCGTCTCTCCCGAGCCCGTACGGGAGTTGTAGCGATGAGACAAGATAGTAATTACTAGCGATTGGATACCACGAAAAATTGGGGAGAAAAGGGGATAAAATGTTAAAAAAATACATTAAAAAAAGAAGAAGAAGAAAAAAAAGAAATGCCAATCTGTAAACCTGCTCTATTTTGCTTGTCTTATTGGATTTGGTTGCTATGTGCAATGCCAGTCCATTCCATTGCCTATTCTGAAGTGCAGCTGATTCTAAAAAAAGGTACACACTGGCTCATACCTCCAGTCTGTGCATCAAAACGCTTGGTAGCGATGGCATCGATCTCATCAATGAAGATGATGGCGGGGGCGTTTTCCTTGGCCAGCCGGAAGACGTCACGCACCATGCGGGGGCCCTCACCCAGGTACTTCTGCACAAACTCAGAGCCTACCACACGGATGAACGCCGCTGAGAGAGAAAGCGACAGAGAAAGAGACCAAGATATCAAATCAAATGCATTGGTCAATAACCAAATACTGATATGGTAACATGACAATTATTTGCTACAAAAAAATGACAACATAGCCTAATCATGTTAGCACCAGTGCATCCTATAGATAATGGTGAACATGGTGAATGGCCTACCTGTAGTGTGGTGAGCCACAGCCTTGGCCAGCATGGTCTTCCCACAGCCAGGAGGCCCATACATCAGAACCCCCCTGGGCGGGTCAATGCCAATCTGTTTGTAGAGTTCAAAGTGTGTGAGTGGCAGCTCCACTGCTTCCCTCACTTCCTGCTTCTGGATATCCATCCCTCCGATGTCAGCATACATCACATCCGGCTTTTGGTCTGCAAGGAGAGATACAGGAAAATAATGCATATAACATAACATAGGAGAGGAGCTGCACTACAAGTGATAAGGAATCAATGAGTGGAATATGCATGCAATGTATGTAAGCGCGCATGAATACATGTTTGTTCCACTCACAACTGTGCAATATATATGGGTCAAAGACAAGAAGTGTAAATTTGGTGTCCGAAAGATATTAATTTAACATAAAAATATATGGATCAATATAATATTAAATCACTCTTACCCTTCTCTTGATCCAGAAATATTTGTGTTGCAAACTATTACATTAAGGGAGTTATTGAGCTCTAAAGTGTCCTTAAGTGTAACTGTCCGGGTTAAAATTTGAATGATGTGTTTTTAAAATGTAGAAATTCACCCTAAAAATATAAATGAACACCCATGGCATAACTGTGTTAGTGTTTGCAACAATATATAGAATAATGGGCGACAATACTGTCTCTAAAAAATATTTTAAAACAAGAATAACTTTTTCCGGACTTTGGCACTTCATTAATGTCATTCAGTAGAGCGAAGGCAAAAAGCCATTTTAAAGCATATAACATGATGGTAATCGTGTGACATCAAACACGACCCTCTATCAATGAGGTGAGTAAATCTGAATTATTTTATGATTTCACCTTTTCACCCTCTAGTAACAAAAACACATGCCCTTCAGTACAACACAGAAAACTTACTTTTAATGTTATTTTTTAAAAAGCTTTATTAAATATGAAAAGGATCATCTTTATAGGTCAAGGTCATTACTTTATATAGGTTGCCAAAGAACTGCCTGTTAAATATGTTTGTATGAAATCTGTCCTTCAGTATCACGCTTTTGTCCTTCAACACAACAAAAGTTATGTTATATCACCCGTTATGCTGAATGACAGTAGCTTTGTTATCTCATGTTTTCACTAGTTTACAACATTTAATTATGCAATTCATATTTACTTGTATGAATACTGAATATCATTTTAAACAATTGTATGGCATTTTAAGGTACTTCAAGGCACATTATCTTTATACTGTAGTTGCCGTTATCTAATAAGGAGAGGACTGCACGGCACAGACAAAAGATTAACGCAGATCCAGAAAGACTAGCCAGAAGAAAAGCAAGGTATTGTTTTCATGCCATCGTCAGCAACAGAATATAAAGCTGGGTGGATAACACTTAACATTAAGTTGCACTATTACACTGTAGTTATTGTTTAATTGCACTGTTAATAAGGTATAACTGATGGATTATATTAAATAATATAATAACACACACACAATTATGGATAAAAAATGTATTATGAATTATATTAGTTAATAGCTGCTTCACATTTGGGGGACTTTGAGAAATCGAGACTGTACAAGTTTGAATTGCAGTAGTTTGATGGCCATTTTATGTAGCTATGTGTGTAGGTATCTTGAAATTGCATTTATGTACCTGCATTGAAGAGAAATTTACCAGTTATAGTGTAACAATGCATAATGAAAACATTATCTATCGTGTAATAATGCAAATTAACGCAATGTAAAGTGTTGCCGCAGGCTCAAATTATAGTAAAGTGATTATTATTAACATTAGCAATGAAATAGCAACAATACATGTTTGAGAGAGAAAGGGAGTGGGAGTTGATTTAACTTTAACTTTGATTAAGTGTTATTGTATAGCCTACTATTAATAGACTACTAATAACATTTAATGGATGCGAATCTTATTCTGTGCCAGTGTCATAACTATTACATTTTCCAGCTATCAGAGAAGGATGTCAATCCTGATCATCCACCGATCCATACAATGGCACAATCTGATTCTCAAAAAAAGAGGGGGAAAAATGGAGATTAAATTTTAAGCAAAACTGTTTTTTGTACAATATTTATGGAATGTTTTATAATTAATGCTTTGTTTGAAATATTCAATGCTGATTTAATCCTACGTGAATTAAACTGTACCCCGTGTCAATTAAACTATGTTGCATAGTAAAACCCATGTTCTTTATGTGTGTGGCGTATTGGTCATTTCTCTCTCTCTAGTATGGAAGCGATCTAAGTTCAGCTAGCCTGCACATTTTAAACATCTTATCCTGTCTTTTTATGCAGTTTTATAACTTTAATTATTGCTGAAGGAATCACATTTAATCAATATTTGTGGGCCGTAGCGATGTGTTCAGGGTAACAAAATATTGTCATACAGTCTAACACCAGTATTTTATATTAAAATACAATAACTTTGTTTTGTTGACTCAGAAAGAAAAACAAATCTCAAAGGATGAAGTGAAAGATATTTTCATAGATTTTTGAATTTCTTCCAGTGTAAGGCAGTACGTTTTTGTTAAAAAATTCAATACATTTTCAGTTGTACCCGTGACAAATCAAATATGTGGTATTCAAAATAAAAATGTCATTTTTCCGGGTAGTTATATTTCTGCCAGTCTAAGCAGAAATGTGATTATGAAAAATGGGCATAATTATTATATATATTTTTTAAACACTTAGTGTCATTCTGAAATACATTTTTTACTAGGGTACAGTCATATGAATCACAATAAAAAATGATTAGCTTTATTCTTGAATATAACTTCTATAAGGGCATAGGTGACACGCCAATGAACATGCAAAAGCCTTTTAGGGAATTGTAATTGATGTTTTTGCTACTTTGAAAACCTTATACGTCTTTGACCCATATTACAAAAGGGATATGTATACCAGGGGGTAGAATAGTGTGTATGTGTACCTGATGTGAGCATCATGATGCTGCTGTCAGCCTCTGGGGGGAGCACGTCCACCAGGGCATTGCTGTGCTTGTGCAGGGCAACCGACGCATTGGGCTTCAGCAGCTCTCTGTCGATGGTGCTTAGGATACGCACATAGTAGTTTGAGCCTGAGTCAAGGAGAAAAGAGGGTGGACAGAGCCGGAGAAGGGGGTGGACAGAGCCGGAGAAGGGGGTGGACAGAGCCGGAGAAGGGGGTGGACAGAGCCGGAGAAGGGGGTGGACAGAGCCGGAGAAGGGGGTGGACAGAGCCGGAGAAGGGGGTGGACAGAGCCGGAGAAGGGGGTGGGCAGAGCCGGAGGAGGGGGTGGGCAGAGCCGGAGGAGGGGGTGGGCAGAGCCGGAGGAGGGGGTGGGCAGAGCCGGAGGAGGGGGTGGGCAGAGCCGGAGGAGGGGGTGGGCAGAGCCGGAGGAGGGGGTGGGCAGAGACGGAGGAGGGGGTGGGCAGAGACGGAGGAGGGGGTGGGCAGAGACGGAGAAGGGGGTGGGCAGAGACGGAGAAGGGGGTGGGCAGAGACGGAGAAGGGGGTGGGCAGAGACGGAGAAGGGGGTGGACAGAGACGGAGAAGGGGGTGGACAGAGACGGAGAAGGGGGTGGACAGAGACGGAGAAGGGGGTGGACAGAGACGGAGAAGGGGGTGGACAGAGACGGAGAAGGGGGTGGACAGCGAGAGAAGCAGAGAACGAGGGTAGCACAGGGAAAGACAGAGGGGGAAATGTCATTAGCGAATATTAGAGCCAAATGTTCAGCATCAGAGTAAGAATGAGGCATTGGTGTTACTGTGCAAAATATGGGTGCTTATGGGTGTGTGGCTATTAGAGAATGACCGATATAGATTTTTTAGGGGTCAAAGTTGTCTGATATTTTAGGCAGATATACAATATACCATTTCCAAAAGACAGCCATGTATGCGATAATGCATCAATATTAAAACAAAACAATAAATTTTGATCAATGGATCAATGGAGTCTATGGCGCTACAGATGACAATATGTTAGCCCTTCATTTTGGACTAACAGTATATTAGCCAATTGATCAACAACATTTGCACAGAAACATCACTTCAGCATGTCACGCCTGTATCGAATGACATCATATAGGCACACAATATAACATATCTATTTAACACAAATGAGTCCAACGTAACATTAAGATTTGTGAAAAATACAATGAACAACAATATAAAACGCAACATGTAAAGTGTTGGTTCAATGTTTCATGAGATTAAATAAAAGATCCCAGAAATGTCCCATATGCACAAAAAGTTATTTCTCTCAAATGTATGCACAAATTTGTTTATCCCTGTTAGTGAGCATTTATCTTTTGCCAAGATAAATCCATCTACCTGACAGGTGTGGCATAACAAGAAGCTGATTAAACAGCATGGGGACAATAAAAGGCCACTAAAACGTGCAGTTTTGTCACAACACAATGTCACAGATGTCTCAAGTTTTGAGGGAGCGTGCAATTGGCATGCTGACTGCAGGAATGTCCACAAGAGCTGTTTCCAGATAATTGAATGTCAATTTCTCAACCATAAGCCACATTGAATGTCATTTTGGAGAATTTGGCAGTATGTCCAACCGGCATCACAACCGCAGACCCCGTGTAACCACGCCAGCCTAGGACCTCCACATCCAGCTTCTTCACCTGCGGGATTGTCTGAGACCAGCCAACCGGATAGCTGATGAAACTGTGGGCTTACACAACCAAAGAATTTCTGCACAAACTGTCAACTAACTGTCTTAGGGAAGAACATCTGCAATTTGTCACTGTCAATTCATCAGTTTCTCAATACTGCACCTTTCTGTTGGAGAATGAGCTAGCTTGCCGCTGCTGCTAATTTTCCCAGCTAGACATTCATCGGCATTGTGCAGTGCTCGTGGCTCAGGCAGTGAGTGGCGGCTGGCATAGCAGCAGTATTGCTAGGCAGAGGGACAATCAGCAAAGCCGATAGAGAAGGCCCATAGACTAGGAAAGGGCCAATAATCAGACCGATATCGACTTGGATTCAAGTCTCCACTCTCTGGATCCAACAACCAGAGGCTTACCTACACAATCTATGTGAGGACAGACAAAAGTGTAAAAATACTGTACCTGTGGTGGAGCCCACAATGGCTGTGTTTTGGTCCACAGCCTCCAAGAACTGGCCGATGACCAGGGGGATACTCTGTATCCTCTTCACCTCCTCCTGGGCATGGAGGAACTCCTTCTTCAGGTTCTTCTGTTCATCTTTGATGTACTCCTCCTGCACCTCCAGAAACTCCAGCTCCTGCTGCAGCTTCTACAATAGTAAAGGGGAAATTGTGAATGGTGTCATGGAGAATTAATGTTTATTGATGAATCATGGTGATCATATTACTCTAGTGCTAGCCTCTCTACAATGGCTTACTTTTAAGGCTAGGGCTGATTTCAAGGTTTTACTGCTAACCTACAAAGCATTACATGGGCTTGCTCCTACCCATCTTCCAGATTTGGCAAAAAAAAAATTATTCTTTAAACTCTGTCAAATCATTGCTAGACAACAGTTTAAGTCTTGCCATATATTTAAGTCAAAACTAACTCGGCCACTCCAGAACATTCACCGTCTTCTCAGTAAGCAACTCCAGTGTAGATTTGGCCTTGCGTTTAAGGTTATTGTCCTGCTAAAAGGTGAATTCATCTCCCAGTGTCTGGTGGAAAATATATTGAACCAGGTTTTCCTCTAGGATTTTGCCTGTGCTTAGCTTCATTACGTTTCTTTTTTTGTCCTGAAACATCCCCAGTCCTTCACGATTACATAAATACCCATAACATGATGCAGCCATCACTATACTTGAAAATACAGAGTGGTACTGTGTTGTATTTGCCCCAAACACAACACTTTGTATTCAGGAAAAAGTTGATTGATTTGACAATTTTTTTGCAGTATTACTTCAGTGCCTTGTTGTAAACAGGATGCTGCTTTGGAATATTTTTATTCTGTACAGGCTCTCGTTTTCACACTGTCAATTAGGATAGTATTGTGGAGTACTAACAACATTGTTGATCCATCCTCAGTTCTCCTATCACAGCCATAAAACTCTGAAACTGTTTTTATGTCACCATTGGCCTAATGGTGAAATCCCTGAGCCGTTTCCTTGATGCACCATCAAAAGTGTAATTAATAACTTCACCATGCTCAAAGGGGTATTCAATGTCCGTTTAATTATTTTATTTTTATTCTACCAATATGTGCCCTTCTGTGCAAGGCATTGTAAATTCTCCCTGGTCTTTGTGGTTGAATCTGTGTTTGAAATTCACTGCTCAACTGAGGGACCTTACAGATAATTGTGTGTGGCGTACAGAGATGAGGTAGTCATTCAGAATTCATGTTAACCACTATTATTGCACAGAGAGTGAGTCCATGCAACTTAAGCACATTTTTACTTAAAAGCTTGTTTAGGCTTCTCATACAAAGGGGTTGAATACTTGACTCAATACATTTCTGCTTTTCATTTTTAATTAATTTGTTGGAAAAAAAAGAAAAATATCATTCCACTTTGACCTTTTGAGGTATTGGGTGTAGGCCAGAGACAAAAAAAATCTCGATTTAATCAATTTTAAATTCAGGGTGTAACAACAAAATGTGGAAGTAGTCAAGGGGTGTGAATACTTTCTCTAGGCACCGTAATAGTTAACATTATGATTTAAATTGCTTTTCTTGTGGTGCTGACAGAAATAGATCTCAACAGTTAAGCACAGACCTTGTATCTGCTGTAAAGGTCTTCAAGATCTTCTGGTTCTGGGGCCAGGAAAGAAAGCCCCGTCTGGGGTCGTGAGTTCAGCATGGCAGGCACTTCGTCCTGTGTAGACACAAGACAACACAAACATTTACACAAATTCTACGTTGAGAGAATACCCCCAAATCTGTGAAAACTCTGTAGCAAATGTTAACTACTAACGTTAGCTAACTGTTTGTTGTGTTGCTAGCTAGCTTGTTAATTTACTTGCCTAATGCTGGGTGAGTGATGACCGACAGAAAATGTGAGAGACGCGGATTGGAAGACATTTCAATTCACGAGATTGTTTCAGTGCTGTTCCGTAACGGATAAGTACGTTACTGCGGTAGGTAGCTGACTTCTTCTGTCTTGGCTAATAATTCATAAGACATTCAACATTAGGCTCAGTCAGATGCAATCTAATTTATCACGCTAGCTACTTAGCTAGCTCGCTAACGTTACATTCGGTTGTTTTCTGACTTGTTAACTAACCTTACCTGCCGGTCATTGACTTGTGTTATTTTGTTTACGTTGTAGCTTGAAACTTACCAATACTACCCCCACAACATAAATAGATACGTAGCCACACCAAAATACAAACGTTTAGCTAACTAGCTAAAATTGCCTAGCTTGCCAGTTGAGATAGCATGTTAGCTTACATGACAGAGCATTTACAGTGCCGTGAATGAATTGGCACGTTTAGTTGGATGACGTACAATTTAAATGTATTCAAAGAACACTTTAGATTAAAGATAGTACGTTTTAAATTGTCTATACTTTTTAAAGCGTTGTATAATCAAAAACAACGGTGAAACGGCGTGAAAATGTACACGGTCAAAATGAATCATACCTGAATTTTTTCAACAGTTACTCCAATGTCCTCCATGTTGAATTCCTTATCATGTGACGTTCTACGTAAGGACCCAAGCGACATTTGCGTGATTCATGGGTAATGAAGTTTCTGTGGACAAGTGTTATCAACAAATGCAAATGAATTGAGAGATTGCTCCACAAATAAAATGTTATGTTCTTCTGAGTAATTTTTCTAAATTTTGCATCCATCTGATATAGTAAGCAAGCACCCTCAGATCACTATGAATAAGATGAATACTGATGATAGATATGATGGATAGCAGGTGAAGGACTGCTCATGCTGTCTTTAGCAGAATACTAGTTTTATGTACAGAACAGTTTGCCAAAGGATGTTGACAGTGACGTGCAATAGGTTAGGTGAGGTTTGTGGATTTCCTGCCAGTTAGTTGGTGGCTATAATAGGCTGTATGACTCTACTGCTGCTGCAGTCTGTTGCATCTTTCCTCTATTGCATACCTTTTTATTTTTGTCTTGTATTTCAAGTCTGTCCACAGATGAAAAAAACATGCTTCATACCAAATCTATCACAATAACATTCAGTTGTTTTCGAGGGATTTCTGTCCCCCATAGGCTAAGCTTCCCCTTAAGTAAATTGAATTATAATTGCCAAAATTAAATAGCCTAATTAGCCTACTCCTGTTGTTAGGGTTGCGTCAATTCAATCTGGTATAAGGACAAGTATGACATTGAGTCACTAATTGTATGCTATGTATTTTTTATTAACTAAGTAATAAATGGCAAATGCAACTTTCGTATATACGGGTTCACTGCACCACCCCACAGGGTGGAACAAGGAACTGACATGTTCCTGACAAAGATATTATAATATACTCTGACAGAGATAGTTCCCGCTTCCGAGCCGGCCTGTCAGAGTAGAGACTGGGCGTGGTTTAGACTCACCCAGCCTATCGCCGGTGCTCAGGCTAGTCCTAGCCTCTTTGCGCTCTTTGGTGTCCCGGCGCTGTTGCTGTGTCGATTACGCTCCCTCAACCCCAGAGACTGAGGTCAGACAGCTCTGCAACATTGTCTGCGCTATTTGCACCTGTATACAAATGCACACTGTTCTCGCTCAAGGCTAACCACAGCTTCCCAGCACACTTATCTGGGGCTAACTGTTACTTCCAGCACACACACACAGACACCCAGGCCAACAGTTGCTAATATTCAATCACATTGAGTATTCAATCACAATCACATATAGTATTGGCTTGTAGTGCATAATTCAGAACCTCACACTGTCTATACAGAAACAAATTAAATAATTCAAATAGGCTACAACACCAGAAAGCATGATTTGGCCAGAGGATCATTAGCGTCTTTGAAATAAGTAAGCTGTGTATTGTATTGCCGACAGTTGGAAAGGCCCTCAATTAGTATTTGAGTTATCAAAATGTATTGAGCTAACAGTATACTCTAAACAGCGGTACTCAACTCTTACCCTACGAGGTGTGAATCCTGCTGGTTTTCTGTTATACCTGATAATTAATTGTACACATCTGGTGTCCCAGGTCTAAATCAGTCCCTGATTAGAGGGGAACAATGAAAACAATGCAGTGGAACTGGCTTCGAGGTCCAGAGTTGATTTTGAGGTCTCTAAAATGAAAAGGTTCCTGAAGGCACCTTTAGGGGTTCCTCAGGTTGCAACACCAGTGGAACCTTTTCCATGTGGAACCTTTTTAAAAGGTTCCTTAAAGAACCTTCTAGGAATCTAGGGCTTTAAGGTTTGTTGTGGAAATTCAACACAGGGACATTCTGAGTCAATTTTAAATAATTATTTATTATCAGCAACCTGGAGAGGTTCCAACAAACGTAATGCGCCAAGTAGTACACGTCTGTCAGGAGCTCCGTCAGGGCAGTCCCGTGAGTTCTCTTATATACTTGCTTAAACAGACAGGTTATATTTGTATGATTTACATTATTCATGATTAATTCATCATTAACTTTTGGTTCATGCATGTGACTGACCAATACCTCACAAGGCTTCTTCTCTCTAAGCTGAGACCTTGAAACTGAGACACCCCTTTTGGTTCTCAAAACAATGTTCTGGGCATACTGCCAAATTGCATTATACTGATAGTGAGGATTCCTCCCAGGCAAGCTCAATCATTTACTTAAATGAGCCCAGTCAAATTGGTCGAAAAGCACAAGCATAAAATGTCCCTTCACAGGTTGCTGTCCAAAATATTCTATTATGAATAATAGTAATATTAACAATAATAATAATAATAATACAAATAAGATTGGGTGGCAAACTTGTAAAGTCACAAATGAATTGTATTGACATGTAAGGTCACAGAAATCCAAACATGCAATCAATAAATAAAGTACAATGTCAACCGTTGACAAATATTCATATTTGATGTGTATCGACAACAAGATAGTAGCCTATATTAAAAATTACAATAATAATTATTGTCATCAACTATATCAAAAGACCACATCTTACTGATAAAAATTATATGTTTAGATACAGTCAGGGTTGGGGAGTAAAGGATTACAAAAAAACGGTAACTGTAACCATTTCATTACCAGCAATATTGTAATCAGATTACAGATACTTTTGAAACACTAGATGATTACTTCGAGGATTACTTTTAAATTCAGAAAGGATGTTTGCGAAATAATTGGTTGACACTTCTCTGTTGTCATGACTGTCCTGGGAAGATCCAAATCGGTCAAATCAGCTTTGCAATAAATAACTTCAACCAGACCACCTCTCAACCGCAGAGGAGGGGAGAATGGAACTGGTGGGTGGTTGACAGCTCACGCCCTGTTATATATCAAGGACAGAACATCGAGCTATCTCCCTCTCCAAATTCACCCAAGGAATGTGCCTTTGTCTACACAGACCATTTCTCGCCGAAACTCTAACATGTTCTAAAGTGAATACTGGAACAATATTTCTAACATAGAACGTGGGGAATGGTCAGAGGCGATCTGGAAAACACTGGTGACGTTTTGGATGTTATTTTGTGGTGTCATTAAAAATGTTATAAAGGAAATACTATAACTTGGAAAGTATACCAACTATATGTGTGAAGTGTCCATTCAATGCATTGAGCATGAAATATGGAAAAATTATGAAAGTGTTTTTGTTAAGAGAGGGACATGATTTTAGGAGCCATAAGAGATAATAGTTTCACACAACTTTGTACAAGTGACAAGCTATGCCCCTGAGTGAGGCAAGGGAGCGTGTCAGCCTGACGGAACCGCCGTCAGGCGGTTTGAATTAACTGCATAAAATGATGGGTTACGAATGAACTTAAAAGATCAGAAAGATGTCGAGCTGCAGCTCACATCCAAAGTGGTTCGAACTCTGAATCTCAACACGAGGTAGAGACGATAAAGTCACCTCTCGGACAATCACTGGTACGGCTGGTTAGCTGCCCTAAGTAAAGTGTCTTCAAAAGTGAATTTAACTTCTCTAGGATAGTGGGCAGCATTCGGAATTTTGGATGAAAAGCGTGCCCAAATTAAACTGCCTGCTACTCAGGCCCAGAGGCTAAGATATGCATATTATTGATAGATTTGGATAGAAAACACTCTGAAGATTCTAAAACTGTTTGAATCATGTCTGTGAGTATAACAGAACTTATTTGGCATGCGAAACCCTGAGGACAAACCATTCAGAATAAATAGTTTTTGAGGTCACTCTCTTTTCAAGGGGTTTCATTGGGAATCCATTTTTCTAATCGACTTTCTTGCAGTTCCTATCGCTTCCACTGGATGTCAACGGTCTTTAGAAATTGGTTGAGGTTTTTCCTTTGAGAAATTAAGAAGTAGCACTGTTCAGAACGAGGCTAGAGGGAAGTGTAATCTTTGTTAGAGGCACGTGACCTGAAGGCTCGCTACACATTGTTTTCCTCCGGTATTGAACACAGAATATCCCGTCTTAAATTGTATCGATTATTTACGTAAATAAATACCTAAAGTTCTATTAGGAAGTAGTTTGAAATGTTTGGACAAAGCTTACAGGTAACTTTTGTAGTCATGTTGCGCGAGTTGGAACCAGTGTTTTTCTGGATCAAACGTGCCAAATAAAGGGACATTTTGGATATATATCGACAGAATTAATTGAACAAAAGGACCATTTGTGATGTTTATGGGACATATTGGAGTGCCAACAGAAGAAGCTCGTCAAAGGTCAGGCATGAATTATATCTTTATTTCTGCGTTTTGTGTCACGCCTGGAGGGTTGAAATATGATGGTCTGTGTTTGTTTGCTGGGGTGCTATCCTCAGATAATAGCATCTTTTGCTTCCGCCGTAAAGCCTTTTTGAAATCTGACACGTTGCCTGGATTCACAACAAGTGTAGCTTTAATTTGGTGTATTGCATGTGTGATTTCATGAAAGTAAAATTTTTATAGTAATTTATTTGAATTTGGCGCTCTGCATTTTCACTGGATGTTGGCCAGTTGGGATGCTAGCATCCCACATATCCCAGAGAGGTTAAGTAGGAACATTCTACTACTCTTCTCAAATCACCATTGTAAACTACTCTCATCACCCCACTGGGAACCATAGACATGGCTGGCTAGCCTATCTTCAAAGAAGCATCTTCCAGAGCTAATGGAAGTAGAATAAACTCTTTAGTTCTTTTCAGGACTACACGACAAGTCACCGTATATCGGACGACGGCAGAGGAGAACAACAGTAGAAGACGGGTGGGAACCCCTTTTGGACAATCAGAGCCTTACAAGCGTGCCACAAAATGGCCCAACTCCCTTTCCTAGGCGGCCTGGTTCCAACAGAAATACACAAAGAAGCAAGGCATTTATGGTTTGTGTGCAAAGTATATGATTACTGTGAGAGTAGTTTAGAAAAGGTACCAAAGTCTTGTGTCTCTGTCCCTCTCTCTCTCGCCCTCTCCATGTCTTTTGTAACAAGTAGCCATATTGTGTCAGTCCCTTATGGACCTATTTCTAATGTATTAAGTGTGCATGTTTATCCTGTGTTACCATTTAGTTTGCTAGTAAATAAATCATTAAACCAATTTGTGTAGTACTAAATCATAAGTAAAGCTCGGGTTTTGCAGATGCAAGGAGGTTACGACCGTTCAGAATGATGATATTATACAAGTTAATGATTTATAAATTGATAGTTTATAAATGTGATAGGTTAAGACCTTTAGAGTTCAATTCGGGAAATGGTAACTCTTTAAAAAACTGCTCGTGTGGTTCCCCAAATCCTAATGAGTTAATTGTTACATTATTCATTTAATTGGGTAACAATTAAACATAGTTAGTTGATTAGATAAATAACAGTCATCAGATTAATGAAAGTAAAGTCACAGCACTGTTTTCTCAATGACATTCAAATCAGCATTGAAAAAATGTGCAAGTTTAAGTTTGTTCCACCTGAGCGAGTCTGACCACAAGCCAGAGACCACTATGATGACACACCAAATTAATTTGATGGATCGCGGAAAAAGAGCAGGAATAGGCTTTTGTAGGCTACAATCCTAGCTAGGTCTTCCAATGGTGCAACTGCTGTCGTCATCCAAAGATTATCCAACTTGAATAAATGCTTGGAGGTAAGCATGACCAGTGGTGTAATCTACGACGATACGAATATCACTTATTATTGATATCTACAGTCATGGCCAAAAGTTTTGAGAATGACACAAATATTAATTTCCACAAAGTTTGCTGCTTCATTGTCATTAGATATTTTTGTCAGATGTTACTATGGAATACTGAAGTATTATTACAAGCATTTCCTAAGTGTCAAAGGCTTTTATTGACAATTACATGAAGTTGATGCAAAGAGTCAATATTTGCAGTGTTGACCCTTCTTTTTCAAGACCTCTGCAATCAGCCCTGGCATGCTGTCAATTAATTTCTGGGCCACATCCTGACTGATGGCAGCCCATTCTTGCATAATCAATGCTTGGAGATTGTCTAGAATTTGTGGGTTTTTGTTTGACCACCTGCCTCTTGAGGATTGACCACAAGTTCTCAATGGGATTAAGGTTTGGGGAGATTCCTGGGCATGGACCCAAAATATCAATGTTTTGTTCCCCAGGCCACTTAGTTATTACTTTTGCGTTATGACAAGGTGTTGGAAAAGGCATTGTTCGTCACCAAACTGTTCCTGGATGGTTGGGAGAAGTTGCTCTCGAGGATATGTTGGTACCATTCTTTATTCATGGCTGTGTTCTTAGGCAAAATTGTGAGTGAGCCCACTCCCTTGGCTGAGAAGCAACCCCACACATGAATGGTCTCAGGATGCTTCACTGTTGGAATGACACCGGACTGATGGTAGAGCTCACCTTGTCTTCTCCGGATAAGCTTTTTTCCGGATGCCCCAAACAATCGGAAAGGGGATTCATCAGAGAAAATGACTTTACCCCAGTCCTCAGCAGTCCAATCCCTGTACCTTTTGCAGAATATCAGTCTGTCCCTGATGTTTTTCATGGAGAGAAGGGGCTTCTTTGCTGCCCTTCTTGACACCAGGCCATCCTCCAAAAGTCTTCACCTCACTGTGCGTGCAGATGCACTCACACCTGCCTGCTGCCATTCCTGAGCAAGCTCTGTACTGGTGGTGCCCCGATCCCGCAGCTGAATCAACTTTAGGAGACAGTCCTGGCGCTTGCTGGACTTTCTTGAGCGCCCTGAAGTCTTCTTCACAACAATTGAACCGCTCTCCTTGAAGTTCTTGATGATCCGATAAATGGTTGATTTAGGTGCAATCTTACTGGCAGCAATGTCCTTGCCTGTGAAGCCGTTTTTGTGCAAAGCAATGATGACGGCACGTTTCCTTGCAGGTAACCATGATTGACGGACTCTTCATAACATTCTGGAGTATATGCAAATTGCCATCATACAAACTGAGGCAGCAGACTTTGTGAAAATTTATATTTGTGTCATTCTCAAAACTTTTGGCCACAACTTGTAACGGGTGTCGTAGTTTGAAGAGGAAGAATAGGACCAAAGCGCAGCGTGGTAAGTGTTCATGACTTTTATTTAAACTGAACACTAGAACAAAATAACAAAGTGCAAAACGAAACCGAAACAGTCCTGTCAGGTGCAGAAAACACTAAACAGAAAATAACTACCCACAAAACACAGGTGTGAAAATGCTACCTAAGTACGGTTCCCAATCAGAGACAACGATAGACAGCTGTCCCTGATTGACAACCATACCCGGCCAAAACAAAGAAATACCAAAACATAGAAAAATGAACATAGAATGCCCACCCAAATCACACCCTGACCAAACCAAAATAGAGACATAAAAAGCTCTCTAAGGTCAGGGCTTGACACAACTGTATATAGCGCATTGATGTGAATCACACTGCTGCTTTCTCATTTAGCTATTTGAATTTAATGGATTGTGGTTGTTGTGGATGGCTGTTCACAAATATAAATGTGTATTTGAAACCAATAATGGTTGAATTCAAGAAGTTTAAGCTGCCTATCAATTATTGTTTATGAAACCAGTGGACAGCCAGTGAAAAATGCACCCATGCAACAGCTGCATGGTGAAAATCCATAGGCCTAATGGGCACATGCTCAAACTCGCAAACTTTTGATAGACTTAAAGGGACAATCTGTAGTTGCTACATCAATTTTTGGACTTAAAAATTATATACACTGCTCAAAAAAATAAAGGGAACACTTAAACAACACAATGTAACTCCAAGTCAATCACACTTCTGTGAAATCAAACTGTCCACTTAGGAAGCAACACTGATTGACAATAAATTCCACATGCTGTTGTGCAAATGGAATAGACAAAAGGTGGAAATTATAGGCAATTAGCAAGACACCCCCAATAAAGGAGTGGTTCTGCAGGTGGTGACCACAGACCACTTCTCAGTTCCTATGCTTCCTGGTTGATGTTTTGGTCACTTTTGAATGCTGGTGGTGCTTTCACTCTAGTGGTAGCATGAGACCGAGTCTACAACCCACACAAGTGGCTCAGGTAGTGCAGCTCATCCAGGATGGCACATCAATGCGAGCTGTGGCAAGAAGGTTTGCTGTGTATGTCAGCGTAGTGTCCAGAGCATGGAGGCGCTACCAGGAGACAGGCCAGTACATCAGGAGACGTGGAGGAGGCCGTAGGAGGGCAACAACCCAGCAGCAGGACCGCTATCTCTGACTTTGTGCAAGGAGGAGCAGGTGGAGCACTGCCAGAGCCCTGCAAAATGACCTCCAGCAGGCCACAAATGTGCATGTGTCAGCATATGGTCTCACAAGTCGCTCTGGATAAGAGCGTCTGCTAAATGACTTAAATGTAAATGTAAATGGGTCTGAGGATCTCATCTCGGTACCTATTGGCAGTCAGGCTACCTCTGGCGAGCACATGGAGGGCTGTGCGGCCCCCCAAAGAAATGCCACCCCACACCATGACTGACCCATCGCCAAACCGGTCATGCTGGAGGATGTTGCAGGCAGCAGAACGTTCTCCATGGCGTTTCCAGACTCTGTCACGTCTGTCACATGTGCTCATGTGCTCAGTGTGAACCTGCTTTCATCTGTGAAGAGCACAGGGCGCCAGTGGCGAATTTGCCAATCTTGGTGTTCTCTGGCAAATGCCAAACGTCCTACACGGTGTTGGGCTGTAAGCACAACCCCCACCTGTGGACGTTGGGCCCTCATACCACCCTCATGGAGTCTGTTTCTGAACGTTTTAGCAGACACATGCACATTTGTGGCCTGCTGGAGGTCATTTTGCAGGGCGCTGGCAGTGCACCTCCTTGCACAAAGGCGGAGGTAGCGGTCCTGCTGCTGGGTTGTTGCCCTCCTACGGCCTCCTCCACGTCTCCTGATGTACTGGCCTGTCTCCTGGTAGCGCCTCCATGCTCTGGACACTACGCTGACAGACACAGCAAACCTTTTTGCCACAGCTCGCATTGATGTGCCATCCTGGATGAACTGCACTACCTGAGCCACTTGTGTGGGTTGTTGACTCCGTCTCATGCTACCACTAGAGTGAGAGCACCGCCAGCATTCAAAAGTGACCAAAACATCAGCCAGGAAGCATAGGAACTGAGAAGTGGTCTGTGATCACCACCTGCAGAATCACTCCTTTTTTGGGGGTGTCTTGCTAATTACCTACAATTTCCACCTTTTGTCTATTCCATTTGCACAACAGCATGTGAAATGTATTGTCAATCAGTGTTGCTTCCTAAGTGGACAGTTTGATTTCACAGAAGTGTGATTGACTTGGAGTTACATTGTGTTGTTTAAGTGTTCCCTTTATTTTTTTGAGCAGTGTATATGGAACGATGTAGTAACCAAAAAAGTGTTAAACAAATCAAAATATATTTTATATTTGAGATTCTTCAAAGTAGCCATCCTTTGCCTTCATGATAGCTTCTCTTCTTTTTGCGAGTATAATGATCAGCCTGTCTTTATGTTCTATGTTTTTGGTTGATCTATGTAATTTCTATGACATGTCATCGCTGTCGTATCAATGTATATGGTCATGCCTATATTTGGCAGCGGTTAAACATTCTTATTCTGGTTGGAGCATCAGTGCTGGGAAGACCTCGGGACACTTCACACGGATGAAGGCCTGGTTTAGTGGACAGTGATTTTTATTTTGTATTTTCATTTTTTTGTATCTTGTGGGTTTGGGATATGTTTATGACATATTTGTTCTATAGGAAGCTTAGTGTTCTATGTGAGATGCACGACCAGTCGTTCACTTTCTTTAATTCTCTAAGCAAAGGCTATTCAAAACGCATTGATTTAAATCGTCACATTTTGGTAATAGTATATTTACAAACTTTCAGACATGATGACCAATGTGATAAAAATGACTTTGTTTGAATGTGAACAGATTAGGTTCATATTCTAAAAGACGAAAGATATTATGTGATCTTATACAAAAACACTCAGATGTGATTATGCTCCAAGAAAAGTATGCTCCTAGGGTGGGAGACAGATGGGTGGGCAGTGCTTACCATAATACATTCAACCAAAAAATAGAGGTGTCTGTTCTATTTTCCAAAAGTATACATGTTCAAGTGGAAAAAGAGTTAAGGACAAAGAAGGACGAACCTTGTAAAGGTTTCAGGACAAAATATAATATTGGGAAATACTTGTGCTCCGAATGAGGAAGACCCAGACTTCTTCCTTCAACATAACAAAATAATATTGAATTTCGGTGATTTTCCTCTGGTACTAGGGGGGACTATAATCAGGGCCCTGATGCATTTTTTATAAGTCCAAAACTGGTCTAACCCGGGACCTCCAAAACTCAAGAAGCAATTAAAACATTGTGTAAGGACGCTGGTCTTTATGATATATGGAGACTGGTCAATCCAACCGCTCGTGATTACACATCATTTTCAAATAGGAACACTGTTAATTCACGCATCGACATCTTACTGATCTCACACTCTCTCATAGATAAAGTGGGTGCTTGCAGTGTGGGCATGATATCTATGACAGATCGTTGAAATGGCGCTGAAGAGTATGGCTGACGTTTTACATGCCCGTAATAAATTGTGCTATTTTGTTTGTAACTTTTTTTATTATTTGGTACATAATATTGTTGCTACCGTCTCTTATGACCGAAAAAAACTTCTGGGCATCAGATCTGGGATTACTCACCACGGACTGGAAGAAGTTTCTTCCTGTAACGAATCTGACGAGAAAGATATACTGCTCTCCCGGGAACAGGCCCAGATCCACGTCATTTGCGTGAAGAAAAAAGACGGAGGAAAAGAGGACGCAGATCAGGCTGCCTTTTGAGAATCCATAGGCGAGCGAGTAAACTCCCATTGCCATCAATTCTACTTGCTAACATGCAATCATTGGAAAATAAAATGGATGACCTATGATTACGATTATCCTACCAACGGTACATTAAAACTGTAATATCCTATGTTTTACAGAGTCGTGGCTGAACGATGGCACGCACAATATAGAACTGGAGGGATTTTCAATGCACCGGCAGAACAGAGAAGCTACGTCTGGTAAGAAGAGGGGTGGAGGTATGTCTTTTTGTCAATAACAGCTGTTGCGCGATGTCTAATATTAAAGAAATCTCAAGGTATTGCTCGCCTGAGGTAGAGTACTTTATGATAAGCTGTAGACCACACTATCTACCATGAGAGTTCTCATCTATATTATTCATAGCCATCTATTTACCACTACAGACCGATGTTGGCACTAAGAGTGCACTCAACCAACTCTATAAGGCCATAAGCAAACAAGAAAATGCTCACCTAGAAGCGGCGTTCCTAGTGGCCGGGGACTTTAATGCAGTGTTACAAATTTTTCGAAGCATGTCACATGTGCAACCAGAGGAAAAAATACTCTAGACCACCTTTACTCCACACACAGAGAAGCATACAAAGCTCTCCCCCGCCCTCAATTTGGCAAATCCGACCATAATTCTATCCTCCTGATTCCTGCTTACAAGCAAAAACTAAAGCAGGAAGTACCAGTGACTCGCTCAATATGGAAGTGGTCAGATGGCGCGGATGCTATGCTACAGAATTGTTTTCCAGACTGGAATATGTTCCGGGATTCATCCAATGGCATTGAGAAGTATACCACCTCAGTCTTCGGCTTCATCAATAAGTACATTGATGATGTTGTCCCCACAGTAAGCGTACGTACATATCCCAAACAGAAGCCATGGATTACAGGTGATTCGAGCTAAACGCTAGAGCTGCCGCTTTCAAGGAACGGGACACTAATCCGGATGCCTACAAGAAATCCCGCTATGCCTTCAGACGAATCAGCAAACAAACAAAGAGTCGATACAGGATTAAGATTGAATCCTATTACACTGGCGCTGCCTAAATGATTAACGCCCCGTAGCCATGAAGTGCTTTGAAAGGCTGGTCATGGCTCACATCAACACCATCCTCCTGGATACCCTAGCCCACTCCAATTCGCATACCGCCCCAACAGATCCACAGATGACACAATCTCAATAGCACTTCACACTGCCCTTTCCCACCTGGATGAAAGGAACACCTATGTGAGAATGCTGTTCTTTGACTTTCAGCGTTCAACACCATAGTGCCCACGACGCTCATCACTAAGCTAAGTACCCTGGGACTAAACACCTCCCTCTGCAACTGAATGTTGGACTTCCTGACGGGCCGCCCCCAGGTGGTAAGGGTAGGTAACAACACGTTTGCCAAGCTGATCCTCAACACTGGGGCCCCTCAGGGGTGTGTACTTAGTCCCCTCCTGTACTCCCTGTTCACTCATGACTGCATGACCAGGCACGACTCCAACACCATCATTAAGGTTGCTGACGACACAACAGTGGTAGGCCTGATTACCGACAACGATGAGACAGCCTATAGGGAGGAAGTCAGAGAACTGGCAGTGTGGTGCCCGGACAACAATCAATCATTCAAATGTATTTATAAAGCCCTTCTTACATCAGCTGATGTCACAAAGTGCTGTACAGAAACCCAGCCTAAAACCCCAAACATTTCCCTCAATGTGAGCAAGACAAAGGAGCTGAACGTGGACTACAGGACAAGGAGGGCTGAACAGACCCCCGTTAACATCAACGGGGCTGGAGTGGAACGGGTCGAGAGTTTCAAATTCCTTGGTGTCCACATTACCAATGATCTATCATGGTCCAAACATACCAAGACAGTCGTGAAGAGGGCACGACAAAACCTTTTCCCACTCAAGAGACTGAAAAGATTTGGCATGTGTCACCAGATCCTCAAAACGTTTGAGAGCATCCTGATCGGATTCATCACTGCCTGGTATGACAACTGCTCGGCATCTGACCATAAGGCACTTCAGAGGGTAGTGCGTACAGCCCAGTATATCACTGGGGCCAAGCTTCCTGAAATCCAGGACCTATATAATAGGCGGTGTCAGAGGAAAGCCCATAAAATTGTCAGAGACTCCAGTCACCCAAGTCAAAGACTGTTTTCTCTGCAACCGCATGGCAAGCAGTACCGGAGCACTAAGTCTTGGACCAAAAGGCTCCTTGACAGCTTCTACTCCCAAGCCAGAAGACTTTTGAACAATTAATCAAATTGCCACTGGACTATTACATTGACCCCCTCCCTGATTTGTTTTGTACACTACTGCTACTCGCTGTTTATTATCTACACATAGTCACTTCACCCCTACCTAAATGTACAAATTACCTCTAACCTGTACCCCCGCACACTGACTCGGTACCAGTACCCCCTGTATATAACCTTGTTATTGTTATGTTATTGTGTTACTTTTATAATTTTTTACTTTAGGTTATTTGGTGAATATTTTCTTAACTCTTCTTGAACTGCACTGTTGTTTAAGGGCTTGTAAGTAAGCATTTGTTATGAGAATTTTGTTATCAATGTTCATAAACTTCAATTAATCTACTCAGTCTGCAAACCAGAGTTTGGAAGATTCTGGTTGAATGAAACAGACAAGAGTCCCAGCTTACAAAAATCAAAGTGTTTATTCACGAGAACGTTCTGACGTCCAAATACAAAAACATCCATTTTATACTGGCTTCTTACGCACATACCTTCACACAAACAGTAGATATCCTACGCACATACATACACACAAACAGTAGGTGAGTTTTATCCTTCTCCATAGTTCTCACCACTGTGTATCACTAACCAGCCGACAGTTCCATTCCCCCGAGATTAGGGAAACCTTGAGAAATACTCCCTGTCCTCATAAGTCTCTCAGAGTTTTAACCAGGTCGGTTCAAACACAGTTTAATTGTTCTTCGGTATTTTCTTAGGCACACACATACAAGTTCAAATCTTAAGCTACGCCTTGCTCAGACAGTCTGTGTTTTTCCACTATACAGATACATTGTTTCATCTGCAACATGTTTCATAATTTTCTGCAAGCCTAACAGTTTCTCCCCTCCACGGGTGGAGACAGAATATCCTGTCTCCAGGAAGAAACACAGTAGTACAACTTGTCTGTCGATAGCTCCTCTTATCATTTGTTTCACACTTGCACCCTGCTTACATACTAAAAAAAGAACAAAAGGTCCTTGTTCTAATTCTGATTAAAACTACACACATCATCAGATTATAGTTTTATGATTCTAATCAATTTCATACAATTATATGGTTTCAGAGTGGAATTATTTTAATCATTGTAACGGTCCTGACCTGTTTTATGTTGTTTTTGTATGTGTTTATTGGTCAGGGCGTGTGTTTTGGGTGGGCAGTCTAGGTTTTGTATTTCTAGGTTGGTTTTTGTGTTCGGCCTGGTATGATTCTCAATTAGAGACAGGTGTGTATCGTTTGTCTCTAATTGAGAGTCATACTAAGGCAGCCAGGGTTTCACTGGGGTTTTGTGGGTGTTTGTTCCTGTGTCTTCACATGGACGGTTGAAGGTTAGTCACGTTTGTTGTTTTGTAGTTTTGTAGTGTCTTGTTTGCTGTTTTCATTAAAAGATGGCTTATTTCCCTCAATCCGCATCTTGGTCCTATCCATGCTCCTTCTCGTCTAAGGGGGAGAACAACAATGACTGCCTTTACAGAAACACCCACCATAACAGGACCAAGCGGATTGAGGAGAGAGAAAAGGAACTAAGGCACTGGACACAGGAGGAATGGTCTTGGGAGATCATGGACGGAAAGGGACCCTGGGGAAGGGTTGGAGAGAATCGCCGCTCTCGGGAGGAGAGGAAGGCAGCCACAGCCCAGGAGCGCTGGTATGAGGAGGCAGCACGTATGAGAGGCTGGAAGCCCGAGAGGCTCACCCAAAAATTTCTTGGGGGGGGGCTAAAGGGGAGTGTGGCGAAGCCGGGTTGGATACCTGAGCCAACTCCCCGGGCTTGCCGTGGAGTAAGAGGGTGTCGTACTGGTCAGACACCGTGTTATGCGGTAAAGCGCACGGTGTCCCCAGTACGCGTGCTTAGCCCAGTGCGGGCTATTCCACCTTGCCGCACTGGGAGGGCTAGGTTGGGCATCGAGCCGAGTGCCATGAAGCCGGCCCAACGTATCTGGTCTCCAGTACGTCTCCTCGGGCCGGCGTACATGGCACCAGCCTTACAGGTGGTGTCCCCGTTTCGCCTGCATAGGCCAGTGCGGGCTATTCCACCTCGCCGCACTGGCAGGGCTACGGGGACCATTCAACCTGGTAAGGTTGGGGAGGCTCGGTGCTCAAGAGCACGTGTCCTCCTTCACGGTCCGGTATATCCGGCGCCACCTTCCCACCCCAGCTCAGTACCACCAGTGCCTACACCACGCACCAGGCTTCCAGTGCATCTCCAGAGCCCTGTTCCTCTTCCACGCACTCTCCCTATGGTGCGTGTCTCCAGCCCGGTACCTCCAGTTCCGGTACCACGCACCAGGCCTATAGTGCGTCTCAGCCGGCCAGAGTCTGCCGTCTGCCATGACCTGCCAGAGCCGTCCTGCCATGACCTGCCAGAGCCGTCCTGCCATGACCTGCCAGAGCCGTCCTGCTAGGACCTGCCAGAGCCGTCCAGCCAGGACCTGCCAGAGCCGTCCAGCCAGGACCTGCCAGAGCCGTCCAGCCAGGACCTGCCAGAGCCGTCCAGCCAGGACCTGCCAGAGCCGTCCAGCCAGGACCTGCCGGAGTCCCTAAACCAGGACCTGCCGGAGTCCCTAAACCAGGACCTGCCGGAGTCCCTAAACCAGGACCTGCCTGAGTCCCTAAACCAGGACCTGCCTGAGTCCCTAAACCAGGACCTGCCTGAGTCCCTCAGCCAGGACCTGCCTGAGTCCCTCAGCCAGGACCTGCCTGAGTCCCTCAGCCAGGACCTGCCTGAGTCCCTCAGCCAGGACCTGCCTGAGTCCCTCAGCCAGGACCTGCCTGAGTCCCTCAGCCAGGACCTGCCTGAGTCCCTCAGCCAGGACCTGCCTGAGTCCCTCAGCCAGGACCTGCCTGAGTCCCTCAGCCAGGACCTGCCTGAGTCCCTCAGCCAGGACCTGCCTGAGTCCCTCAGCCAGGACCTGCCTGAGTCCCTCAGCCAGGACCTGCCTGAGTCCCTCAGCCAGGACCTGCCGCCCCTTGTCCCGGTGCTGCCCCTTGTCCCGGTGCTGCCCCTTGTCCCGGTGCTGCCCCTTGTCCCGGTGCTGCCCCTTGTCCCGGTGCTGCCCCTTGTCCCGGTGCTGCCCCTTGTCCCGGTGCTGCCCCTTGTCCCGGTGCTGCCCCTTGTCCCGGTGCTGGCCGCTCATTTAGGGGATGTTAGTTTTAGGGTGGTCATTGGGAGGGGAAGACAGAAGCGGGGAGTGACTATGGTGGTGTGGGGACAGCGTCCAGAGCCTGAGCCACCACCGTGGTCAACTGCCCACCCAGACCCTCCCCTGGACTTTGTGCTGGTGCGCCCGGCGTTCGCACTTTGAGGGGGGGGTTCTGTAACGGTCCTGACCTGTTTTATGTTGTTTTTGTATGTGTTTATTGGTCAGGGCGTGTGTTTTGGGTGGGCAGTCTAGGTTTTGTATTTCTAGGTTGGTTTTTGTGTTCGGCCTGGTATGATTCTCAATTAGAGACAGGTGTGTATCGTTTGTCTCTAATTGAGAGTCATACTAAGGCAGCCAGGGTTTCACTGGGGTTTTGTGGGTGTTTGTTCCTGTGTCTTCACATGGACGGTTGAAGGTTAGTCACGTTTGTTGTTTTGTAGTGTCTTGTTTGCTGTTTTCATTAAAAGATGGCTTATTTCCCTCAATCCGCATCTTGGTCCTATCCATGCTCCTTCTCGTCTAAGGGGGAGAACAACAATGACTGCCTTTACAATCATTATATTTAAACATATAAATAATTTTATCAGCATTTCATGGTAAGGTCTACACTTGTTGTGCATGTGACAAATAAAGTTTGATTTGATCATGCACCCATTGATCTGACTGTTGGAATAGGAGAAAAAATGTAAATGTTGGCGAATGAACACCAGCCTCATACAGGACAATGTGTTTTGTGAATTCCCTAAAACACACATTACGATATACTTTGAAACAAAAAACAGAGCGAAACAGGTACATGTCTGGGAAAAGCATAGATACGTGGAGTAATGATACAACGATCAGCTACTATTAAGAAATTAGATAAACATAACATTCAACAACTTGAAACAGAGCTCAAAACTCCAGAACGGGAATATTGGTCCAATCCTAACATTTCTCTGGTAAACCTGACAAACCAAATACGAGCTGAATACTTTATTCAGTAAAAAAGCTAAATATGAAGCAGAGATGGTACGAAGGCAGGTAAACTGTTGGCCAGTCAATTGAAATCTAGAGAAACAGATCGGCAAATAAGTGTAATGAGAAATAAGGCAGTCAAGCTGATTACCAATCATAAAGAAATAAACAATATTTTTTGAGACTTCTATCAGGAACTTTCTACTTCAAACAGTCCTTTAGATATGCAGAAAGTAGAGGCATTCTTTAAGAATTTGTACCTTCGTAAACTAACAGAGGAAGACAGGAACTGGCTCGACCGCCCCATTACTTTGGAGGAATTGGCCAAAACTGTAAGACAAGCACCAAGTGGTAAAACTCTGGGGTTGGATGGGATACCCAGTGATTTCTATAAAAGGTTTGCAAGGCAGCTTAGCCCATAAATATTGAAAACATTTAACACATTGATTGACACAGATGAGCTCCCACGTTCTATGAGTGATGCAGTAATCCCCCTAATCCTCAAAAAGGGAAAGGATCCCCATGAGTGTGGGAGCTACCGTCCAATTTCTTTGATAAATTGTGATGGAAAATTGTTTACAAAACTTCTAGCTAATCATATTATAAATAAAATCATAAATCCAGACCAGGTGGGATTTGTGAAAGGCAGAACTTCATCTGACAGTCTTAGACGGCTACAGCATGTCATGTGGAAGGCAAAAGACTTGGATACTTCAGTGACAGCCTTATCCCTAGATGCAGAGAAAGCCTTTGATAGGGTGGGCTGGGATTACCTGCATTATACTATAAATACATTTGGATTTGGACAGGGCTTTCAGAATATTATCAAACTTATGTACAACGACCCCAAATCCATAGTAGTCACTAACGGATGTAGTGGAAATTTCAGTACTGAGAGAGACTAGGACAATTTTTCAAACAATCATCTTTATTCAACATCGATTAATTGTTGCAATAATGAAACCGTTGACCGCACACTCTAAGGTGTGTTGCCGAGAGCATAACTGATAATGAAAAACGGTGATCTTATATAGGCCCTAAATGCTCAGTCCGTCATTTCTATCGTTCCCATAAGCCACCTTGGTCCATCTCCTGGTTATCTGCACGGGAAGTTGTTTTACTTCCAACCCGGCTTAGTTTCCCAGATGCCAGGAAGATAAGACAATGAGACATTGTTCTAAACTCTTCTAGCCCATCTCTATCTCGGGTCACACACAAACATCTTGTCTATAGAATGCCAGCTTTTTTAATTTTTATCACCAAGTCATTGTCAGCTCAAGCAAAACCCATTTCCTTAACCAGATGCCCAGACTAACTGCAGCAAGCTAGAGTGGACACCATAAAAACTCAGCATTAGCAGGCCAGTCTTACTCTTAGTTAAATATATAACCGTTTACTATTAATATCAAACAAATCAGGTAAGTATGTAATTTTTTCCTGACACAGACTAAGGTCATCTTCATTTTCAGTAGAAACAAAGTGACTGTCTCTCGCCTCTCCTATTTATTATAGCAATAGAACCATTAGCCAAAGCTATTAGGCTGCATAAGTCAATCAAAGGGGTTAATAATATGGGAGAATAAACTACTGCTTTATGCAGACGACATATTACTAATAATGTCAGACCCCGAACTCTCCATATCGCCTTTACAGGACTTTAGTAAATGCATTTTCAGAGATATCGGGCTATAAAGTAAACTGGGACAAATCTGAATTAATGCCGCTATCAAAACATTGTCTGAGAAATGACTTCCTCAGCTGGAGGTTTCAATGGGTCCCTAAACACTTGAGGTACCTGGGATCGCTTTAAATCCTGAAGAACATGATTTCTGAAAACCTTGACCCACTACTGAACAAAATTAAACTTCAGTTTAAGAGCTGGGATAAACTACACATCTCATTATGGGGTAGGACACAGGTTATAAAGATGGTCATAGCTCCTAAATTGAATTATGTCATTAGCATGTTACCACTGTCCATACCTGTCTATACCTTTAAATCCATAGACAAAATAATTACTGAGTTTGTTTGGGCCGGTAAAAGGGCCTGGATGAAACTAGCGAGATTACAGGTAACGACTGAGAAGGAAAGATTAAAGCTCCCTAACATGCAATTATATCAAGAAGCCTTTGCAGCTGCCCAAATAGGCTAATTTGGGTGGACATGTAGGAAGAAGTTAATGCCCCATTCAGAGCATCAGTTTATTTGAGTCAACCAAATGTGGTACTGCAGAATCCAAAAATGTCCCATACAAAAAATATATGGAGTCAGATTCATAAGAGAGAGAAATCTTCACCTTTCCTGACAAGCTCTGCTTCGTTTTGGAACAACCATAAATTGAAAATAGGGGTACACATGGTTTTCTGGAAAGATTGATATAGAAAGGGGATAAAGAACATTGGTTGTTTATATCAAGAAAACGTGTTTAGCTCTTTTGAAGAACTAAGGTCCAAGTATAATTTACAGAAACAGACTTTTGGAGAGATCCCCAGCTTATGTTTAAGGTAGGACAGAGTAACAACAAATTCTCTGTACATTCTGATATGTGTTAAGATAGAAATTGTTTGCAAATTACCACATACCGCAGGGCTTATAGCCACCTTATACTCTAGGTGGATTTAATAGAACTTGTAAAACCCTAAAGGCCGTATGGGGAAAAAGACCCGGAGGTAACTTTTGGAGAGGAGGAATGGAATATAACAGTAAAACAGATGCTCCTCCCTATGAGAGATGCCCAGTCCAAACTGATTCAATTTAAAGTGTTCAGTAGGATTTATTGGACTCCTCTGAGGTTGAACAGAATAGATTTGATAGAATCCAGTCTATGCTGGAGATGTCATTCAAGTACAGGTGACATAAACCATATGTTCTGTGACTGTCAAAGCTTGCATATCGTTTGGCAGAAGGTGATGGAAAAGATTGGGGATATTCTGGGTACCACATCACCTGCAAATCCTGCTTTGCTATTACTGAATATCAGTAACAATATTGATAGACTTACAATCTCATGTTTAAACTGGCTAAAAGTTGCTCTAACCACAGCCAAAAGATTCACATTGAGACACTGGAGGCTGCCACCCCCGTGCTTCACGGTTGGGATGGTGTTCTTCGGCTTTCAAGCCTCCCCATTTTTCCTCCAAACATAACGATGGTCATTATGGCCAAACAGTTCTATTTTTGTTTCATCAGACCAGAGGACATTTCTCCAAAAGGTACGATCTTTGTCCCCATGTGCAGTTGCAAATTGTAGTCTGGCTTTTTTATGGCAGTTTTGGAGCAGTGGCTTCTTCCTTGCTGAGCGACCTTTCAGGTTATGTTGATATAGGATTCGTTTTACTGTGGTTATAGATACTTTTGTACCTGTTTCCTCCAGCATCTTCACAAAGTCCTTTGATGTTGTTCTGGGATTGATTTGCACTTTTTGCACCAAAGTACGTTAATCTCTAGGAGACAGAACGCATCTCCTTCCTGAGCGGTATGACGGCTGTGTGGTCCCATGGTGTTTATACTTGCGTACTGTTGTTTGTAGAGATGAACTTGGTACCTTCGGGTGTTTGGAAATTGCTCCCAAGGATGAACCAGACTTGTGGAGGTCTATAATTTTTTTCTGAGCTCTTGGCTGATTTATTTTGATTTTCCCATGATGTCAAGCAATGAGGCCCTGAGTTGAAGGTAAGCCTTGAAATACATCCACAGGTACACCTCTAATTGATTCAAATTATGTCAATTAGTCTATCAGAAGCTTCTAAAGCCATAACATCATTTTCTGGAATTTTCCAAGCTGTTTGAAGGCACAGTCAACTTAGTGTATGTAAACGTCTGATCCACTGGAATTGTGATACAGTGAGTTATAAGTGAAATAATCTGTCTGTAAACAATTGTTGGACAACATAGTTGTGTCATCTACAAAGTAGATGTGCTAAACGAATTGCCAAAACTATAGTTTATTAACAAGAAATTTGTGGAGTGGTTGTTAAACGAGTTTTAATGATTCCTACCTAAGTGTATTGTGGCGTACAGCAGGTCAGCCACCAGGGGGAGACTCGTCGAGGCCTGGTGACAGACGGAGTATATATCACGATGCGATGGCTCCATCTGCTGGACGTGCCAGGTCTCGACGGTCTCTCCGGCCAGACTAATTGGGGCTGATTGGGAGCTGGTGAGTAATCAAGGGCTGATTGCTCACCAGCTGTGTGTGCAAGGCCCATAAAGCTGCCAGAAGGGCAGCACACAAGGGAGAGCAGGGGAAGAAAGGACTCCCGTATAGTTGGGGACGGTTGCAGAGGTATGAGGAGAGAGTTCCGTTTGTGTGCCCGACAGGATACAGCAAGAACCGGAGCCCAAAAGACGGTATCGGAGAGGGTCTCATGGGGAGACCTATCCTTTTCTTTTTTATTTATTATTTAAATAAACACCCTCGACACCGAGCTAATCATACTCTGTCCGTGTAAAATCTGTGTAAACGTCTGGACCAAACCCCCTGGTCTGCTACAAGTGGAGGAGAATGCGGGCATTCTGGTAACGTCAGATCAAGGTTGACGTTTACACAGCATCAGCATGGATGAGTTGATAGCTTTGTTCGTACAGGCCCAACAAGCACAACAGGTGCTAGGAACGAACGCTGGATGAACAGTGACTACAAAACGTCTGCCTCGTTGAGGAAATCAGGAAGCTGCAAGAAGGAGCGTCTCCTGAATCACATCCCAACCAGTTTTTAATCAAGCTAACGGAAGACAATGACATCGAAACAAACCTCTGTACCTTTTAACGGACAGCGCTACGGGAAGGATGGCCAAGGCCAACGTGGGTTAGTCTGCTGACCCCCTTCCTCTCTGGGAATGCCCAAAAGGCGTACTGGTATCTGAACGGCAAACAGGCATCTAACTACGACGGACTTAAACTGGAGATACTTAGCCGATACGGGTACAGCCTGGCCCATCGTGCTCAACGGTTCCACGACTGGAGGTTCGTACCCAACGCATCCCCGCGAGCCCAGATGAGCAACCTACTGCGTGTCACCAGGGCATGACTCCTAACCGACATATCCACCCTCTCCATCCTCAACAAAATGGTCCTGGATTGCTTCTTACAGGCGCTACCCCACGACATGAAGAGGGCAGCGAGTCTATGCGCTCCCCAGACCTTGGAGGGCCTCCTGGAAGCAGTGGAGACGCATCAGAACACTCAGGCCCTGCTGAGTGGGAGACGGGACGAGTCAGCGACCTGTTCGATGGGACGGAAGGACAGCCCCACCTCTGTATCCCCCGAACCGACAGTCGGCAGTGCCAAAGGACCGCATAACAGTGGAGAGACGGCTGGGGTAGGGACGACCTGCCACCGACGACCCTAGGTAGATGGAGACCAAAGGAGGTGTTTTGAGTTTGGCGCCCGAGGGCACATTGCCTGGAATTGACCGGCTCAAGAGGAGTCGATGCCATCAGCTAGCCCCGGACAACAAGGTGGGTCACGCCGAAAACTATGTCACCTCCCGTTGGGCGCACCACGAATCAACTGCACCCATGGTCCCAGGGAATTTTGACGGACACGACGCGGAAACGCTGTTAGACTCCGGAAGTATGGTTACGCTTGTAACCACGAGCCTGCTGTTTCAGGAGACCGAACAGGGTAGGGAGTTGTCCATTTCCTGTGTTCACGGTGACACAAAGTGGTATCCAACCGTATGGACCAACCTTGTGACGTCACAAGGGAGCTGCCAGATGATGGTGGGTGCAGTACCAGAGTTGCCGATACCTCTCGTAGTGGGATGAGATTGTCCGCTGTTCGCAGCCCTATGGGGGCACGAGTTGAGGAAAAAGATATGAGCCGGCCGAAGAAGAGCGACCCATCGCCTGTGCGGCCCGGAAGCAACAGGTTAACCAACCCGTATTTACGGGTCCGGAGTCGGAGGCGGAGGGGGCGCCGGAACCCGAACCCCCTGGGGAACCACTAGAGGATGAGCCAAGCCTCCCCTTCCTCGATTTCGAGGGGCCAGTCGAGACACCCGCGGGGGGCCAACTAAGGGGACAATTCGAGACGGCGCAGTGGAAGGATCCGAACTTGAAAGCCGCCGCAGCCCAAGTGATAGTGATGGATGGACAGCTACTTCCGGGGGTGAATGAATGGCGATACCCCCATTTCCAAATCAAGAATAACCTTTTGTATCAGTTGTCGTGCCAACAGGGGGAACTTTGAGAGGCATTATTGCTGCCCCGAAGGTACGTGGGAACCGTTCTTCTGCTGGCCCACACCCACCTTGGGGGTGCACCTGGGAATGGAGAAGACCCGGGCACGGATCACCGCCCAGTTCCACTGGCCCGGGATGAGGAGGGTTGTGAAAGACTATTGTTGCAGCTTCCCAGAGTGTCAACTCACTGTACCGATAGCCTACTTCCGAAACCCATTGGTCCCCCTACCAATCAACGGGGTGCCCTTTGAACGTATCGCCATGGACATAGTGGGACCCATGATAAAAACAGCATGAGGACACCGGTACATCCTGGGGATAGTGGATTATGCCACCCGGTATCCCGAGGCCATTCCCCTACGGGCGGCGGTATCCAAGCGAATCGCCCGTCAGGTGTTCCACCTTTTTAGCCGTGTGGTCATCCCGAACGAGATCCTGACAGACCAAGGTACTGAGTTTATGTCCCGCCTAATGAAAGAGTTGTGTGGTCTCTTGCAGATCAGACAAATCCGGACCTCCGTCTTTCACCCGCAGACGGATGGGCTCGTCGAGCGCTTCAATAATATGCTCAAACAAATGCTGCGGAAGGTCATCGAGCAGGACGGGAAGAACTAGGACCAGCTACTACCCCACCTAATGTTCTCAATCCAAGAAGTGCCCCAGTCCTCCACTGGGTTTCCCCTTTCGAACTCCTCTACGGAAGGAGGTCACGCAGCCTACGGTACCTCACCAAGGAGGTGTGGGAAGCCCAACCTACCCCATTACGCAGCGTGGTAGAGCACGTGGAGACGATGAAGGAGCGGATGACAGCCATATGGCCAGTCGTGAGGGAACATATGGAGAAGGCCCAACGCGCCCAAGCCCAGGTCTACAATCGGGAAGCCCAGCCCCGAGAATTCCAGGTGGGAGACAGGGTGTTCGTCTTAATCCCCACGGCCGAAAGTAAGTTCTTGGCAACATGGCACGGGCCATACGAGGTGATCGAGAAGCTGGGACCTTTCAATTACCGCGTACGGCAACCGGGGAGACGAAAACCCCAACAGATTTACCACGTGAACCTGTTGAAGAAGTGGCACGAGAGGACAGCCTTGACCGTGTTATGGTCGAGACCCAGGACGCCAACGGTACCAGTGGTGGTCCCGAGCAATGAGGACCCCGACCCGGCCCAGAAGCAAGAGCTCAGGGAGCTCGTCGATCAGAACACGACGGTGTTCTCCGAGAAGCTGGGCCGCATGACCCTCATTGAACACCACATCCGTACCCGGCCTGAGGAAACCTTACAAAAGAGGCCATATCGGATTCCGGAGGCCCAAAGGAAGGCTGTGAAACAAGAAGTAGAGGCTATGCTGAGGATGGGGGTCATTGAAGAGTCCTACAGTGCATGGTGCAGCCCCATCGTGTTGGTGCCCAAACCGGACGGTAGCCTCCGCTTCTGTAATGATTTCCGGGGTGTGAACGACATAAGTTTATTCAACGCCTACCCCATGCCGAGGGTGGACGAGGTCATCGACCGATTGGGAAAGGCCCGGTACATCAGCACCCTTGACCTGACCAAAGGATATTGGCAGGTACTGTTGGCAGCCTCCTCCCGGGAGAAGACGGCGTTCTCGACAGCAGACGGTTTGTATCAGTACCGGGTGCTCCCGTTCAGTCTCCACGGAGCCCCGTCCACATTCCAGCGACTGATGAACAGAGTGCTTCGATCCCACCAGCAGTATGCAGCGGCCTATCTGGATGATATCATCATCCACAGCCAAGGTTGGGAAGAACACCTGACGCGCCACCAGGCGGTGATGGACACGCTCAGACAAGCCGGGTTGACCGCAAACCCCAAGAAATGTAAACTAGCGTTCGAGGAGGTGGAGTACCTGGGGTATTTGATCGGACGGGGAACGTCAAGCCCCAGGAGAGGAAGGTTCACCCGGTACATGACTGGCCCGTTCCACGCACCAAGACACATGTCAAGTCCTTCCTGGGACTGGCAGGATACTATAGCAGGTTTATCCCCAACTTTGCGGCTATAGCTTCCCCCCTCACCGATCTAACCAGGGCCCTCCTCCCAAAAACAGCGAAATGGATGGACGAGACAGCAGTATGACGCTACAGAGGCGTTCAGCCGTCTGAAGGAAGTGCTGTGCTCCAATCCGATTCTCGTAACGACCGATTTCCAGGTGCCGATGGTGGTCAAGACGGATGCATGTGATACGGGACTAGGGGCCGTTCTGTCCCAGATACACAATGGGGAGGAGCACCCCATCATGTACATCAGCCGAAAGCTGATGCCTAGAGAGAAAAAATACTCAATTGTTGAGAAAGAGTGTCTAGCGGTGAAGTGGGTGCTAGACACTCTTCAAGTATTACCTGTTAGGGACCCACTTCACCCTGGTCACAGACCATACTTTCCAGGTCTGGATGGCCAGGGGAAAGGACACAAACGATCAGGTCACCAGGTGGTTCTTGTCCCTTCCATGCTTCTCTTTTTCTGTTGTGCACAGGTCAGGGGTGAAGCATGGAAACGCAGATGCCCTATCAAGAAGGGAGACATACATGGCACTGATAACAGTCCCCTCCCCGACAGAGCTAAGGGGGGGGGGGGGGGGGGGGTGGCGTACAGCAGGTCAGCCACCAAGGGGAGACTCGTCGAGGCCTGGTGACAGACGGAGTATACATCACGAGGCGACGGGCTCTCTGGCCAGGACTAATTGGGACTGATTGGGAGCTGGTGAGTAATCAAGGGCACACAAGGGAGAGCGGGGGAAGAAAGGACTCCTATATAGTTGGGGACGGTTGCAGAGGTAAGAGGAGGGAGTTCAGTTTTTGTGCCCGACAGGATACGTCCAGTATCAGCTCCTCTATGAACTGGCTGTATCCTGTATTGTCCACCGCCCGTCCTCGCCAAACCTTCTAAAAAAATCCCTCTGATTAAGGTCGCTGGGTCTTCCACCAGTCAGTTTGTCACCTTGGAAAGAGTTCTCCTGAATCCTTCTCTGGCTGAGTTGCGTGTGTCGGCTGCTCTGTCATTGCACTGAACACCCTCGCTTCCCTGATGACTGCCCTGTGTGCAGTAATAATTGTGCAGTCTCTGTTCAAGTGACAATTCAGATAGTTCTTGAAGTACATCACACATAAGGCCTAGATTGTTAACAAACGCATGCGAGGATATGCGAATGGCAAGGGCACTAGAGCTCTGACGGGTCACGTCGTCGCGGGAGGTATCCTCAGCTCCTGTGGTGAAATGTTTGTGAAGAGCCTGTTCATTTTTCCACACAGACTCTACAGTTTTACAACTTTGATCCACCCAAGATGCTGCAGATTTTGCACAGCTGAATGTCTAAACTCTCTGTTCACTCCCTCAGCTCCATTCAGTTTATGTTGGATACGCTATAAAGCGCATATAGCTTGTCCATAATTATTTTTAAATTACTGATTTTTTGGTTATGACTCACCAGGTCACATTCAAAAGAGCCAGTGAAGACTGGTAACCCACCCAAATGGCTGTGGCCTGGGGTTTTGACCTGCTTGTCTCGGTGGCACTTCAGTGTTTTGGGTGGCACATTAAAAGCACGGGCAGCTGCCTTAACGCCCTGCCCATTTTCAATTTCATTTGGGGCACAACAAAGCGCCTCTCAGCCAAAACCAAAATGATCATATTTTCTTGTGAACTCTCATCTGAAAATATGAAAATGAAAAGTATTTTAGGAACAGTGGAGAACTGACCCCTAATCTAACCCTAACCCAAACTCCTATTCTGACCCTAACCTAACACTATTCTAACCCTGACCCCTATACTAACTCTGACCTCAGACTTTCTGCTAGTGAGGTTGCTAGTTAGCTAACTGGGCTAGCCAGTGCCTAAATTACAGCTAGAAACAAATAATCATTGGAGGGGGCACCTTGTCCCAAACACCTAACATATTACTACTTTACTCAAAAACAATCAACATCTTACCCCAGGGGGTGTGTTGACACAAAGTACCCTATCCCTTCCCCATCTGGTCTTTCAACCAGGAGTACTTTTGAATGAGCACTGTGCACACATCCATGTATTGCTGGGTAGTGTGTTACCTAAATCAAAAGAGAAACATACAAGATTACATTTAGACTAACAATTCTGTTTGTAATAGAAATGACAAGATGGCCCGATAGACTTGGCAGCTATGCTTCTAGCTCCTAAGCAACTTTGCAGTATATTTTTGGGATGTGTGTATTTCTTACATTATTAGACTAGAGCGTGTTTTATGTTATTACATACAGACGGAAATAACTTTTGGATATCAGAGTGGCAGTAACTCACCAGCATTCTAACCAAAACTACGACTTTCCCAAAAGTACCCCCCAAGGCAATTGAACAATTGAACCCAGAGGCTGCGCCAAGATACCGCCGGTGGAGAAGAGGTATTCGGAGTGGACTTCTAGTCTGACTCAGGAGGCGTTCACACCATCCACCACTTCCGAGTATATTACTCGCTAATGTTCAGTCCCTGGACAATAAAGTAGATGAGCTCAGAGCGAGAATCTCCTTCCAGAGAGATATCAGGGACCGCGTCTCTCTGGATATACTGTCCCTGTCCAGACCGCCAGCTGGTTTCTCAGTACATTACGCAGACAGGACTAAAGAACTCTCTGGGAAGAATGGCGGAGGTGTATGTTTCATGATTAACTACTCATGGTGTGATTGTGATAACGTAAAGGAACTCAAGTCCGTTTGTTCACCCAACCTAGAATACATTACAATCAAATTGTAATTACCTCCGTATTACCTCCCAAGAGATTTCTCTTCAGTTATAGTCACAGCCGTGTATATTCCCCCTCAAGTCGATACCACGGCAGCCCTCAAGGAACTACACTGGACTTTGCGCAAACTGGAAACCACATATCCTGAGGCAGCATTTATTGTAGCTGGGGACTTTAACAAAGATAAAAGGCCCTCCCCAGCCGTCCCTTCGGCAAATCAGATCACGACTCCATTCGGCTCCTCCCGTACTATAGGCAGAAAGTCAAACAGGAAGTACCCATTCTAAGGTCTATTCAATGCTGGTCTGACCAATTGGAATCCATGCTTCAAGATTGTTTTGATCACACGGACTGGGATATGACCCGGGTTGCCTCTGAAAATAACATTGACGTACAGTATACACTGACACAGTGACTGAGTTTAACATGAAGGGTATAGGGGATGTTTTCCCACTGAAACTATTAAAACCTACCTAAACTAAAAACCGTGAATAGATGGCAGCACCCGCGCAAAACTGAAAGTGCGAACCACTGCATTTAACCACGGCAAGGTGACTGGGAATATGGTTGAATACAAACAGTGCAGTTATGGCCTCTGTAAGACAATCAAGCAGGCAAAACGTCAGTACAGAGACGAAGTGGAGTCACAATTCAATGGCTCAGACATGAGATATGTATGGCAGGGACTCCAGACGATCACGGATTACAAAGGGAAAATAGCCACTTTGCGGACACGACATCTTGCTCCCGGACAAGCTAAACACCTTCTTCTTTCTGCTTTGAGGATAACACAGTCCCACGTTCGTGGGCCACTCTAGAGGACTGTGGGCTGTGATGTTATGTTTGTGCTTTTTGAATAACCAATTCCTGCTTTCATGCAAGTGAGTGATTGAACGTGCCTGGGAGGTATCCAATATAAGCAATTTAGCAGTATGCCCAGAACATTGTTTTGAGAACCGAAAGGTATCTCAGTTTCAAGGTCCCAGCTTTGGTGAGAGGAAGCCTCTTGAGGTATTGGTCAGTCACATGCTCAAACTAAAGTTAAAGATGAATAATAAATCATGTAAATCATGCAAATATAACTTGTCCGCGTAAGCAGTGTATGAGAGAACTAATGGGACTGCCCAGGTGGAGCTCCTGACTGACATGTGTACTTGGTGCAATGAGTTGGTTGGAACCTCTCCAGGGCGCTGATAATAAAGGATGATTAATTTAATATTGACTTAAGGTGTCCCTGGTGGTAATTTCCATGACATGGTGTTGAATTTCTACGACAGGGCTCTCCTTCTCGGTGGCCGACATACATGCGCAGACCAGCTGGCTGGAGTGTTTATGGACATATTCTCAACCTAACAGTTTAGCACCATACCAGCAGCTGGCATCTAAGCCTTACACATAACAGTGGACACTACGTCACCGCACTCCCTCTCTTGCTCTCGGTCCTCATCTTTGTAAGTCACCTTGATTTAGCCCCTGTGTGTTTTTTCAGCTTCTTTTTGAAAATATTTAGCGAACTCCATGACAGTAGCTAAAGCAAGTGGCTATTAGGAGCACACAAGTAGACTACAAATGCATGCTGGGGCGGGCATACCCTGAGCTCCTGAAGTGAGCACTACTTGGAGCACTACTGGAGTGAAATTGGAGCGGGCCAGAAGGCCGCGCTCCAGTCAAATTGATCAGGCTCAGCTCCTCACTCCAGCTCCGCTCCACTCACATACAGCACCCAGTACCCTGCCCTGAACTTAGTCACTGACATTAGCCGGCTACCACCCGGTTACTCAACCCTGCACCCTTGAGGCTGCTGCCCTATGTACATAGACATGGAATCACTGGTCACTTTAATAATGGGAAACTGGTCACTTTAATAATGTTTACATACTGTTTACTCATTTCATATGTGTATATCAGTGGAGGCTCCTCAGAGGAGGAAGGGGAGGACCATCCTCCTCAGTGAAATTTCATACAACTAAAAATAGTGAAACATTAAAACAGTTATCATTTTTAGATATCACTATACTAAATATATTCATATGTCAACAAATAATTGGTTAAAATACACTGTTTTGCAATTAAGGTCTACAGTAACTCCAACAGCACTGTCTGGGCTAGCACCGTGGTGTAGCCAGAGGACAGCTAGCTTCCATCCTCCTCTGGCTACATTGACTTCAATACAAAACCTAAGAGGCTGGTAGGCCTCACCCCCTTCCATAGACATACATGGTAATTATGTTGTCCATCCAATCATAGATGTAGGATCAGAGAATGAACCTGGGTTGCGGTCCAAACACTTAAAAGAAACACCCTCATCCACTTACCCTCACCTTATGCCATCTTGGAGAATGGTCCAAATGATTAGCCAAGCAAGGTAAATTTGCAACGTGAGCCCCTCAGCCCTCGTTTTTAGTCGGCTTTGCGAGTGTATAGTTATGTTCACTACGAGGCCTGAAACTCCCCATAATTCAATTCGCAAAGATAGTACATCCGCAAAGAAAAGTCTGCGAAAACGTAAAAACAACGTCATTGGAGAAGTCAAGTAAGTAAAAACCAATGCAAATACGTTAGAAATTGTGCTACTAAGGCACATGATGACACAAACACGTCTCATAAGAAGTAAATATGTTTTTGTTTGGTTATCTTTTGGAAATTGTAGAAATAAAATTGTTTCCTTCTTCAGAAGTTCCAGCTAGGCAGGCTAACATTATTTAGCTAATTAATTTGCTTGCTATCATACAGTAGGCGGATATTAATAATTATATATTTAATATAAGTAGACATGCAATCATAATTGACTGTAGCGCATATAAAGTGACAGATTTCCAACCAAGTGTGGTCCATTTAAAAATCCTTCCTGCCTCCCTCACCCCTTGGCCTGCAAGTGTATACTCATCAGACATCATGACACGTCACCATTTACATTTACATTTAAGTCATTTAGCAGACGCTCTTATCCAGAGCGACTTACAAATTGGTGCATTCACCTTAAGATATCCAGTGGAACAGCCACTTTACAATAGTGCATCTAAATCTTTTAAGGGGGGGGGGTCAGAAGGATTACTTTATCCTATCCTAGGTATTCCTTAAAGAGGTGGGGTTTCAGGTGTCTCCGGAAGGTGGTGATTGACTCCGCTGTCCTGGCGTCGTGAGGGAGTTTGTTCCACCATTGGGGTGCCAGAGCAGCGAACAGTTTTGACTGGGCTGAGCGGGAACTGTAATTCCTCAGTGGTAGGGAGGCGAGCAGGCCAGAGGTGGATGAACGCAGTGCCCTTGTTTGGGTGTAGGGCCTGATCAGAGCCTGAAGGTACTGAGGTGCCGTTCCCCTCACAGCTCCGTAGGCAAGCACCATGGTCTTGTAGCGGATGCGAGCTTCAACTGGAAGCCAGTGGAGAGAGCGGAGGAGCGGGGTGACGTGAGAGAACTTGGGAAGGTTGAACACCAGACGGGCTGCGGCGTTCTGGATGAGTTGTAGGGGTTTAATGGCACAGGCAGGGAGCCCAGCCAACAGCGAGTTGCAGTAATCCAGACGGGAGATGACAAGTGCCTGGATTAGGACCTGCGCCGCTTCCTGTGTGAGGCAGGGTCGTACTCTGCGGATGTTGTAGAGCATGAACCTACAGGAACGGGCCACCGCCTTGATGTTAGTTGAGAACGACAGGGTGTTGTCCAGGATCACGCCAAGGTTCTTAGCGCTCTGGGAGGAGGACACAATGGAGCTGTCAACCGTGATGGCGAGATCATGGAACGGGCAGTCCTTCCCCGGGAGGAAGAGCAGCTCCGTCTTGCCGAGGTTCAGCTTGAGGTGGTGATCCGTCATCCACACTGATATGTCTGCCAGACATGCAGAGATGCGATTCGCCACCTGGTTATCAGAAGGGGGAAAGGAGAAGATTAATTGTGTGTCGTCTGCATAGCAATGATAGGAGAGACCATGTGAGGTTAAGACAGAGCCAAGTGACTTGGTGTATAGCGAGAATAGGAGAGGGCCTAGAACAGAGGTATCCAGAAGTATCCACTTAATTTAAGGGCTGAGGGGATAGGGTGTGTCTTTTTAAGTGTTTGGACCTCAGCCCTAGTGTGTTGTACTGGGATTGTGCCACAGAGCTTAAGAGTGAAGAGTGATAGTTGAGCATTTTTGGGACATTATTCAATTCAAATAAAAAAAAATCTAATTACAGGAGATGGAGGAGGTATGTTGATTTCTTGGGTTTATAACTTTATTTTTGTGTCCAGTTAGTGCAATTTATTTAAATTTGCCTTGCTAACTTCAGTAAATAATGTGGACTTTGTTGTTGAAGAACCCCTTTCATTTTCTGGGGTACACGGAAAAGGTGCGAATTAAAAGTGAGGGTAGACCAATACCACCTGGTATCAAATGTATATCTGATTAAGATGGAGCCTATCATCAAGCCGCCTGTAATTGCACATTAAGATTCTTTACATTTACATTTAAGTCATTTAGCAGACACTCTTATCCAGAGCAAATTACAAGTACATACATTCATACTTTTTTTGTACTGGCCCCCCATGGGAAACAAACCCACAACCCTGGCGTTGCAAGCGCCATGCTCTACCAACTGAGCTACACGGGACTTTACATGCTGAACATCTTTTCTGGGATGTCGAAAACAACTCAGAATCATTTGATAACTTCCATCGCATCATGCATCAAAAATTTGATTAAAGAGAGAGGTTGATGCAGGACATTTTTTTGCGTGCGTTCAAGTAGGCTTTGTACTTTCCTCCAGTATTTATTTAGCAAAGATGATAACACTCTCCAGACAGACAAGCAAAAACCCATGACACAAAATTTGCAGCAGCATAGGCTACACCTAAACATTAGAAATATCACATGCTGTATGGGATGAAAACGAGACTATTTTTCCGTCTGATCAACTGTCGGCTACAAATAAGAGCATCTGCATACAGCCTATGCTCCCAGTCCATCTGGTCAGGGTAACTAATTGGTAACGTTATGTATTTATAGTCCATTTGTGTCAGGAGAAAATGTGAATGTGATTTTTTTGGGGGGGGGGTGGGGGGCTGCCTATTGGTTTTTAATCCGAAATTATTACCTGGAATGAATCAATCAACATAATAGTGATGGTAAATGTGAGTATTTTTTTTTATAAGGCCTACAGTTGCATAGGCCTGCATGATGCAAACATGCATAAAGCAAGCTCAGCCCTGTGAGTTCTATTGTCTATCAGTTGTCTATGTGTCTGGGTAGAGGAAATCCCCCTTCTAGTCTAAATATAATTTATCTGAACAAATTTAAGGTAGCTGCAGTTTGAACGGGTTCATCCCCCCCAGGGCCAGGAGTTTTTTTCAGGAATTTTTTTTAAACCATGTGACTTGATTAGAATAAACTGGTCCCATCATAGCCCATATAAACCCTTTTTACAACTGATTAATCACTATCAAACCTTATAGGGTCCAGAGTTTTCCTAGTTAGGTTAACATATAAGGAAAAACTCCAGGCCCCAGGAGGTAAAAATTGCCCCACTGCTCTGGGAGCTATGGTGCCACCAGTCTGCATGCAGTTGTCAGTTATCGCAAGGTATGTGGAGGATCAGGGCTTTATTCAGGAACGTTTCTTGAGCTTCTTTGATGTGTCAAGTGGGCGAGATGCTCAGTCTGTTTTTTAATTTATGAATTTTGAGATATCTGAGTTTAACTTCTTAGAGAAACTCGTTGTAGAAACCTACGATGGCGCAGTTGTAGTGGAATGCATCTGCTATTTGTGTTTACAGCTAAGTCCCCTCATGTTCCCTGATTAAGAGGTGATGACTTTTTTTTTTATTTTTTTTATTTCACCTTTATTTAACCAGGTAGGCTAGTTGAGAACAAGTTCTCATTTGCAACTGCGACCTGGCCAAGATAAAGCATAGCAGTGTGAACAGACAACACAGAGTTACACATGGAGTAAACAATAAACAAGTCAATAACATGGTAGAAAAAAGAGAATCTATATACAATGTGTGCAAAAGGCATGAGGTAGGCAATAAATCGAATAATTACAATTTAGCAGATTAACACTGGAGTGATAAATCATCAGATGAACATGTGCAAGAAGAGATACTGGTGTGCAAAAGAGCAGAAAAGTAAATAAATAAAAGCAGTATGGGGGGTGAGGTAGGTAAATTGGGTGGGTAGTTTACAGATGGACTATGTACAGCTGCAGTGATCGGTTAGCTGCTCGGATAGCAGATTTTTAAAGTTGTTGAGGGAGATAAAAGTCTCCAACTTCAGAGATTTTTGCAATTCGTTCCAGTCGCAGGCAGCAGAGAACTGGAAGGAAAGGCGTCCAAATGAGGTTTTAGCTTTAGGGATGATCAGTGAGATACACCTGCTGGAGCGCGTGCTGCGGGTGGGTGTAGCCATCGTGACCAGTGAACTGAGATAAGGCGGCACTTTACCTAGCATAGCCTTGTAGATGACCTGGAGCCAGTGGGTCTGACGACGAACATGTAGCGAGGGCCAGCCGACTAGGGCATACAGGTTGCAGTGGTGGGTCGTATAAGGTGCTTTAGTAACAAAACGAATGGCACTGTGATAAACTGCGTCCAGTTTGCTGAGTAGAGTGTTGGAAGCTATTTTGTAGATGACATCGCCGAAGTCGAGGATCGGTAGGATAGTCAGTTTTACTAGGGTAAGTTTGGCGGCGTGAGTGAAGGAGGCTTTGTTGCGGAATAGAAAGCCGATTCTTGATTTGATTTTGGATTGGAGATGTTTGATATGAGTCTGGAAGGAGAGTTTGCAGTCTAGCCAGACACCTAGGTACTTATAGATGTCCACATATTCTAGGTCGGAACCGTCCAGGGTGGTGATGCTAGTCGGGCGTGCGGGTGCAGGCAGCGAACGGTTGAAAAGCATGCATTTGGTTTTACTAGCGTTTAAGAGCAGTTGGAGGCCACGGAAGGAGTGTTGTATGGCATTGAAGCTCGTTTGGAGGTTAGATAGCACAGTGTCCAAGGAAGGGCCGGAAGTATATAGAATGGTGTCGTCTGCGTAGAGGTGGATTAGGGAATCGCCCGCAGCAAGAGCAACATCATTGATGTATACAGAGAAAAGAGTCGGCCCGAGAATTGAACCCTGTGGTACCCCCATAGAGACTGCCAGAGGACCGGACAACATGCCCTCCGATTTGACACACTGAACTCTGTCTGCAAAGTAGTTGGTGAACCAGGCAAGGCAGTCATTAGAAAAACCGAGGCTACCGAGTCTGCCGATAAGAATATGGTGATTGACAGAGTCGAAATGACTACTCCACTCCACCACCATTGTCAACTTTCTCCTGACATGAACTGAAGCCATGACATCTCATGTGCCCGCTCATCCACTGGCACATTAAATGTTTCCTTTCCAAGCACTGTGAGTACCCGTATCAATTTTCTCTCGTTACTGTATGTAGAGTCAATCACATACACAATCACATTATTACACATAAAAGACTTATACTCCTTACTTGGACTAACGCATTCTTAGCTCTTTTGTCTAACTGTGTAGCGTCTTGTGTTATTGTTTTTTGTGTCACGCCCTGACCTTAGAGATCCTTTTTATGTCTCTATTTGGTTTGGTCAGGGTGTGAGTTGGGGTGGGCATTCTATGTTTGTGTTCTATGTTTTCTATTTCTGTGTGTTTGGCCGGGTGTGGTTCTCAATCAGAGGCAGCTGTCTATCGTTGTCTCTGATTGAGAACCATACTTAGGTATCCTTTTCCCACCTGTGTTTTGTGGGTAGTTGTTTTCTATTTTGTGTCTGCACCAGACAGAACTGTTTCGCTTTCGTTCTCCTGTTTGTTGTTTTTGTTCGATTTGTTTTTTTGGATTAAATCATGAACACTTTAAATGCTGCACCTTGGTCCACTCTTCCTTCAGCCCACGAGAACCGTTACAGAACTACCCACCACCAAAGGACCGAGCAGCGTGGCCAGGAGGAGCAGGGATCCTGGGCCCGGGAGAAGAGAGAATGGAGGACATCGTGGACATGGGGGGAGGTGATGGCAGGGTCTTGCCATGGAAACAGGCTGAAGTAGCGAGGGAGGAACAACTTCGCTACCAGGAGTCACGGGAACGAAGCAGACACGAGAGGCAGCACCCCCCAAAAAAAACATTTTGGGCGGGGGGACACACACGGGGAGCGTGGCAGAGTCAGGATTCAGACCTGAGCCAACTCCCGTGCTTACCGTAGGGAGCCGAGGATGGAACCAGAGCCAGTCGGAGTGAAATTGGAGGTGAGTGAAGGGAGCGAAGCAGAGACAGTGAAGGAGTTGATGGGGAGATTGGAGGAGAGAGTAATGAGAGAGTTGCTGTGTTGGTGCATGAGGCACGACATCCGCACGACAGAGCGTGTCCTTGATTTGATGTCACCTGAGTCAACTCTCCATACTCGTCCTGAGGTGCGTCCTAGCCGTCTGGTGAAGACTGTGCCAGCCCCACACATCAGACCTCCTGTGCGCCTCCCCAGGCCTGCACGTCTTGTGCCAGCTTGGCGCTCCAGACCTCCAGTGCGCCTCCACAGCCCGGTGAGTCCTGCGCCGGCTCTAGGCAGGGTTTCCCCAGTTCGCCAGGAGGACCCAGTGCGGCCTGTTCCAGCTCCTCGTACGTGCCGGGATAGAGTGGGCATTCAGCCTGGAAGAGTGGTGCCAAGGCTACGCACCAGATCTCCAGTGCTCCCCCACAGCCCGGTCTATCCTGTGCCTCCTCCACGGACCAGGCCTCCAGTAGGTCTCCACAGCCTGGTGAGTCCTGTGCCTGCAGCCTGTCCGGAGCTGCCAGAGTCTCCCTCCTGTCAGTAGCTGCCAGAGTCTCCCTCCTGTCCGGAGCTGCCAGTCTCCCTCCTGTCCGGAGCTGCCAGAGTCTCCCTCCTGTCCGGAGCTGCCAGAGTCTCCCTCCTGTCCGGAGCTGCCAGAGTCTCCCTCCTGTCCGGAGCTGCCAGAGTCTCCCTCCTGTCCGGAGCTGCCAGAGTCTCCCTCCTGTCCGGAGCTGCCAGAGTCTCCCTCCTGTCCGGAGCTGCCAGAGTCTCCCTCCTGTCCGGAGCTGCCAGAGTCTCTCTCCTGTCCGGAGCTGCCAGAGTCTCCCTCCTGTCCGGGGCCCGCTGCAAGGGTCCCCAGTCCAGAGGCGCCACCTAAGTGGGCCAAGCTTAAGGTGGAGCGGGGTCCACGTCCCAAACCAGAGCCGCCACCGCGGATAGATGCCCACCCAGACCCTCCCCTATAGGTTTAGGTTTTGCAGCCGGAGTCAGCACCTTTGGGGGGGTACTGTCACGCCCTGACCTTAGAGATCCTTTTTATGTCTCTATTTTGGTTTGGTCAGGGCGTGAGTTGGGGTGGGCATTCTATGTTTTGTGTTCTGTTTTCTATTTCTGTGTGTTTGTCCGGGTGTGGTTCTCAATCAGAGGCAGCTGTCTATCGTTGTCTCTGATTGAGAACCATACTTAGGTATCCTTTTCCCACCTGTGTTTTGTGGGTAGTTGTTTTCTGTCATGTGTCTGCACCAGACAGAACTGTTTCGCTTTCGTTCTCCTGTTTGTTGTTTTTGTTTGATTTGTTTTTTTGGATTAAATCATGAACACTTTAAATGCTGCACCTTGGTCCACTCTTCCTTCAGCCCACGATAACCGTTACATTTTGTCTTCCCAGTAAAATCCTGTCCTGAACTGGTCAAGCCTGAACACCTCAACTCATGCCTTTTACCATCATTCAATCACTGCTGTGATCCCTTTCCAACACCGTGTAAGTAGCCCTCTCATTCCCATTCCCCATAATATTGTACTATACATGTCTTTATTAAATGCTTTAGGTTAAAATAATTAGTATTCGATGATTTTTTAAACACAATTTGTGGTCTCTGTGTTCTGCGCATCCTCAATTTTTCAAGTCACCAGCCTCCACTGGTGTATATACACTGTATTCTAGTCAAGGCCGTCCTATTTACCTGTTGCTGTAAAATATTCTATCCTACGTATTCTACAGATATACTAAATATTCTTTCCACATACTATCCATAATGTCTATGCATCCCATCAGATATACACTACCGGTGAAACGTTTTAGAACACCTACTCATTCAAGGGTTTTTCTTTATTTTAACAATTTTCTACATTGTAGAATAATAGTGAAGACATCAAAACTATGAAAAAACACATATGGAATCATGTAGTAACCAAATGAAATGTTAAACAAATCAAAATATATTTTATAGTTGAGATTCTTCAAAGTAGCCATCCTTTGCCTTGATGACAGCTTTGCATTCTCTCAACCAGCTTCCAGGTAGTCACCTGGAATACTTTTCCAACAGTCTTGAAAGAGTTCCCACATATGGTGAGCACTTGTTGGCTGCTTTTCCTTCACTCTGCGGTCCAACTCATCCCAAACCATGTCAATTGGGTTGAGGTCAGGTGATTGTGGAGGCCAGGTCATCTGATGCAGCACCATCACTCTCCTTGGTCAAATAGCCCTTACACAGCCCGGAGGTGTGTTTTGGGCCATTGTCCTGTTGAAAAACAAATTTTAGCCCCACTGAGCACAAACCAGATGGGATGGCCAATCGCTGCAGAATTCTGTGGAAGCCATGCTGATTAATTGTGCCTTGATTTCTAAATAAATCACTGACAGTGTCAACAGCAAGTACCATCACACCTCCTCCATGCTTCACGGTGGGAACTACATATGCGGAGAACATCTGTTCACCTACTCTGCGTCACAAAGACACAGTGGTTGGAAACAAAAATCCCACCGGTCTAATCTCCATTGCTTGTGTTTCTTGGCCCAAGCAAGTCTCTTCTTATTATTTGTCCTTTAGTAGTGGTTTCTTTGCAGCAATTCGACCAAGAAGGCCTGAACAGTTGAACAGTTGATGTTAAGTTGTGTCTGTTACTTGAACTCTGTGAAGCATTTATTTGGGCTGCAATCTGAGGTGCATTTAACTCTAATGAACTTATGCTCTGCAGCAGAGGTAACTCCGGGTCTTCCTTTCCTGTGACGGTCCTCATGAGAGCCAGTTTCATCATAGCACTTGATGGGATTTTGCAACTGCAATTGAAGAAACTTTCAAAGTTCTTGATGTTCCAGATTGACTGACCTTCATGTCTTAAATTAATGATGGACTGCCGTTTCTCTTTGCTTATTTGAGCTGTTCTTACCATAATATGGACTTGGTCTTTTACCAAATGGGAATATCTTCTGTATACCACCCCTACCTTATCACAACACAACTGATTGTGGCGGTGTCAGAGGAAGGCCCTAAAAATTGTCAAAGACTCCAGCCACTCTAGTCATTGACTGTTCTCTCTGCTACCGCACGGCAAGCGGTACCAGAGTGCCAGGTCGAGGTCTAAAAGGCTTCTTAACAGCTTCTATCCCCAAGTCATAAGACTCCTGAATAGCTAATCAAAGGACTACGCAGACCCCTCTTTTACGCTGCTACTAGTCTCTGTTTATAATCTATGCGTAGTCACTTTAATTCTACCTACATGTACATATTACCTCAATTACCTCAACTACCCAGTGCCCCCACACATTGACTCTGTACCGGCACCCCCTGTAAATAGCCTCGCTTGTTATTTTACTGCTGCTGTTTATTTATTTTGTTACTTTTATTTTCTATTTCCTGTTTTTCACTTAATACTTATTTTAATGTTTTTCTTAACTTCTTAAATCATTGTTGGTTAAGGGCTTGTAAGTAAGCATTTCACTGTAAGGTCTACTTTTTGATTTGATTGGCTCAAACACATTAAAACCTCTTAAGGCTCTCTACAGATCGGTGTCCCACCCTCAGGACGGTTGAGCTAACATGCGCTAATGTGATTAGCATGACGTTGTAAGTAACAAGAGAAATTTGCTAGGACATAGACATATTTTATATGGGCAGAAAGCTTAAATTCTTGTTAATCTAACTGCACAGTCCAATTTACAGTAGCTATTACAGTGAAAACGTACCATGCTATTGTTTGAGGAGAGTGTACAGTTATGTACTTGAAAAAGTATATATTGACCAATTATGTACATTTGAGCACACTTGATACAGCATTTTGAACAGAAATGCAATGGTTCATTGGATTAGTGTAAAACTTTGCCCATACACTGCGGCCATCTAGTGGCCAAAATCTAAATTGTGCCTAGAGTCCTAAGTCAGACAATGGCCTTTCTCTTGCATTTCAAAGATGATGAAAAAAAAAGATTTTTTTCTTCTTTGTATTATGTGTTATATTATCCTAAATTAATTTCACATTTCCAGTGTTTCCTTTCAAATTGTATCAAGAATATGCATGTCCTTGCTTCAGGTCCTGAGCTACAGGTATGTCATTTTAGGCAACAATTGAAAGAAAAAGGGTCTGATCCTTAAGAAGGAAAGAAATTCCACAAATTAACTTTGAACAAGGCACACCTTTTAATTGAAATGCATTCCAGGTGACTACCTCATGAAGCTGGTTGAGAGAATGCCAAGCGTGTGCAAAGCTGTCATGAAGGCAAAGGGTGGCTACTTTGAAGAATCTCAAATATAAAATATATTTGGATTTGTTGAACACTTTGTTGGTTACTACGTGATTCCATATGTGTTATTTCATATTTTTGATGTCTTCACTATTATACTACAATGTGTAAAAAAAACTTTAAAAACTGGAATGAGTAGGTGTGTCCAAACTTTTGACTGGTACTATATTTATATATGTATACACACACACACACACACACTCCGGACTCCGACATTGTTCGTCCTAATATTTATATTTCGTAATTCCACTGTTTTACTTTTAGATTTGTGTGTATTATTGTGAATTGTTATATTACTGCACTGTTGGAGCTAGGAACACAAACATTTAGCTAAATCTGCAATAACATTTGCTAAATATGTTTATATGACCAATAAAATTGGATTTGATTTGACATTGATGGATGCCGTTGATTATCGTCAAGTAAAAGTTGAGTATGTGGTATGCTATCAGCTGCAGTGATTATGACAATAAAGTATGGCGATGGAAAGTATGGAGGACAGAGACAGGAGAAACAGAACACACAATCAAACTGTAAATACATGAATTCCCCATTCAGTTAGCACTGGAAAAGACGAAGAAAGAATACGGTATAGTCATACTGCAAATACATCCAAAGACTTTGTAGAGGCTAACCTGTTTTTATAGGTCTATAGTGAGCTTTAAGATTGTCTCACTTAGGTCTGAAATACAGAGGGCAGTACAGTCCACCCCAATACAGTATGTGTTTCAGGTTGGTGAATGTCCCATTGTGGTGTATGTGAATGCACAGGCAGCGCCACTGAGGCCATTTCCATTTTGAAGTAGTCAACTTTCTTCTACTACTATGAGTTGGTAGACAAACTGAAAGGGTGCATACTGCCACATAGGTTTTGCATCTCAGGTGTCCTCTGGAAACAAAGTTCACTATTACATGTAACTCTCTGAGGTTGCCTGTAAGGTACATTTCACTCAAAAACTATATATTTTTGGGACTGTATCAACAGTGGATTAATGAATAAAATACCAAAATATTTTTTTGAGTGAAATGTACCTTCAATCCTCTGACTGGAAAGATATCAGTGAGTCACAGATCAGCCCAACTGGAGAGCCACTCTCTTTCAGTGGGTGTATTTCCTATGAAGTTCTCTAGATTAGATTACGGAACTTAACCATACAGACAGATACAGGAAACTATCATTTTCAGCACAGCTTGTATTATCACTTTCATCTGTGCTTAAAAGTCTAACCAGATAATGATTGTGGTAAAAAGGAAGATGGCAAAGGTTTTGATGACCTCAAATTCAACGAGAGATTTGTGGAACATTCTAAGTATTGCCCTCCTCATCGCTGCAGGTGAGAAAATTTTACCACATTTTAAATGTTATGGCAAGATGGATTGAAGGTCCAATGCAGCTGCTTTTAAAAAATCTCAATATTAAATAATTTCTGGGTAACAATTAAGTAACTGACTGATTTTTTTGTCAATCAAAATGTTATATATTCTTTTCAAAAAGTAACTTCTTAGCAAAGAGCAATTTTTCAATAATTTTGCTAGGGGTGTCTGGGAGTGGACTGAGTAGGGAGGGGAGAACTGAAACTAGCTGTTATTGGCAGAGGTTTGGACTTCTTCTTATTGGTCTATTAACTAATTGACCGCATGGTGATGTCACCAGGCAGGCCAAAACTCCATCTGACCAAAACAGGCAGACATTTTCAAACAGCTCTCACACTAAAAGGGCATTATCATTATTTTCACAATTTCACACTATTATTCCTACTTCATAGTGTGGAAATGTACATGAAACCATGTTTTTGACTGCACTGGACCTTTTAATGTTTGAAATAAATCTGACTGCCTAATTATTACTAAACCATTATAAGCGCTTGGCCACAAACTGTATATTAAGAATAAACTATGTTAAGTCTGTCACGAGTAAATATCATGGCTAGTTTCAGGTACAGCTGAAAATATTGGCACCCTTAAAGATCAGCAAAAAAAGACTATCAAATAAATAATACAAATACTGAGCTATATGCACTGAGTATACAAAACATTAAGAACATGACATATACTGACCAGGTGAATCTAGGTGAAAGCTAAGATCACTATTTGATGTCACTTGTTAAATCCACTTCAATCAGTGTACATTAAGGGGAGGAAACAGTTTAAAGAAGGATTTTTAAGCCTTGAGACAATTCAAACCAAATTTTAAATCAATTCAAATTTTATTTGTCACATGCGTCGAATACAACCGTGAAATGCTAACTTACAAGCCCTTAAAACTTATTCTTGATAGGGGGTGCAATTTTAACATATGGCAAAATATGCGTACCCATTTTAAACTGCCTATTTCTCAGCCCCTGAAACTAGAATATGCATATAATAGTCAGATTAGGATAGAAAACACGCTGAAGTTTCCAAAACTGTAAGAATTTTGTCTGTGAGTTAAACAGAACTTTTATTGCAGGTGAAAACCTGAGAAAATTTCAAGCAGGAAGTGGCACTCATTTTGAGAGTTCTGTGTTCCAATGCCTTCCTATCGCATATGTGAAGTCACATCAATAACACCTCTTTTTCTATGTCTTCCCTAAGGTGTCAACAGCCTTTAGACCAGTGGTTCTTAACCTTGTTGGAAGTACTGAACCCCACCAGTTTCATATGCGCATTCACCGAACCCTTCTTAATTGGAAAAATAAAATATGATTTTTTCAAATTCAAAACATAGGAATATATTTTACTGGTGCACAAAATGAACCGTGCATCAACATCAACACCGTGTGTTCAAAGAGCAAAATTATCAAAACATGATTTTCACACAAAAACAAAAACATAATAATGAATATTTACTGCAAATCAGTGTGACTTCTGCTGTTGCCTTTCAGAGACCAGTTCAGAAATGCGCGGCTTCACCTTGGCAAGTGCCACTCTCATGTCATTTTCACAACAAAGTCTGTTCCTTTTCTTCGTTTTTATGTCCAGCATCCTCGAAAAGGATTGCTCGCAAAGATATGTTGTAACAAACGGTATGAAAATCTCCAGAGCTTTCTTAGCAATAACAGGGTACGTTACCATGTGTTGACACCAAAACGTTGAAAGCGTTGTTGTTCTGAAGAGTTGCTGTTGAACCTGGCTCTGCTGAATTTCAATGATTTCATCGAGGTATTCATCATTGACATCTGTTGTCTCAACACTAAACGTGAACGGCTGTCTCATCCATGCTGGATATGACTCTCTTGTAGGGAAGTATCCGTCGAGAGACTTTGCAAGCGCATCTAAGTGCGTGGCAATTGCTTGCTTCAGTTCCGCGGGTACAGAAATGTCTCCGATTCCAGATACATCTTTGGTCTTACTTACACAGTCGTCCAGCAGGGGAAAGTTTGCGAAGTTATCGTTCTCTGTTCGTCGTTTCCATAACGGTAGCTTTTTTTGAAAAGCCTTCAGGTTTTCCTCTGCTTCGATGATGTTGACTCCACCGCTCTGCATCTTTTGATTGAGATGATTGAGAGCTGCGAAGATATCAGCCATGTACGCTAAAATGAGAATGAACTCTTGCAAAAACAGGGCTAATTCCACACGCACGGCAAAAACACGATTCAGCACCTGTCCCCGGGATAACCACCGAACGTTAGAATGGTACAGAAGTACCTCGAATTCAGAGCCCATTTCTTTACACAGCTCACTGAAGATGCGGTGCCTCAGAGCACTAGTTTGCACATAGTTCACGCATTCCACTACAATTTGTAATACTTCTGCCAGTTTTGGAGGCAAGGTTTTTGTTGCCAACGCATGCCTGTGCAGAATACAATGCATAACAATGATGTGTGGTGCATCGGCTTTCACTAGCGCACCAAAACCAGACTTTCTTCCCAGCATGACTGGAGCTCCGTCCGAACAAACTGCAGAAACCATATCCCACGAAAGATTGTTGTCTTTGAAGAAGTCATCCACAAGTTTCTTCACATCGGCTGCCTTAGTTGTTGTTGTAAGAGTCTTACAAAATAAAAAATCTTCCTTTATCACGTCGTCTTTCACATAGCGCACGAATACAGCAAGCTGGCTTAGATTGGAAACGTCTGTGGTCTCGTCGAGTTGAAGGCTGAATTTTGCCGGGCTTGAAATCAGATCTGCAACTACTTGAGCCAAGATGTCTTTGCTCATGTTCTCTATTCTGTCGCTGATGGTGTCATTTGAAAGAGGAATTTGGGATAACTTAATTAACTTCAGCCTCTTTTCCCAGCATGATATTCGCCATCTTCAACACAGCTGGTTTTATGAGTGTTTCACCAATGGTGTGTGGTTTGCCCTGCTTTGCGATAGGGTAAGCAAATTCGTACGATGCTGTGAGGATCGGTTTGTTGATGAGAACAAAGCCGAGAACAGGCAGAGTAGCCTTTTCATCGAATCTGGCTCTCTTCACCTTGAATTCAGCGAGCGTTGTGTTCTTGTATTTTCCATCTCCATGCAGCTTATGGAAGTATTCTCTTAGTTTTGCCGGTGCTAGACTAGAATTGCTCAACTTGGCATTGCAAATCATGCAGTTAGGACGCTGACTCCCATCACGTTCCGTTATACATGTGAATCCATATTGTACATATTCGTCCGACCACTTTCTTTTTTTGCTCGACATAGTAAGTATGAAGGGATTCAAATATTAAGAAAGAAATCACAAGACGTACCATCACGACAGTCACAAGTCGACAACTGAGCGCACCAAATTCCCTGCAGCGCAGATAGGCCAAGCGATGTAGCGTGATCATCTGCAGCCAATGATGGCCAAGCGGGGCGTGTCATCACGAATCATATGAGTCGGATGTGTGTCTTGACCTCCGCCGAACTCCTGAGACTGACTCACCGAACACCTGGGGTTCGATCGAACCCAGGTTAAGAACCACTGCTTTAGACGTAGTTTCAGGCCTTTATTTTGAAGGATGAGCCTGCAAGAGCACATTGGGTAAGTGGACAGGTGGGGGCTCTCCGGGTGATTTTTGCGCAAATCTGAAAGGTAGCCATTGTCTCTCTCGCTCCTAGTGAAAAGCCAACTGTCCCGGTTGATTTATTATCGAATAGATATGTGAGAAACACAATGAAGTTGGATCAAAAACAACGTTTGACATGTTTATGTGGACATTATGGATATAATTTGGAATTTTTTCCGACGTCGCGAACGCTTTTTCCGGTGGATTCCTGGTCATGACGCATCAAACAAAGGTATTTGGATATAAAACATATCTTTATGGAACAAAAGGAACATTTGCTGTCCTACTGGGAGTCTCGTGAGTGAAACCAACCGAAGATCAACAAAAGTGAATTATTAATTTGATTGCTTTGCTGGTTTTTGTTACCGAGTTACCTGGCGCTAGCTGTTCTTATTGTTTTGTCGATCGATATATTTACACAAATGCAAGTATTGCTTTCGCTGGAAAGCATAATTTCAAAATCTGAGACGACAGATGGATTAACAAAAGGCTAAGCTGTGTTTTGCAATATTGCACTTGTGATTTCATGAAATTATATTTTATGATAACCCTCTGGCGCTAGGCTACGCTATGCCAGTCAGGGTTTTTAAATGACAGAAATCCCGGATCCGGGATGGGTATGCCTGGGTATAACAATGCAGTTCAAGAAATAGAGGTAAGAAAATATTTGCTAGATAAACTAAACAAAATTAAATAAAGTAACACAATAAGATTACATAACAATAACGAGGCTATATAAAAGGGGTACCGGTACTGAGTCAATGCGCAGGGGTACAGGTTAGTGAAGGTAATTCATACATGTAGGTAGGGGTAAAGTGACTATGCATTGATAATAAACAGCGAGTAGCAGCAGCGTAAAAACAACGGCGGGGGGGGGTTCATGTAAATAGTCCAGGTGGCCATTTGATTAATTGTTCGGCAGTCTCATGGCTTGGGTGTAGAAGCTGTTAATTAAGGAGCCTTTTGGACCGCTTGCCGTGCGGTAGCAGAGAGAAGTCTAAGCCTTGGTGACTGGAGATTGACCTTTTTTGGGTTTTCCTCTGACACCGCCTAGTATATAGGTCCTGGAGGACAGGAAGCTTGGTCCCAGTGATGTATTGGGCCGTACGCACTACCCTTTGTAACGCCTTACCAGGCGGTGAGGTAACCAGTCAGGATACTCTCGATGGTGCAGCTGTATAACTTTTTAAGATCTGGGGACCCATGCCAAATCTTTTCAGTCTCCTGAAGGGGAAAATATGTTGTCGTGCCCTCTTTACGACTGTATCGGTGTGTTTGGACCATGATAGTTTGTTGGTGATGTGGACACCAAAGAACTTGAAACTCTCGACCCGCTCCACTATAGCCCCGTCAATGTTAATCTCGTAGTCCATGATCATCTCCTTTGTCTTGCTCACATTGAGGGAGAGGTTGTTGTCCTGGCACCACACTGCCAGGTATCTAACCTCCTCCTTTTAGGCTGTCTCAGCATTGTCAGTGATCAGGCCTACCACTGTTGTGTCTTCAGCAAACTTAATGATGTTGTTGGAGTCGTGCTTGGTCACGCAGTCATGAGTGAACAGGCAGTACAGGAGGGGACTAAGCACGCACCCCTGAGGGTCCCCGGTGGTGAGGATCAGCGTGGCAGATGTGTTGTTGGCCACCCTTACCACCTGGGGGCGGCCTGTGACGAAGTTCAGGATCCAGTTACAGAGGGAGGTGTTTAGTCCCAGGGTCCTTAACTTAGTGATGAGCTTTGTGGGCACTATGGTGTTGAATGCTGAGCTGTAGTCAATGAACAGCATTCTCACATAGGTGTTCCTTTTGTCCATTTGGGAAAGGGCATTGTGGAGTGCGATTGAGATTGTGTCATCTGTGGATCTGTTGGGGCGGTATGCAAATTGGAGTGGGTCTTGCGTTTCCTGGATGATGGCGTTGACGTGAGCCATGACCAGCCTTTCAAAGCACTTCATGGCTACCAACATCAATCAGTAGCTAGCAGCATACCACCCTGCATCCCACTCCTGGCTTGCTTCTGAAGCTAAGCAGGGTTGGTCCTGGAAGGTCCCTGATGGGAGACCAGATGTTGCTGGAAGTGGTGCTGGAAGCCCAGTAGGAGGCACCCTTCCCTCTCGTCTAAAAAAATATCACAGGGCAGTGATTGGGGAGATTGCCCTGTGTAGGGGCCGTCTTTCGGATGGGATGTTAAATGGGTGTCCTGACTCTCTGTGGTCACAAAAGATCCAATGGCACTTTTCGTAAGAGTAGGGGTGTTAACCCTGGTGTCCTGGCTTAAATTCTCAATCTGGCCCTCATATCATCACGGTCACCTAACAATCCCCAGTTTACAATTGGCTCATTCATCCCCCTCCTGTCCCCTGTAACTATTCCCCAGGTTGTTGCTGTAAATGAGAATGTGTTCTCAGACAACTTACCTGGTAAAATAAAAAAAATGGAAAGAGTGCTATGGGGTGGTAGTGATTTAGGCAGGTTACCTTTGCATTCTTGGGCATGGGGTCTATGGTGGTCTGCTTGCAACATGTAACTATTACAGACTTGGTCAGTGAGAGGTTGAAAATGTTGGTCTGCGCATGCTTTGAGTACACGCCCTGGTAATCTGTCTTCCCCTTCAGTCTTGTGAATGTTGACCTGTTTAAAAGTCTTGCTCACGTCGGCTACGGAAAGTGTGATCACACAGTTGTCTGGAACAGCTGGTGCTCTCATACATGCTTCAATGTTGCTTGCCTCGAAGCGAGCATAGAAGGTATTTAGCTCGTCTGGTAGGCTTGCATCACTGGGAAGCTTGCGTCTGGGTTTCCCTTTGTAGTTAATAATAGTGTAATATGTCGACTCTGCCGCTTGAGCATGCTTTTGCGGCACAGTCGATAGCGCGCCGGACCTCGGGCTAGAAGGTCGAGGGTTCGAGACCTGCTCCCTGCCTGTTTCATTACACTGGTGTCGGAAGTGATCGGACCTCGCATCCACGACAGTGCGTGTGCTTGGCCGGTGAGCGCGTTCCTGTAAGACGTAAAGTCGCAAGCTAGCGCGAGGACGCGCTCTTTGAAAGGAGGGAGTAGTGTAACGACCCTGGGTTTATAAGCGCGGAAATCGACTCTGCCGCTTGAGCATGCTTTTGCGGCACAGTCGATAGCGCGCCGGACCTCGGGCTAGGAGGTCGAGGGTTCGAGACCTGCTCCCTGCCTGTTTCATTACAATAGTTTGCAAGCTTTGCCACATCCGATGAGCGGTAATGTAGTAGGATTCAATCTTAATCCTGTATCGACTCTTTGTTTGTTTGATGGTTCGTCTGAGGGCATAGCGGGATTTCTTGTAGGCGTCCGGATTAGTGTCCCCCTCCTTGAAATCGGCAGCTCTAGCCTTTAGCTTGAATTGGATGTTGCCTGTAATCCATGGCTTCTGGTTGGGATATGTACGTACTGTCACTGTAAGAACGACGTCCTCAATGCACTTATTGATGAAGCTGGTGACTGAGGTGGTATACTCCTCAATGCCATTGGATGAATCACGGAACACATTCCTGTCTGTACTAGCAAAACAGTCCTGTAGGGTAGCATCCGCATCATCTGACCACTTCCGTATTGAGCGAGTCACTGTACTTCCTTTCCTGCTTTAGTTTAGTCTTGCTGGTAATTATGGTCAGATTTGCCAAATGAAGGGCTAGGGAGAGTTTTGCATGCATCTCTGTGTGTGGAGTAAAGGTGGTCTAGAGTATGGTTGCACATGTGACATGCTGGTAGAAATTAAATTAGGTAAAACGGATTTAAGTTTCCCTGCATTAAAGTCCCCGGCCACTAGGAGCGCCGCTTCTGAATGAGCATTTTTTTGTTTGCTTATGGCCTTATACAGCTCGTTGAGTGCGGTCTTAGTCCCATTCTCTGTTTGTTGTAGTAAATAGACGGCTACGAATAATATAGATAGTGTGATCTACAGCTTATCAGGAGGTACTCTACCTCAGGTGAGCAATACCTTGAGACTTCTTTAATATTAGACATCGCCCACCAGCTGTTATTGACAAATAGACACCCCGCCCCTCGTCTTACCAGATGTAACTGCTCTGCCCTGCCAATGCATGGAAAACCCAGCCAGCTCTATATTATCCGTGTCGACGTTCAGCCACGACTCGGTGAAACATAAGCTATGACAGTTTTTAACGTCCCGTTGGTAGGATAGTCTCGACCGTAGATCATCCAGTATGTTTTCCAGTGATTGCACATTGGCCAATAGATCCGATGGTAGTGGCGATTTACTTACTCGCCTACAAATCTTCACAAGGCACCCCGATATTTAAGTGCCTTTGAACGGGGTATGGTAGTAGGTGCCAGGCCAGGTGCATCGGTTTGTGTCAAGAACTGCAATGCTGCAGGATTTTTCCTTGCTCAACAGTTTCCAGTGTGTATCAAGAATGGTCCACCACCCAAAGGACATCCAGTCAACTTGACACAACTGTGGTAAGGATTGGAGTCAAGCATCCCTGTGGAACACTTTCGACACCTTGTAGAGTCCATGCCCCTACGAATTGAGGCTGTTCTGAGGGAAAGGGGGGGGGGGGGGGGGGGCGCAACTCAATATTAGGAAGGTGTTCCTAATGTTTGGTATACTCAGTTTATAGTTTATATAGTGGTTCTTTGCTCAGTTGGTAGAACATGGTGCTTATAACTCCAGCATATTGTGTTTGATTCCCGGGAACACCCTTCCATAAAAGGTATGCACGCATGACTGTAAGTCGCTTTGTATAAAGCATCTGCTAAATAGCATAATTATTATATTGTATGCTCCTAAAAAAAATGTATTATGTTATTTTATACTAATACAATTGCTCAGAGAAAGAGATTTTGTTTAACAAAATGGTATCTATATTAACACTAATAATTAATCTCAGTTTAAAGTGGATCTGACAGTGTTTTAACTACTTTGCAGATATGAAACAAACTCTATGCGAAGGAGATGTGTCACGCTGCATGATGCAAATGGTGGTCACATTAGATACTGACTGGTTTTCTGATCCATGGGAAAAAGCTATATGTGACCAACAAAATGATTGTTGGTCACAAAATCTCAGAATATCTGTATTCCCAGTCATGTGAAATCCATAGATTAGGACCTAATGAATGTATTGACAGATTTCCTCATATGAACTGTAACTCAGTAAAATCTTTGAAATTGTTGCATGTCACGTTTATATTTTTGTTCAGTATAATTCACCAATACGTTTCTTGGTAATCCAAAAAATATTGCTATCTGCCTCCAACTATTCGGGATACACTGTTTCAGTTTCAATTACTCAAATCTTTTGAACAAAAACGGACGACTGTAACTAAGGCTGGGAATGTCAATATAATCAAACGAGTAAGTTCAATGATGACAGTCAGTCAAAAGGTGGCTAATAGGCTAACGCACATGTGTCAAACACAAGGCCCACGGGCTGAATAGGACACACAAGCGAGTATGAATGAGTTAACAGTTGAGTTGATCTACTTTATGAAATTACAGCCAGATGCGCTTGCATTGGTAAATTCACAGCGTGCAGAGGAGGGAAAGTTTACAGACACATGCCACAATCTTAGCTAGGCTACTAAAATGTTGCAGTCTGGTTTCGTGGTTTTTAAAGCTTGATATTGAATACCGAAAAAAAATAACTGCAACAAAACACCATGCAAAGTTGAATCATGTAGGCCTATTACAGCAACATTTGAGCAGTAACCTAGGCTGGCTACTAAACTACAATACATTTTGAGTGCACCATACAGAAATGCTGCATTACAGCAAAATGCTATATGCACAAATGATTTTACACAACTTTTTTTTTTTTTTTTTATTACTTTTTAAATAAATACAAATTCTCAGAGAAATTGTATTAGCATGAAATAATATAATTTCCCAATTTTTTGGAGCATACAATAAATCTCAATATTTGTATGATTTATTTGATGCAGTCTTTTTTGCTCATCTTTATCAAGGCTGCCAATAATTTCAGACTCATCATAGAGCCTCCATATACACTTTCTTTCTCAGGAGCCTTGGCCCAGACAGTTACCCAGACACCTGATGAGGTTGTGTATCAACTGGCTCAGAATGCCTCAATGGACTGCCAGTTCATCCACACTCCAGACCAGCAGGTGGCAACGAATCCCATTCTCTACTGGCATAAAATTACAAGTTTGACCCAAATGACAAGACTGTGGCCTCATCCAGAGTCACCGTACAAGGATCGTGTGGAGGTTCTGGACAGTGACCGCAACTCACCAAACAGATCTGTACTTCTGAAGAATGTCCAGTGGGAAGATAGCAGTGGAAAGTATGAGTGTAAACTTTCTTATAGGGCCGCCAAACAAGACAAGAGGACAAAAGGGAGCGGTGTTAAGCTGTTGATACATGGTAATGATACAATTTCTATTCTTTTGCCATGTTGTCCACTAATTGCAGTTTTTCATTTCCTATACCAGACCATGTTATGATACAAATGTGTGTGTCTTTCTGTATGTCTAAAACAGATTTGATGTTCTTTGGGCTTGACCCTGATAATGAGACCCAAGTCATGTGTGCTGTGAATGTTTCCCGGGATGATGGGTTTTTCTTATCCTTGCTACAAGACGGATCTAAAGTATTCCAAAAGACCATTGATCCTCTTCACCCCAGCATGTCACTGTCTGTTACCCTGTCTGTGATCCTCCCCTTGGAGAAGGGGAAGAATTATGAGTGTCAAATCCACCTGGGCTCCACCTTGATAATGAGCCAGCCCTTCCAACAGCCGCTTGAGACGCCAGGTAGTGTTTTCTCATTACATACACAGACCTTACAGTTACAGTGTGTCACATCTACTGAAGACTGCCAAGTCAACTTATATCCAGGTTTATCATACAGTATACAGCCATTTGGGTCGGTGCATAGCAATGAAATGTAGCTCTCTCTCCGTATCTGCAATACCACTCAATGACTGACGCCACCCTATGTCTGTTCCCCTTGTGTTTTTCAGCAGTAGAGAAGGTTCTTCCTGAACCTGTTTTCCTGTTCGTGGCCATCCTCCTGGTCCCCATCACCGTGCTTCTGGCTCTGATGACAGCCCTTCTTGTTCTACGCAGATAAGACAGGAGATAGTAAGACTGACAAGGCCAAATATACAGTGCATTCAGAAAGTATTCAGACCCTTTGACCTTTTCCACATTGTGTTACATACAGCCTTATTCTAAAATGGATTACATTTTAAAAAAAATACTCATCAATCTACACACAATACCCCATAATGACAAAGTGAAAAAAGTTTTTTTGGCAAATGTATTACAAATAAAAAAACAAAATATGGCTTTTACATAAGAATTCAGACCCTTTACTCAGTACTTTGTTGTAGCACCTTTGGCAATGATTTGGCAGCGATTACAGCCTCGAGTCTTCTAGGGTATGACGCTACAAGCTTGGGGAGTTTCTCCCATTCTTCTCTTCTTCCCATTCTTATCTCAAGCTCTGTTAGGTTGGATGGGGAGCGTCGCGGCACAGCTATTTTCAGGTCTCTCCAGAGAAGTTTGATCGGGTTCAAGTCCATGCTCTGGCTGGACAACTCAAGAACAAGCAGAGACTTGTCCCGAAGCCACTCCTGCATTATCTTGGCTGTGTGCTTAGGGTCATTGTCCTGTTGGAAGGTGAACCTTCGACCCAGTCTGAGGTCCTGAGCAATCTGGAGCAGGTTTTCATCAAGGATCTCTCTGTATTTTGTTCCATTCATCTTTCCCTTGATCCTAACTAGTCTCCCAGTCCCTGCCGCTGGAAAACTTCCCCACAGAATGATGCTGCCACCACCATGCTTCACCTTAGGGATGGTGCCAGGTTAACTCCAGACGTGACGCTTGGCATTCAGGCCAAAGATTTCAATCTTGGTTTCATCAGACCAGAGAATCTTGTTTCTCATGGTCTGAGAGTCCTTTAATGCCTTTTGGCAAACTCCAAGCGGGCTGTCATGTGTCTCTTACTGAGAAGTGGCTTTTGTCTGGCCACTCTACCATAAAGGCCTGATTGGTGGAGAGCTGCAGAGATTCTTCCTTCTGGAAGGTTCTCCCATCTCCACAGAGGAACTCTGGAACTCTGCCAGAGTGACCATCAGGTTCTTGGTCACATCCCTGACCAAGGCCCTTCTCCCCCGATTGCTCGGTTTGGCCGGGTGGCCAGCTCTAGGAGAAGTCTTGGTGGGTCCAAACTTATTCAATTTAATAATGATGGAGGCCACTGTTCTTGGCGACCTTCAATGCTGCAAACATGTTTTGGTACCCTTCCCCAGATCTGTGGGTCCCGTGTGGCTCAGTTGGTAGAGCATGGCGCTTGCAACGCCAGGGTTGTGGGTTCGATTCCCACGGGGGGCCAGTACAAAAAAGTATACATGTATGTACTTGTAAGTCGCTCTGGATAAGAGCGTCTGATAAATGACTTAAATGTAAAACAGTCCTGTCTTGGAGCTCTATGGACAATCCTTTTGACCTCATGGCTTGGTTTTTGCTCCGACATGCACTATCAACTGTGGGAATTTATAGACAGGTGTGTGCCTTTCCAAATCATGTCCAATCAATTGAATTTACCACAGGTGGAGTTCAATCAAGTTGTAGAAACACCTCAAGGATGATCAATGGAAACAGGATGCACCTGAGCTCAATTTCGAGTCTCATAGAAAAGGGTCTGAATACTTATGTAAATTAGGTATTTCTATAAAAAAAATTATATACATTTGCAAAAAAAACTTTTGTCCACTGTCTTTATGGGGTATTGTGTGTAGATTGAGTACATTTTTTTTTATTTAATCCATTTTAGAATAAGGCTGTAACGTAACAAAATGTGGAAAAAGTCAAGGAGTCTGAATACTTTTTGAAGGTACTTATAACATTTGTTTGAGAATGATTTTCCCCATTTCTTACTAAGATGGACAGTTTACCCTTTGACGTTACCCAACAGCATGGAACATATGGCATAGCTACAAGGCCCCAGGATACAAGCACCAATCCAAATTGGAAGTAAACCAGTCAAAAAAGTAACTGTGGAGCTGTCAATATCTTAAAGAGATTTTGGAGAAGAATTTTTGGCGGCTTGCTGCAGTATTGCTGCAATAACACTTGAGTACTAGGAATCAGCACAAAACGGATGCTTGTTGTTCTATTTTGATTGACCAATGCACGTTAAATTGACTTTATCCTCTTTTTTCGGTCAAAACTCAAAACTCTGGAACAAAAATTGGCACATCTGAGAACTCATTCCTCTAAATGGCCACCAGATAGTGTCGTGATCCGTTTTCTAGTTTTCTTGCAAGAAGATGGGATAAAGTAAACGGCACATGCTAACAGCTAATAATGAATCTTTGTTGAAGGAGAAACAGAAAAAGATAGACAGAATTAGGATTACAGATCATAGTCTCAGATCTACTGTTTGTTTGAGGCAGCTACATCATCTTGACACTGGCAGCCAGTGGGCACAAGCTATGAGCAAGCTAGATGTTATATCCTGACAACACTGACACTCAATATATTTTGTTCAATTCTCATATTTTGTTCAATTCTCAACTATTTGTCACGCCCTGACCTTAGAGCCTTTTTTATTTCTCTATTTGGTTAGGTCAGGGTGTGATTTGGGTGGGCATTCTATGTTTTCTGTTTCTTTGATTTTGGCCGGGTATGGTTCCCAATCAGAGGCAGCTGTCTATCGTTGTCTCTGATTGGGGATCATACTTAACCAGCCCTTTTCCCACCATTAGGTTGTGGGATCTTGTTTTCTGTTTAGTGTTTCTGCCTGACAGAACTGTGCGCTTTCGTTTTCACGTTTGTTATTTTGTTTGAGTGTTTATGAAATAAAATAATCATGACCACTTACCACGCTGCGCCTTGGTCCACTCTTCATACCACCAACGAGAGCCGTAACACATATTCACAATTTCATTCAATGTTTTAAATTTGTATAATTTACTGTTAGCTTAAGATGTACAATTGAAGTCGGAAGTTTTAAATACACCTTAGACAAATACATTTAAACTCAGTTTTTCACACAATTACTGACATTTAATCCTAATAATAAATCCCTGTCTTAGGTCAGTTAGGATCACCACTATTTTAAGAATGTGAAAGTTTGAATAATAGTATAATTATTTATTTCAGCTTTTATTTCTTTCCTCACATTCCCAGTGGGTCAGAAGTTTACATATACTCAATTAGTATTTGGTAGCATTGCCTTTAAATTGTTTAACTTGGGTCAAACGTTTCGGGTAGCCTTCCACAAGCTTCTCACAATAAGTTGGGTGAATTTTCCTCTTCGTGGCCATCCTCCGGGTCCCCATCACAGTGCTTCTGGCTCTGCTGACAGCCCTTGTTCTACGCTGATAAAACAGGCGATAGTAAGACTGACAAGGCCAAATATACAGTGCATTCAGAAAGTATTCAGACCCTTTGACCTTTTCCACATTGTGTTACATTACAGCCTTATTCTAAAATGGATTACATTTTTTTAAAATACTTATCAATCTACACACAATACCCCATAATGACAAAGTGAAAACAGTTTTTTTTTTAAATGTATTGCAAATAAAAAAACGAGTATATTTAAATTGTTTAACTTTGGTCAAACGTTTCGGGTAGCCTTCCACAAGCTTCTCACAATAAGTTGGGTGAATTTTGCCCCATTCCTCCTGATGGAGCTGGTATAACTGAGTCAGGTTTGTAGGCCTCCTTGCTCGTACACGCTTTTTCAGTTCTGCCCACGCATTTTCTATAGGATTGAGGTCAGGGCTTTGATGGCGACTCCAATACCTTGACCTTGCTGTCCTTAAGCCATTTTGCCACAACTTTGGAAGTATGCTTGGGGTCATTATCCATTTGGAAGACCCATTTGGGACCAAGCTTCAACTTCCTGACTGATGTGAAAGAGGAGGAAGGGAAGCGCTACTAAGGTACACTATAGTACATTTTGGTAGATAGAAGGTGCTCTTTGGTAAAAGGGGTAAATTGGTCATCAAAAAGGAGGACAAAGGCACTCTTCATATAATTAATAAAATGCCTTTATTAGTATGGCATGTTCAATAGAAACAAAGTTTTTTAAAAACCGACGCGTTTCGGCTGCATGGCCTTCGTCAGGGAGTACAAAAAAAAGAGAATACAATGTCCTCTTTTGAACAGCTTTTCCAATTAGCCCTAATTAGAAGAGGGAGTGGTTACCAAATTGATTGGACACACCTAGTAAGCAATAATATACACATTAAAAGGTGAAATACTGTAGCTATGTTATCATAAACATACAACTCCAAGCTAGAAGTATCAGAACACTTAGAAAGGTAGTTCTAACCTTAAATATGACTGGGAGAAGTGTCAAGAATAAGAAAGCGCCTCCAGGGTGGGGCAGTGGTCTAGGGCACTGCCTCGCAGTGCTAGCTGCGCCACCAGAGTCTCTGGGTTCGCGCTCTGTCGCAGCCGGCCGCGACCGGGAGGCCCATGGGGCGACGCACAATTGGCATAGCGTTGTCCGGGGTAGGGAGGGTTTGGCCGGTAGGGATATCCTTGTCTCATGGCGCTCCAGCGACTCCTGTGGCGGGCCGGGCGCAGTGCGCGCCAACCAAGGGGGCCAGGTACACGGTGTTTCCTCCGACACATTGGTGCGGCTGGCTTCCGGGTTGGAGGCGCGCTGTGTTAAGAAGCAGTACGGCTGGTTGTAGCGATGAGACAAGGTAGTAATTACTAGCGATTGGATACCACGAAAATTGGGGAGAAAATGGGATAAAATTTAAAAATAAAAAATAAATAAAAAAAGAATAAGAAAGCAATATATTCCATAGTACACTAGAACACAGCAAAACATGAACAACAGTCTAAACATAGCTGAGGGCAATTGAGCTAAATGTCCACTAGATGACAGCATATGGACCTATCACGACCCTACAGGAAGGGTGAGAAATCCATATCTTCATTTAAACCAGGGTATTTAGTGGCCTGTAGTTTGTAAATCCAAAAACGTTCCCTTTGGTTTAACCGTTTAAGACGGTCCCCTTTTCTAATAGAGGCCGGAATATGATCAATACCCATAGCTTTTATGGAGGCAGGGTTGCCATGGTGTAAGGACTTGTAACTTCCTGACTGATGTCTTGATGTTGCTTCAATATATCCACATAATTTCCCCTCATGATGCCATCTATTTTGTGAAGTGCACCAGTCCCTCCTGAAGCAAAGCACCCCCACAACATGATGCTGCCACCCCCGTGCTTCACGGTTGAGATGGTGTTCTTCGGCTTGCAAGCCACCCCCTTTTTCCTCCAAACATAACGATGGTCATTATGGCCAAACAGAGGCCATAATGACCAGAGGACATTTCTCGAAAAAGTACGATCTTTGTCCCCATGTGCAGTTGCAAACCATAGTCTGTTTTTTTATGGCGTTTTTGGAGCAGTGGCGTCTTCCTTGCTGAGCGGCCTTTCAGGTTATGTCGATATAGAACTCGTTTTACTGTGGATATAGATACTTTTGCACCTGTTTCCTCCAACATCTTCACAAGGTCCTTTGCTGTTGTTCTGGGATTGATTTGCACTTTTCGCACCAAAGTGCGCTCATCTCTAGGAGACAGAACACGTCTTCTTCCTGAGCGGTATGACGCTACGTGGTCCCATGGTGTTTATACTTGCGTACTATTGCTTATACAGCTGAAAGTGGTACCTTCAGGCATTTGGAAATTGCTCCAAAGGATGAACCAGACTTGTGGAGGTCTACAAATTTTTTTCTGAGGTCTTGGCTGATTTCTTCTGATTTTCCCATGATGTCAAGAAAAGAGGCACTGAGTTTGAAGGTAGGCCTTGAAATACATCCACAGGTACACCTCCAATTGACTCAAATTATGTCAATTAGCCTATCAGAAGCTTCTAAAACCATGACATCATTTTCTGGAATTTTCCAAGCTGTTTAAAGGCACAGTCCACTTCGTGTACATAAACTTATGACCCACTGGAATTTTGATACAGTGAGTTATAAGTCAAATAATCTGTCTGTAAACAATTGTTGGAAAAATTATTTGTGTCATGCACAAAGTAGATGTCTTAACCAACTTGCCAAAACTATAAGGAATTTGTGGAGTGGTTGAAAAACGAGTTTTAAAGACTCAACCTAAGTGTATGTAAACTTACGACTTCAACTGTAGCTAACTGCTGCTCTAAGGCCCTCCATGTTGAATTCCCGGTAATGCGGCGTACTATCGTTCTATTTAAGAACCTAAGCAAAATTTGTATGATCCATGGATAAATGCGTTTTTATGGACAAGTGTTATCAACAAATGCTAATTAACTGAGAGATTACTCCAACGTTCTCCTGGCATCCGCCAAACCCAGATTCATCTGTCAGACTGCCAGATGGTGAAGCTTGATTCATCACTCCAGGGAACATGTTTCCACTGCTCCAGAGTCCAACTGCGGCGAGCTTTACACCACTCCAGCACTCCAGGCTGCTCGGCCATGGAAACCCATTTCAATTTCATGAAGCTCCTGACTAACAGTTATTGTGCTGAAGTTGCTTCCGGAGGCAGTTTGGAACTCGATAGTGAGATTTTTATGTGCTGCTTGCTTCAGCACTCAGCGGGCTGAGCCGTTGTTGCTCCTAGATGTTTCCACTTCCCAATATCAGCACTTGCAGTTGACCAGGTCAGCTCTAGCAGGGCAGAAATTTGACAAACGAAACTGTTGGAAAGGTGGCATCCTATGACGGTGTCAAGTTGAAAGTCACTAAGCTCTTCAGTGAGGCCATTCTTCTGCCAATGTTTGTCTATGGAGATTGCATGGCTGTGTACTCAATTTTTATACACCTGTCAGCAACGGGTGTGGCTGAAATTGCCAAATAGACTAATTTGAAGTGTTGTCCACATACTTTTGTATATATAGTGTATGTTTCTTTTTTATGTCAAGACTGTCCACAGCAAAAACTGTTTTTAAAAATGCTATATACCAAATCTAACAAGAACATTGTTGTTTAAGGGATTTTATACATATTGGAGCACTGTCAACAAAACAGTTTCCTCTACCCTTTCCTCAAACTCAAACTTTCAGTATTAAACATCATGCATGTTGAAGTTCAGAATTTTTTATTGCAGTTTGACACATTCAACAAAACCATTTCCATCTGCAACAACCAAATGACTCAGAAGTCTCACAACCTATAACACCACCTCTCAGGTTTCCAAGTCATGTGTTGGCTTTTTTCCACAGCAAGTTATAGTGTAGCATCAGTGTAACTTAGGTGTTTTGATGAACTACACTTGACAATGTATGTTTATTGTCATGTGCTACACTTGACAGGATTTCAATTGTTGCGCAACTCCTTTTTTTTGCAAGATAAATGTTTAATTTTTCAAACACAAATTATCAATACAACAGACACACACACACACATCGATGACATCACACTTGCTCAGACCCACATGTTCCTACTGCTTCATTTTCCAGTGCTTGTAGGACTCTATGCCAGTGGTCACCAACCGGTCGATCGCGATCAACTTGGTCGATCTCCAAGGCATTCATAATCGATCGCCAAACATTTCTGTAAAAACAACAACTATAAAGCATTGTGTTTCTATTTTGTTTTATTCGTCTCGGGCTGTGAAGGTACAAACTGTGCCTTCCCAGCAGGGTCCAGAAAGAAAATCAAGTGCCCTATAGGCCTACCACTGGCCAATCGGATGGCTCATATTACTGTGCCGGCAGTAACGTAGCAGGCATAAAAGAAAGCTACAGCAAAGTTTATACTGTGAGATTTCCAAACGTTTAAAACCATGACTAGAGAGACTGTCAACGAATGCAGAAAGTGCTGCTGTTTGTACGAGTGAGTTTAAGTTCTTACTCAGCACTGGCAACACTTTGTATTCAACACTTTTATAAGCCATATAATGCACGTTTCTATCTATTCCACCAGAGGTAGTCAGTGCCGTTTAAGATGAGGGAGAACGATTTTATTTTCATGAGCATGGGCTTATTTCTATTACAGCATATTGGATGACTCGTTCATATTCCGTTCACCCAGTTCATTGTAACAGTGATAGGTTTAGGCTACTACATGATACTCAATGTCCCTACACCCATCATGAGGTTGCTTCAACCTAGCCTAAGAATGAAAGTTTACAATATAGGTGCACACAGGTCAATACCGCCTTGCACACTCTTGCCTGCATCTAGCAAACATGAGTTTCTATTGGACAAATCCAGGTATGTTTATCCCCGCTTTTTCCCGTTTGCTTCCTATTAACCTTTCTGTCGCAGGCGTTCGGCTAGCGACCCACCTCGACAACATCTGGTGAAATTTCAGAGCGCCAAATTCAAAATACAGAAATAGTCATAATAAACATTCATAAAAAATACAAGTGTTTTACATTGGCTTAAAGATTAACTTCTTGTTAATCTAGCCGCTTTGTCAGATTTTAATAAGGCTTTATGGCGAAAGCATACCATGCGATTATCTGAGGACAGCGCCCCGCTTACAAAAGCATACAAACATTTTACAACCAAGTAAAGGAATTACAAAAGTCAGAAATAGCGATAAAATTAATCACTTACCTTTGAAGATCTTCATATGGTTGCAGTCACAAGAGTCCCTCTTTATATCCCAAAAACTTAGTTTTGTTGGCGCGTTTTGTTCAGTAATCCACTGGCTCCAAAGGGCGGTCAAAACATGCAGACGAATACATCCTAATAGTACCGGTAAAGTTCATCGAATGTCATGTCAAACAATGTTTATAATTAATCCTCAGATTGTCAATTGTCTAAATAATCGATAAAGGTCTCATTCTTTTTCATTTTTCAGAAAACAAGCCTGAAACAATGCCTAAGGACATCTAGTGGAAACCATAGGAACTGCAATCTGGGTCCTAACCCATTAGATACTGTATAAGCATTCAATTGAAAATACCCACATCAAAAAAATCCCACTTCCTGGATGGATTTTCCTCAGGTTTTTACCTGCCAAATCAGTTCTTCAGAGTGTTTTCTATCCAAATCTGCCAATTATATGCATATCCTAGCTTCTGGGCCTGAGCAACAGGCAGTATACTTTGGGCACGCTTCTCATCCAGATGTCAAAATACTGCCCCCAAGCCATAAGAAGAAATGTTTTTTCAACAGAATCCACGGAATGAATGCACCCCTGATCATGCAGAAACAGAGTTCACTCTCATAACAGCCACGTTATATTCCTTCTATTCCCTTCACTTGTGGACTTCAATGCACAACAAATCAGCTGTATGTGACCAGGTGAAAAAACCTGTACAAGCCAAACCTCTACAAACAGCCTACATCATTGTCACCATTTTAGCTAAAGTAATGTCATAGTCAACATAGCTAATAGAACTAACGCGTTAGTAAACCCGTTAATCATACAGTAACGTTAGTGTACAGTCAGTAAGCAGTTACACCGGTGGCATTAAATTAGTAATACCAAAAGCTTACCTTGACTTGGAAGAGTTCCAGTGTTGTGTTGGAAAGTCATAGCATTACCTCTGTTTGAGCAGGGTGTTTCAGTAGGCTAAACTAGCTAGCTGCATTTGCTAGCTAAGTAAGTGAAACGAAGTGAAAAACATTACGAAATCTCTTCCTTCTCCTTCATTTTGGAATAAATACATTTGTTCAAAACTGTTCAACTATTGTCTATCTCTTTGAGTCAACTACTCACCACATTTTATGCATTGCAGTGCTAGCTAGCTGCAGTTTATGCTTTCAATAATATACTAATTCTCTGATCCTTTGATTGGGTGGACAACATGTCAGTTCATGCTGCAAAAGCTCTGATAGGCTGAAGGACATCCTCCGGAAGTTGTCATAATTACTGTGTAAGTGTATGGAAGGGGGTGAGAACCATGAGCTTCCTAGGTTTTGTATTGAAGTCAATGTACCAAGAGGAGGATGGAAGCTAGCTGTCCTCCGGCTACACCATGGTGCTACCCTACGGAGTTCTGTTGAGACTACTGTAGACCTTCTTTGCAAAATAGTGAGTTTTAATCACTTATTTGGTGATGTGATTATATTTAGTATAGTTTTATCTAAAAATGTGAACTTTTAAGTGTTTTACAATTTGTATTTTTATCAAATTCACTGAGGAGGATGGTCCTCCCCTTCCTCCTCTGAGAAGCCTCCAGTGTCCCACTCAGCTCTACAACAAGCAGTGCAGCTGTAATGAATGAGTAGGAAAGTGTATCTATAGGCTTGCGTTGTTGTTATTATTAGTGGCTTGGGTCATTTCTAATATCGAATAATATTTCACTTTCTCTGTTCATAGGAGTAACAACATGAATTTGTGCATGAGGAAGAAATAATGCGGTGCAACTCGATTTCCCCAATCAGCTGGAAGACAGTGTCTGTTCTGGACAGTGTCAGTGGAGGAAAGGGAGAGTGAAGGGATGTTGAGAGGCGGACCCTCATTCTCCTCTCTTCCCTCCTCTGAGACTGACCATCAGGTGCAAGCACCATCAGCCCAGGAAGAAAAAAAACATACAACGAAATGATTTAAATGTATGCTCACTCAGCTGTGCCTCACAAGTAATACAACAATGGATCTATTACCGGTGTGATCATCATATAGCCTACCTCAAATTAAAAATGGCCGGAACAATAATGCATTGGCAGGGCAATTCAAACTAAGCCAATATATTTTTTTTAATTTTATTTCACCTTTATTTAACCAGGTAGGCTAGTTGAGAACAAGTTCTCATTTGCAACTGCGACCTGGCCAAGATAAAGCATAGCAGTGTGAACAGACAACAACACAGAGTTACACATGGAGTAAACAATAGACAAGTCAATAACATGGTAGAAAAAAGAGAATCTATATACAATGTGTGTAAAAGGCATGAGGTAGGCAATAAATCGAATAATTACAATTTAGCAGATTAACACTGGAGTGATAAATCATCAGATGATCATGTGCAAGAAGAGATACTGGTGTGCAAAAGAGCAGAAAAGTAAATAAATAAAAGCAGTATGGGGGTGAGGTAGGTAAGTTGGGTGGGTAGTTTACAGATGGACTATGTACAGCTGCAGCGATCGGTTAGCTGCTCGGATAGCAGATTTTTAAAGTTGTTGAGGGAGATAAAAGTCTCCAACTTCAGAGATTTTTGCAATTCGTTCCAGTCGCAGGCAGCAGAGAACTGGAAGGAAAGGCGTCCAAATGAGGTTTTGGCTTTAGGGATGATCAGTGAGATACACCTGCTGGAGCGCGTGCTACGGGTGGGTGTAGCCATCGTGACCAGTGAACTGAGATAAGGCGGCACTTTACCTAGCATAGCCTTGTAGATGACCTGGAGCCAGTGGGTCTGACGACGAACATGTAGCGAGGGCCAGCCGACTAGGGCATACAGGTCGCAGTGGTGGGTCGTATAAGGTGCTTTAGTAACAAAACGGATGGCACTGTGATAAACTGCATCCAGTTTGCTGAGTAGAGTATTGGAAGCTATTTTGTAGATGACATCGCCGAAGTCGAGGATCGGTAGGATAGTCAGTTTTACTAGGGTAAGTTTGGCGGCGTGAGTGAAGGAGGCTTTGTTCCGGAATAGAAAGCTGACTCTAGATTTGATTTTGGATTGGAGATGTTTGATATGAGTCTGGAAGGAGAGTTTGCAGTCTAGCCACACACCTAGGTACTTATAGATGTCCACATATTCTAGGTCGGAACCGTCCAGGGTGGTGATGCTAGTCGGGCGTGCGGGTGCAGGCAGCGAGCGGTTGAAAAGCATGCATTTGGTTTTACTAGCGTTTAAGAGCAGTTGGAGGCCACGGAAGGAGTGTTGTATGGCATTGAAGCTCGTTTGGAGGTTAGATAGCACAGTGTCCAGGGAAGGGCCGGAAGTATACAGAATGGTGTCGTCTGCGTAGAGGTGGATCAGGGAATCGCCCGCAGCAAGAGCAACATCATTGATGTATACAGAGAAAAGAGTCGGCCCGAGAATTGAACCCTGTGGTACCCCCATAGAGACTGCCAGAGGACCGGACAACATGCCCTCCGATTTGACACACTGAACTCTGTCTGCAAAGTAGTTGGTGAACCAGGCAAGGCAGTCATTAGAAAAACCGAGGCTATTGAGTCTGCCGATAAGAATATGGTGATTGACAGAGTCGAAAGCCTTGGCCAGGTCGATGAAGACGGCTGCACAGTAATGTCTTTTATCGATGGCGGTTATGATATCGTTTAGTACCTTGAGCGTGGCTGAGGTGCACCCGTGACCGGCTCGGAAACCGGATTGCACAGCGGAGAAGGTACGGTGGGATTCGAGATGGTCAGTGATCTGTTTGTTGACTTGGCTTTCGAAGACCTTAGCTAGGCAGGGCAGGATGGATATAGGTCTGTAACAGTTTGGGTCCAGGGTGTCTCCCCCTTTGAAGAGGGGGATGACAGCGGCAGCTTTCCAATCCTTGGGGATCTCAGATGATACGAAGGAGAGGTTGAACAGGCTGGTAATAGGGGGTGCGACAATGGCGGCGGACAGTTTCAGAAATAGGGGGTCCAGATTGTCAAGCCCAGCTGATTTGTATGGGTCCAGGTTTTCCAGCTCTTTCAGAACATCTGCTATCTGGATATGGGTAAAGGAGAAGCTGGGGAGGCTTGGGCGAGTAGCAGCGGGGGGGGGGGGGGGGGCGGGGCTGTTGGCCAAGGTTGGAGTCGCCAGGTGGAAGGCATGGCCAGCCATTGAGAAATGTTTGTTGAAGTTTTCGATTATCACGGACTTATCAGTGGTGACCGTGTTATCTAGCCTCAGTGCAGTGGGCAGCTGGGAGGAGGTGCTCTTGTTTTCCATGGACTTTACAGTATCCCAGAACTTTTTGGAGTTAGAGCTACAGGATGCAAATTTCTGCTTGAAAAAGCTGGCCTTTGCTTTCCTGACTGACTGCGTGTATTGGTTCCTGACTTCCCTGAACAGTTGCATATCACGGGGGCTCTTCGATGCTATTGCAGTTCGCCACAGGATGTTTTTGTGCTGGTCGAGGGCAGTCAGGTCTGGAGTGAACCAAGGGCTATATCTGTTCTTGGTTCTGCATTTTTTGAACGGAGCATGCTTGTCTAATATGGTGAGGAAGTAACTTTTAAAGAATGACCAGGCATCCTCAACTGACGGGATGAGGTCAATATCCTTCCAGGGTACCCGGGCCAGGTCGATTAGAAAGGCCTGCTCGCAGAAGTGTTTCAGGGAGCGTTTGACAGTGATGAGGGGTGGTCGTTTGACCGTGGACCCGTGGCGGATACAGGCAATGAGGCAGTGATCGCTGAGATCTTGATTGAAGACAGCAGAGGGGTATTTGGAGGGCAAGTTGGTCAGGATAATGTCTATTAGGGTGCCCATGTTTACGGATTTAGGGTTGTACCTGGTGGGTTCCTTGATGATTTGTGTGAGATTGAGGGCATCAAGCTTAGATTGTAGGACTGCCGGGGTGTTAAGCATATCCCAGTTTAGGTCACCTAACAGAACAAACTCTGAAGCTAGATGGGGAGCGATCAATTCACAGATGGTGTCCAGGGCACAGCTGGGAGCTGAGGGGGGTCGGTAGCAGGCGGCAACAGTGAGAGACTTATTTCTGGAGAGATTAAATTTTAAAATTAGAAGTTCGAACTGTTTGGGCATAGACTTGGAAAGTATGACAGAACTTTGCAGGCTATCTTTGCAGTAGATTGCAACTCCTCCCCCTTTGGCAGTTCTATCTTGACGGAAAGTGTTATAGTTGGGTATGGAAATCTCAGAGTTTTTGGTGGCCTTCCTAAGCCAGGAGTCAGACACGGCAAGGACATCAGGGTTGGCAGAGTGTGCTAAAGCGGTGAGTAAGGCAAACTTAGGGAGGAGGCTTCTGATGTTGACATGCATGAGGCCAAGGCTTTTTCGATTACAGAAGTCAACAAATGAGGGTGACTGGGGACATGCAGGGCCTGGGTTTACCTCCACATCACCCGAGGAACAGAGTAGTAGTAGGATGAGGGTGCGGCTAAAGGCTATCAAAACTGGTCGCCTATAGCGTTGGGGACAAGGAATAAAAGGAGCAGATTTATGGGCGTGGTAGAATAGATTCTGGGCATAATGTGCAGACCAGGGTATGGTGGGGCACGGGTACAGCGGAGGCAAGCCCAGGCACTGGGTGATGATAAGAGAGGTTGTATCTCTGGACATGCTGGTCTCAATGGGTGAGGTCACCGCATGTGTGGGGGGTGGGACAAAGGAGGTATCAGAGGTACGGAGAGTGGAACTACGGGGTCCATTGCAAACCAAAACAATGATAACTAGCCTGAACAACAGTATGCAAGGCATATTGATATTTGAGAGAGACATACAATAAGGCATAAAGTGATTGCAGGTCATGATTGGGAGAGCTAGCTAAAACAGCAGGTGAGATAACAGCAGCTAGTCAGCTAACACAGCAACAGAAGGTAAAAATGGCGACGACTGGGCAGAGAGGGTCGGATTAACTACACACAGATCCTGAGTTAAGGCACAGAGCCGACAGATAAAACACAAATAAACAGAATGGAGTACCGTGAATTAATGGACAGTCAAGCAGGCATCAGCTATGTAGCCAAGTGATCATAGTGTCCAGGGGGCAGCCGTAGATGGAGTAGTGAGGCCTCCACTAAGCTAGCACGCGTTTAAAGTTAGTAGCCCGGGGGGGTGGTCTGCTCAGACGGAGGGGGTCTGCTCAGACGGAGGCCGGTTGAGGGCACCGGTTGAGGGCACGTCTGCAAACCAGACGTGGTCGTGTCGACAGAGAATCCAAGCCGGATAGCGATGGCGAAAGAGAGGTTGTGAATTGTAGAATTGTGTTTGCTAACTGGTGCTAGCTTCCTGGCTGCGCTAGCTGCAAGATAAGCTAGCAGTTAGCAGACCGGGGCAGGCAAGTTAGCCTTTGGGGGACGTCGCGATGGGGGGGAAGTCTGTTTTTGCCTCTTCGTGCGGTGACGTCGATAGACCAGTCGTGGAATTAGCAGGGTTCCAGGTAGCTCTAGGTAGCTAACAGGCCTAGTAGGTTAGCAGAATGGGCCTTCAGCGGGCGTCACGCCTGAGGGGCCTGTTGGAGTCCCCGGGCAGATTATGTCGGTATTCCAGTCATAGAGGATAGGCGGGGTTCCGTGCTCCGTACCGGCAGTAAATGGGTCCGGGTCTTGTAGCCCAGGAGTGGGCTTCAGTGGTAGCACAGGAGCCCTAGCCAATTAGCTTCAGGCTAATTGGTGCCTGCTCCGGTGCCTGCTCCGGGATGGAAACGCTAGCCAGGAGTGGTCACCCGGGATTGTGGTTAGCTAGTTGCGAAGATCCAGATGAAAATGTTCAGAGTTTGCGGTAGGAATCCGGGGATATGGAGAGAAATAGGTCCGTTATGCTCTGGTTTTAGTCACGTTGTTCGAACTAGCGAGAGCTTTCCGAGCTAAAGGTTAGCTGATGACCGCTAGCAATGGTTTGCTAACTGATAGCTAGTAGGCAGTTAGCTGGCTATCTTCAGTAGATGGATTCCAGATCAGAAGTAAATAGAAATACTTTAGAAAAAAGCAGATCCACGCCACATTGGGTGAGGCGGGTTGCAGGAGAGTATTTAGAAGTTGAGGTTTAAGAAAGTATTTTTAAAAGATATGCGAAGAAAAAGATGTAAAAAGATATATACAAGGGACACGGGACACGACAGGACAAAGACGTCTACTCTGCTACGCCGTCTTGGAAACAGCAATATGCATATGATGATAACGTATTGGGCCTATAGCTTACTTCACAAACCTCATTGCTACGGTACTGTTTTTTATTGTTTAATGTTGCATCGGCTTACGTTTTTTAAGTCATGTCTGAGCGGTAGATCTCGGCTTGCATTTTGACTCAGAAAGTGATCTTGACTCAGAAAAGGTTGGTGACCACTGCTCTATGCCGTATGACCTCAAATTGCATGTTCTGTTTCTCTCTGTAGCCCATATTTTTTCAATATTTAAATAATAGTGCATTATAATCATCCACTGTCTTAATGATGGAGGCTCATTTGATTTCCAATTTTTAAGCAAATGTTTTTTCAAATGATTGACGAGAAAAGCACAGTCCAACCCATTGGGTATCTCAACGAGCACCCTCATATGCCATGTCTTCAAATATGCGTATAGACGTATTAAAAGTACATTTATATTGTAAACCTTCTGACAGCCAACTTTCTAATTCCGCCCCAAACCTTTGGACTTTATAGCATTCGCACAAGCTGTGAATCATTGAGTCACTGTTAGTTTTACACTTAAGACATTGTGCTATAGAATTTGTGATTTTTTTTCTTCTCACGTATAATATACTCACGTATAACATGAGTTTATACTGGAATAAGCGTTCATTTTTGTTTACTGTAATTCTGTTAGTTATGTTCCAACACTCCCTCCATCTTGTGCCAATATCAGTTATTTTTAGGTCTTGGTTCTATTTTATATTTTTGTCTAAGAGATTGTCAGTTAAATAGGCTTTCTGCAAGGTTTTGTATATCTTACCTATTATATGAGTATCCTTTTCTGACTCAAATAAAATTCCCTCAACATTGCTCTTATGTCCAAAATATTTCAGTTCGAAATGTCGTTATACAAGACTTTTAAATTGCATGTATTTGAAAATATCCACATTGGTCAGTCCAAAATTGCTTTTTAATTCTGTCATGGAAATCATTGTATTCCATATTACCAAGTAATTTACGGTTTCTATGCCTTTAGTTTTCCATGTGCCAATTTATCGGTGAATTCTGAAAAGCTATCCAAAGATTGTTCCATAGGGGTGTGTTTTTAGGGAGTGATATTGGTTCTTGTAGAATATGCTTCATTTTCTTCCATATTGTTATAGTGTTCGTAGCTATGAAGTTGTTCATGTTCTTAGATTCATCTTTTGAAAACAGACACGTGAAGGATTCTGAGGATGAACATGTGCATCTTCAATATGTACCCATTGTTCCTCTTCACAAGTAAAGGCGAGTTGATACAATTCCAAGTCTGGAAGGCTAAAACAACCCTCAGACTTAAGGATCAGATCCTTTTATTCAATTTTCACCTAAAATGACATACCCAAATCTAACTGCCTGTAGCTCAGGACCTGAAGCAAGGAAATGCATATTCTTACTACCATTTAAAAGGAAACAATTTGAAGTTTGTGGAAAATGTGAAATGAATGTAGGAGAATATAACACATTAGATCTGGTAAAAGATAATACAAAGAAAAAAAACATGCACGGGCTCAAACTGTAGAACCCAGTTCCTACATTTGAATATAAAACGGATTTTATCAAACAAAACTGTGCTACATTTTATCTCTGGGACCATCAGGATGACAAATCAGAGCCAGATTACTGAATGTAAGCACATCATTTTCTTTCAGAGGTGAATGTATCAAACCAGTTGCCTTGATAAAAGTTTGTTTTGTTGTGCACTCTCCTCAAACAATAGCATGGTATTTGTTCACTGTCATAGCTACTCTATATGCATATCCTTGCTTCAGGTCCTGAGCTACAGGAAGTTAGATTAGGGTATGTCATTTTATGCAAAGATTGAACAAAAGGGTCAGATCCTTAAATTAAAAGCATAGTGTGTGCCAAAGCAGCCTCAGCGTCATGCTACGGCGCCGTTTCAAAAGCCTATAGGCTCTGATTTGCCCATTTTACACTTATAATAGGCCTATACAGTATGTTCAAGAAACACACTTGGGTTTTGCATGGGATGAACAGTACAGTAAATAATCGTTGCCATCACAACCACATCCACATACCTCTCCTATCATCCATCTCAATCCCACTGCTGCAATACACTACTCCTCCCCTCCTCCAATTCACCTCCCTCCCCAACCTCTCTTAGCGCTCCCTGTCCCAAAGAGTGATATAGCCTAGATAGGCTACAGCCTTCCGAAGACCATGTCATTTCGCAGGCTCATCCGTCCCCCCCTCTGGTCACCTTCAATAGCAAATTATGTTGAAAAATAGCCGGTTCGTATGCCTACTGCGCATATTATTTTAAAGTGCCTAGAATGGGAATCTTCGCTTATTATTGCTAAACTTCTGTGACACGCTTTCCCCGTCAGGTTTCTCTCAATCACAAGGAATTGCCTGGAAGGCAACAGTCGACCGACCGAAAACCTTGGAGTAGACACAATAGAGAATTTAATCTAAAGAGGAACACATGGGGAAAGAAAAAAGGAATACGAGGGACCATACGTAAGGACAGATATTGCTCATAAACGCAGCATATCTTTTTCAAATGTGAAGTGGCCAGATGTGGAGAAAATCACGAATTTAATTCGGTTTTTAATTTGGCATTTTTATTTATTTATTCTGTGGGTTTGTATAGCCATATCCAATAATATATCGGAATGTAGCTTAGTATGGTATCTATACGACCACTGCTATAATAACAAATGGTGCAAAGTTAGATCGGTCAATAGGGCTGCTGCAAAGTTATTTCTACATGCCTTCTTGGCCACAATCCCTCTTAATTGTTGTATATTGAATGACCTGTTATCCCGACCTGTAGGGACTAGTGTTACCAACAACAACACAATAATATTAAAAACATGCACCGGGTTATTGGCATGAACAAGAACAACAATGTATACACTAATTAGGCATACTGCAAGTGCTCTGGATAAGCGCATCTGCTGAATGACTAAAATATAAATGTAAAACATCAATTATCATAAGTGTTGTGGAACGATTTGTTGATGGACCTGCGTCGTTATTTTTGCAAATGTAACACTTTTTTTACGTTGAATATTGCATTACATTACTTAAACTCATTACACAATGATCTGTCTTCAATGATATGCACAAATTCCATCAGACACACTAATGTTGTCATCTACTTTCTGAGCCTAACCTCAACATGTCTTCCTGAAAAATCTCATCACAAAGAATCATTAATCATATCAGCTGCTAGTCCATTTAACACGTTGCTTTTTCTGTGTGCACCCAGTCACATTGCCAACCAACTCGTCCAGATTATAAATAGTTGAACAAAAGCTTTAAACGAACACCCAGGGTTACTGAAACCTGAGGCGCAGGGCATTATTTCTTGATCATTAAATACAGTGGTGTGGAGACTGTGGACTCTGTACAGGCTGGACAGGCACGAGTCTGATTTAGTACGGAGGCCGGTGAGGTAAGGAGGAGGCTGTATATTCCTGACACTAAAAGGGCACTGACAAGGACGCAGCCTAGAGCTGACCTCCTCACCTGGCCACCCCCCTCCCCCCACGGAGGGATGCCCCCCAGGCCGAGCACCAGCTGAAGAGGAGGACAAAAAAAGTTACTATGACTGCGCCTCACCAGAAGAGGTCCTGCCTCAGATCTCCTCTCCCAGACTGGTTGGGACGCTCCAGTTGTGTTCTGTTACTTTTGTCTAGAGTTTTTTTTACTCATCCTCACTGGAGTGAGAGAGTGAAGACCTTTTGAAGACCTTTTGAAGACTTGGAGTAGCTGCTAATAGACGAAGACCTATGGTCTTTCTTTGTCTTTCCCTGTCTGTGGTGTCTGTGGGGTGTGTGTGTGAGAGTGCTTGTGGGTTGGCACCGGTGAGAGCCGTCTCCCTTCCCTCTGCCAGGATGTCTGCAGTTCAGCTGCTGCTGGTCCCGCTGGCGCTGTGGGTCCTGCAAGGTGAGTGGGCAGTGGGTGGTTGTCACGGCCACAGTCCAGTCTTCCCTCTTTGTCTGCTCTTATAGGGGCCAATAAGCATAGAGGCCCAGTACTGTGGGATGATCAGAGTGGCCGTGCTGTGTGCATGGTCAGCTTTTGAGAGGAGAAGGGTGTGTGAATATTTGTTGGTTTAGCCTTAGTTACAGGGACTCTGACTGTTATTGTAACACTGATTGTTAAATAATAGAGATACAGTAGATTGAATGTCCTGTGCACTGTTTAACCAAGTGTTCCTTCCCATTGACTGCAAAAAAACAAGACCTGTGTGTGAGAGACCCTCATTTTGCCAGATTGCTCACTAAAAGCCTAAACCAGCTGTACTTGTTTTCAGAGCGAATAACGAGATGAGATGAGGCCATGCGTTGGAGTTAAAATTGAGGGCTCATTAGCGGCAGTATGGAACAGTCTAGAACAGTGTAGATTAGTACCTGTACTCACTGTTGCTTAATCTGTCACACAAACCCGCTGTGTCTACCCCCGTAGCATCATGGAAATCAGAATGGACTGTGCTGTGAGGTGTGCTTCACTATGGTTTGCATACAACACATCTATTACAGTATGCACATAATGCGTTCTGAATCCATATTACATGTACAGTGCTGTGAAATAGTATTTGCTCCCTTTCAAATTTTCTCTCCTTTTGCATATTTTTGATAGTGAATGTTATCAGATCTTCGACCAAAACCTAATATTAAATATAGGGAACCTGAAAGAACAAATGACACAACAATTACATAATTATTTAATTTATTTCATAAACAAAGCTATGCCACACCCATTGCTGATAGTCAGAAGTTTACATACACTCAGGTTGGAGTCATTAAAACTCATTTTTCAACCACTCCACCCATTTCTTGTCAACAAAATATAGTTTTGGCAAGTCGGTAAGAACATCTACTTTATGCATGACACAAGTAATTTTTCCAACAATTGTTTACAGACAGATTATTTCACTTAATCACAATTCCAGTGGGTCAGAAGTTTACATACACTAAATTGACTGTGCCTTTAAACAGCTTGGAAAATTCCAGAAAAATTATGTCATGGCTTTAGAAGCTTTTGATAGGCTAATTGACATCATTTGAGCATATTGGAGGTGTACCTGTGGATGTATTTCAAGGCCTATCTTCTAACTTAGTGCCTCTTTGCTTGACATCATGGGAAAATCAAAAGAATTCAGCCAAGACCTCAAAAAGAAAATTGTAGACCTCCACAAGTCTGGTTCATCCTTGGGAGCAATTTCCAAACGCCTGAAGGTACCACCTTCATCTGTACAAGCAATAGTACGCAAGTATAAACACCATGGGACCACGCAGCCGTCATACCACTCAGGAAGGAGACGTGTTCTGTCTACTATAGATTAATGTACTTTGGTGCGAAAAGTGCAAATCAGAACAACAGCAAAGGACCTTGTGAAGATGCTGGAGGAAACAGGTACAAAAGTATCTATATCCACAATAAAACTAATCCTATATCGACATAACCTCAAGGTATAGAGTGGCCATCACAAAGCCCTGACCTCAATCCCATAGAAAATTTGTGGGCAGAACTGAAAAAGCGTGTGCGAGCAAGGAGACCTACAAACCTGACTCAGTTACACCAGCTCTGTCAGGAGGAATGGGACAAAATTCACCCAACTTATTCTGGGAAGCTTGTGGAAGGCTACCGAAAACATTTGACCCAAGTTAACCTGTTTGGGCTGCAGGGGCAGTATTGAGTAGCCGGATAAAAGGTGCCCATTTCAAACGGCCTCGTACTCAATTCTTGCTCTTACAATATGCATATTATTATTACTATTGGATAGAAAACACTCTCTAGTTTCTAAAACCGTTTGAATTATATCTGTGAGTAAAACAGAACTCATTTTGCAGCAAACTTCCTGACAGGAAGGGGAAAATCTGAAATCGATGCTCTGTTCTAGGGCCTGCCTATAAATGTCCTTGATATATATCAGTATACATGCACTTCGTACGTCTTCCACTAGATGTCGACAGGCAGTGAGAGAAGAAATGGAGTGTATAACTTGATCTGGGGTCGAATAAATGCTCTTTGTATGACGTGTCACCAGTTTCCTGTTTTCTGGAGAGCGCGTGAAGGGACCTGGTTTTGCCTTCTGTACAGCTGTCGTTATAGAAGACTAATATCTCCGGCTTTGATTTTATTTGATACATGTGACAATATCATCGTAAAGTATGTTTTTTCAATATAGTTTTATTAGATTATTGAAATTTTTTCCGGACGTTAGGCGTGTTGCTTTGTCTGCGTTTGTTCAGGAAGGAGAGCTTCGCGCCACTTTGCTAGCTTTCCGTGCTAATTGACTGGAAAAGAGGACATTCTAAATCCAAACAACGATTGTTCCCGACAAAGGACCCCTTGTACAACATTCTGATGAAAGATCATCAAAAGTAGGACCCATTTTATGATGCTATTTCATATATCTGTCAAACATGTTGTACTAGTAGTTTGCGGCCAGGTTTTGGGCACGCTCTCGCCATAACGTAAACCGCATATCGTAATGAAGTTATTTTTAGAATTCTAACACGGCGATTGCATTAAGAACTAGTGTATCTATCATTTCCTATACAACATGTATTTTTTAGTTATGTTTATGAATAGTTATTTGGTCAGAATATGTGAGTGTCAGAAAAATATCCGGACGTTGTGGGAAAAAGATGCTACGTTAGCACAATGTATAACCACTGATTTCAGCTCTAAATATACACATTTTCGAACAAAACAGTGTATAACCTGATGTTATAGGACTGTCATCTGATGAAGCTTATCAAGGTTAGTCAAAAATTATATATCTTTTGCTGGTTTGTTACGATCGCTAACTTTTGCTGCTGGGGAATGGCTTGTGTTTCTGGCTATTGTGGTAAGCTAATATAATGCTATATTGTGTTTTCGCTGTAAAACACTTAAGAAATCGGAAATATTGGCTGGAATCACAAGATGCCTGTCTTTCATTTGCTGTACACCATGTATTTTTCAGAAATGTTTTATGATGAGTATTTAGGTATTTGACGTTGGTGTCTGTAATTACTCTGGCTGCTTCGGTGCTATTTGTGACGGTAGCTGTGACGGTAGCTGCAATGTAAAACTGATTTATAGCTCAAATATGCACATTTTTCGAACAAAACAGATTTATTGAATAACATGTTATAAGACTGTCATCTGATGAAGTTGTTTCTTGGTTAGTTTGGTTGGTTCTTGGTTAGTTAGGTTGGCTTTGTGCATGCTACCTGTGCTGTTCTGTGCTGCATGTCTGTCCTTTTTTGTATTTGGTGGTGAGCTAACATAAATATACGTGGTGTTTTCGCTGTAAAACATTTAAAAAAATCGGACATGTTGGCTGGATTCACAAGATGTTTATCTTTCAAATGCTGTATTGGACTCGTTAATGTGTGAAAGTTAAATATTTCAAAAAAATATATTTTGAATTTCGCGCCCGCACTTGAAGTGGCTGTTGTCATATTGTGCCCGGCTTCGAGCTTGCAGCCAGAAGAAGTTAAACAATTTAAAGGCAATGCTACCAAATACTAATTGGGTGTATGTAAACTGACCCACTGGGAATTTGATGAAAGAAATAAAAGCTGAAATAAATTGTCCTCTCTACTATTATTCTAACATTTCACATTCTTAAAACAAAATGGTGATCCTAACTGACCTAAAACAGGGAATTTTTACTAGGATTAAATGTCAGGAATTATGAAAAACTGAGTTTAAATGTATTTGGCTAAGGTGTTTGTAAACTTCAACTGTATATAAAATTGAGCACACAGCCATGCAATCCCCATAAACAAACATTGACAGTAGAATGGCCTTACTAAAGAGCTCAGTGACTTTCAACGTGGCACCGTCATAGGATGCCACCTTTCCAACAAGTCAGTTTGTCAAATGTGTGATCTGCTAGAGCTGAAGAGAAGAGGAAGTGGTAAGCCACACAAGCTCACAGAACGAGTGCTGAAAAATCGCCTATCCTCGGTTGCAACTACAAAGTTCCAAACTGCCTCTGGAAGCAACGTCAGCACAAGAACTGTTCGTCGGGAGCTTCATGAAATGGGTTTCCATGGCCGAGCAGCTGCCTAAGATCACCATGCGCAATGCCAAGCATCGGCTTGAGTGGTGTAAAGTTAGTCTTCATTGGACTCTGGAAACACGTTCTCTGGAGTGAATCAAGCTTCACCATCTGGCAGTCCGAGTTTGAAACTTTCCTGTTTCAGCATGACAATGCCCCCGTGTACGAAGCAAGATCCATACAGAAATGGTTTGTCGAGATCGGTGTGGAAGAACTTGACCGACCTGCACAGAGCCCTGACCTCAACTCCATCGCACACATTTGGGATGAATTGGAATGCTGACTGTGAGCCAGGTCTAATTGCCCAACATCAGTGCTCGACCTCACTCTTGTGGCTGAATGGAAGCAAGTCCCCGCAGCAATGTTCCAACATCTAGTGGAAAGCCAGCCCAGAAAGGTGGAGTTGAAGCACCTAAGGGCAGACCAACTCCATATTAATGCTGATGGTTTTGGAACGAGATGTTCATCGTGCAGGTGTCCACATTTTTTTACCTTTATTTAACTAGGCAAGTCAGTTAAGAACAAACTCTTATTTTCAATGACAGCCTAGGAACAGAGGTTAACTGCCTTGTTCAGGGGCAGAACGACAGATTTGTACCTTGTCAGCTCGGGGATTCGAACTTGTAACCTTTCGGTTACTAGTCCAATGTAGTGTATCTGTTTGGGCTTCTTGCAGTCAATTTATCGTCTTCAAATTATTTGTAATAACGTTCCGGTCCCTCGACCATTTGCTGAAGAAAAAAAATTGTCACCATGCGTTATCTAGTTCATTATCCCGGCCCTATGTGAAAAACCTGAATGTTTCTATTTGAATGGATGTACACACACATTGCCTGGCTACCCAAACTCCTTGCTCCGGCCAAACGCTACACCACGCCCACGGACATTAGTTTCTTCTCCGCAATTATTCTGGATCTGAGTACCTCCCAGACGATTTATAGAACGCTAATGAATTCTTACCATTCTGATTGGTCCCAGAAACCGATGGGTTGGGCGAGAGCCAGAACACATGTGGGAAAAGCAGCATTTGGAAAATTGGTCATTGGCTTTGTTACTCTGATTGGTTAGAGATGATCCAATCGCTGATGACTTTGTTTTGTACACCACCCCTCATTTTGACGTCACCACAAATTACTTCAATGATGGCAGTCAGACGGAAGTGTGTAGTGAACAGAACAGCGGAAGAATTCAGTCTCGTCTGGTAATTACACACACGTGGCCCTTATTATTACAAAGTGGTGGTGAAAGCACAAATCAGAGAGAAGGCTTTCTGATGCATGGTCCAATCTATGAGAGTACAGTGTATACTGTATGTATTTATGTATGTATGTACGTACGTACGTACATACTGTGTGGTTTTGCTTTTCGCTTTTGCTTCCGTGTCGCATGCTTTGTTTATGCTGAGGCTCTGAATACAAAAAAGGAAGCATTTCCTTAAAATGGGAGATTTAGGGGGAGCTTATCTCCCTCAGCCAAACTCTGTCCCCCTCTAACCCTGCCCCTGTAAACGAAACAACCGCTGCCACCACTTGTTGTCCCAAATGTAGGACACACAGTATGCCCACCATGTCCCATCTAAACCTGCCCCCGTTAGCAGTACCCTCAGGACACAGTTTACCCTCGCTGGCAGCACTACAGCCAAATCTCTTAAAATTATGTCAGTGCACCAAAATAATGGAGGGATGGAGAGAATGGAGAGTTGGTGCACAAAGAGATCTGCAGAGTGATGGAGGACAATGAGACCTGGCTGAAAAAAAATAGTTTTTGAGAAAAAGAGAGAGGGAGGAGAGAGAAGGAAGAGAGAGAGAGAGAGAGGAGGAGGAGGAAGAGATAGGTTGGGGTGGAGGTATGAGTGTTATGCAACAGCACTTGTGTAACGGGTTAAAAAAGCAGCCTGTCTGTCTGCTGGACAGGCCGAGTGAGGGCAGCCCAAAGAGAGACAGGGTCTGGCGTGCTGTGCACATCTGTACCCATCCAGGGAGAGAAGATGAGAGAGGACAGACAGGGAGACAGACAATGGGTGATAATAAGGACAGACAGACAGAATCCTCAAAGAAGTCTGGTCTTCAAATAGATGAGAGTGAGACAGGTAGATGAGAGTGAGACAGGTAGATGAGAGTGAGACAGGTAGATGAGAGTGAGACAGATATGAGAGTGAGACAGATATATGAGAGTGAGACAGGTAGATGAGAGTGAGACAGGTAGATGAGAGTGAGACAGGTAGATGAGAGCGAGACAGGTAGATGAGAGCGGGACAGGTAGATGAGTGAGACAGGTAGATGAGAGTGAGACAGGTAGATGAGAGTGGGACAGGTAGATGAGAGTGGGACAGGTAGATGAGAGTGGGACAGGTAGATGAGAGTGGGACAGGTAGATGAGAGTGGGACAGGTAGATGAGAGTGGGACAGGTAGATGAGAGTGGGACAGGTAGATGAGAGTGGGACAGGTAGATGAGAGTGGGACAGGTAGATGAGAGTTGGACAAGCAGATAAAAGTGAGACAAGTACATGGGAGTGAGACAAGAAGACCAAAATGGGCCAATCTCATTTCCCCCCAATATGACTAAACTGTATACTACCTGCCTTGTTTGTCCTTGCTGTTGACAAGAGTGTAAACCATAAAAACACATCAAATCTAAAGACTGGCAGCCTTGAGGAATCTTCGCTGTTAGAGAGACCAGCACAGGCCCATAGACCCATAGCCTGTCAAATGGACAAGCAGGAATTGCTAGAGGACGAGGTTAATGGTTAATGGAATACTGGAAGTGGCAAGCCTCTCCAAACATCTCAAGCACTTTGGAGATGAGATCAACGTCAATAGTTCAAAGCTTCAACTAAGATAAACGTAATTTCTTCACTTGCCCATTTCAAATAGCCCTCCCAAAGGCTTTCCTGATTGATGGACTCAAATTGTGTGTGCTAACATCTGGGGAAGGAAGACTGTAAATGGAAATGCAGCAGCCATTGCACTGATAAGAACATTCATATTCTTGCAGTTGTGATCTGGTTCAAGCTTCTCCTAGGTGTTCAGAATAGCCTCAAAATAAAATAAATTATTCAAATCTGTAAATTTGATGGAAGGTGTAATCTATCCGTTTAATCTAATCCGCTAATCTGGACCATGACTCAATGTTCTAATTACACGCACGCACGCACACACACACACTTCATGTGCTCTGCAGGTTCTTAAGTATGTTTTACTTGACTGTAGCTAGTATAATGGCCTTGAGTTTGTACCTGTAATGTACTCACTGATTAAACATTACGCAAAAAAAAATATTAAATTAGTTTTCCATAAAAATGTAAGAAAGGTATGCACAGTCTGTCTTTATTGTTCATGTGGACTGAAATATACTGGTTTAAAGTCTAGTGATGTAACAAGACAAACACACTAACATGCCCAGGGTCATCTGCAGTGGTAGCCATACATTTGATAGATAAACTGACTGTTGGTCATAGAGCCTCTATTCTTGGCGCTCTGTTCCTTGTCAGTCTAGACAGGCAGGCACCACTGATGCGGGGTCCTCCGTTAGCGGGGACATGGCGGCTTCTCTCCCTCTCTCTGTGTCTGCCCATGAGTCAAAGCAGTTCAGCCTCAGGTTGAAGCAGTTCACACACAAAAACCTCCACACACACACACACACACACACACACACACACACACACACACACTGACACACACACACACAGCCAGAGTATTGGGCGTGGAGACAGGGAGGATAGTGCTCCAAAGTGATTTCCTGATCGGTGTCTCACGACAATGCCTTCTCACTCAGATTACATCTGAGAGAGTGTGTGTGTGTGTGCGTGCGTGCGTGACAGAGACAGAGTGAGATAGGCAGCACGAGAGAGATATGGAGTTGAGCAAGGGCAGACAAGGATAACTGATCACTAGTAGGTTTGGTATCCATTAAGCAGGGAGGCAGTGATTTACGGGAGAGCATTTAGTTCATCAATATACTTTAGTCTGTTTCGAAGTTGGATAAATGGCCCTACTAGATAGATATTAGACAACAAACACTGTAGGCTGTGTCCCAATCGACATGATGCTGCCTTTTGAGCATTTAAAGGCAGGACGGTGTTTCTATAGATGTGTCTTTTAGGGCATGTGACATGCTCTCTTTCCCTGAACTGATAGAAGTCCCCAGACCACACTTCAATGTACAGTACTATGGACACAACACCTTCCCTGGAGATTCTAATTCAAAGATAGAAAAAGCCTAGGGGAGTGTCAATAGGCCATTTTCAACACAGATCAAAGAATTCTTCAGGCATCCTCAAATGCAGTCACTTCACTAGCTGCCAGCGATGCCGGTCTAGATGTGTCATTTTCTCTGAGAAAAAGAATGCAACAAACAGTACATTACATGTGTTTGTTCCTATGGAAAGTTCCTTTCTTGGGACATGTCATGGATGTGTGCTATTTCCCCAGGTCGAGGGTGTGTCTCCACTGTAAATGGGTGGTAACCTTGTCATGGAAACTGACGTGATCTGCTTCCCTTCTGTCTCTCTCCCTCTTTCCTTCGCTCTATAGATCCCTCTTTCATTCTCTCTATTTCTCTCTCTCCCTCCTTCACTCTACTGTAAATCACTCTCTTTTGTATGTTCTCTCTGCTTTTTCCTTCCATCTCTTCTCTGGCTCAGAGAATGACCTCCATCCATCCTCTTGCAATCCCTTCCGTTCCTAACAGTTGACTCATCAACATCAGTCTGTAGGGACTGACAGACAGACAGCCTTTTCAGGAACTATAACTCACCATTTTGTATTGTTGCATTCAGACTGAGGGCATTCAGTAAATTGATATTAACGGCTAATCGCCCCGCACTGGCTCCTCTCCTAATCTAATCTGCAGTTTCTGGAATATTAGTTGCATAAGGCAAATCTCTGCCCAACCGTCAACAGATTACGCAACGGATTTGGATATTGTGCTCTGTGTCTGTCACATTACCGGAAATGAGTTTGCAGAAGGTTGATGATACAGTTGAAGTCGGAAGTTTACATACACTTAGGTTGGAGTCATTAAAACTTGTTTTTCAACCACTCCACAAATTTCTTGTTAACAAACTATAGTTTTGGCAAGTCGGTTAGGACATCTACTTTGTGCATGACAAGTGATTTTTCCAACAATTGTTACAGACAGACTATTTCACTTATAACTCACAATTCCAGTGGGTCAGAAGTTTACATACACTAAGTTGACTGTGCCTTTAAACAGCTTGGGAAATTCCAGAAAACGATGTCATGGTTTAAAAGCTTCTGATATGCTAATAGACATCATTTGAGTCAACTGGAGGTGTATCTGTAGATGTATTTCAAGGTTTACCTTCAAACTCAGTGTCTCTTTGCTTGACATCTTGGGAAAATCAAATGAAATCAAATCAATCACGTTCATCTGTACAAACAATAGTACGCAAGTTTAAACACTATGGGACCACGCAGCCATCATACCGCTCAGGAAGAAGACGTGTTCTGTCTCCTAGAGATGAATGTATTTTGGTGCAAAAAGTGCAAATCAATCCCAGAACAACAGCAAAGGACCTTGTGAAGATGCTGGAGGAAACAGGTACAAAAGTATCTATATCCACAGTAAAACGAGTCCTATATCGACATAACCTGAAAGGCTGCTCAGCAAGGAAGAAGCCACTGCTCCAAAACCGCCATAAAAAAGACAGACTACGGTTTGCAACTGCACATGAGGACAAAGATCGTACTTTTTGGAGAAATGTCCTCTGGTCTGATGAAACAAAAATAGAACGGTTTGGCCATAATGACCATTGCTATGTTTGGAGGAAAAAGGGGGAGGCTTGCAAGCCGAAGAACACCATCCCAACTGTGAAGCACAGGGGTGGCAGCATCATGTTGTGGGGGTGCTTTGCTGCAGGAGGGACTGGTCCACTTCACAAAATAGATGGCATCATGAGGGAGGAAAATTATGCGGATATATTGAAGTAACATCTCAAGACATGAGTTGTCCAAATGGACGATGACCCCAAGCATACTTCCAAAGTTGTGGCAAAATGGCTTAAGGACAACAAAGTCAAGGTATTGGAGTGGCCATCACAAAGCCCTGACCTCATGCCTATAAAACATTTGTGGGCAGAACTGAAAAAGCGTGTGCGAGCAAGGAGGCCTACCAACCTGACTTACACCAGCTCTGTCAGGAGGAATGGGACAATTCACCCAACTTATTGTGGGAAGCTTGTGGAAGGCTACCCAAAACGTTTGACCCAAGTTAAACAATTTAAAGGCAATGCTACCAAATACTAATTGAGTGTATGTAAACTTCTGACACACTGGGATTGTGATGAAAGAAATAAAAGCTGAAGTAAATCACAATTTCACATTCTTAAAATAAAGTGGTGATCGTAACTGACCTTAGACAGGGAATTTTTACTAGGATTAAATGTCTGGAATTGTGAAAAACGGAGTTTAAATGTATTTGGCAAAGGTGTATGTAAACTTCCGACTTCAACTGTAGGTCACTGAGTCTGCACTTTGTTTGGATGTGTCTGCCCACTGCATGTTCTGTTCCTCTCCTGCCCTCTCCTCTCGCTGTCTCTGCTATGAACAGCTGGCAGCAGCATCTACTCCTCCCCACTGTGCCTCTCTCCTCTCCTCTCCTCTCCTCTCCTCTCTTCTCTTCAAACAACGGCCTGCCACTGTTTGTGTACTCTATAATTACACTGTGTCAGTTTTCGCCACTCTCCCTCTCCTTCCTCTGCTGTCTTGTAGCAATGGTGCGTCAGCATTATCTCCTGTCTTGTGACCTCCCCCAACCCCCTTCCGACTCTCTCCTTTGCTGGATGATATGGTGGTAGTGTGAAATGTGACAGTGTTATGGGTCCTCATGTCTTGTTCTTTCCAGGTCTTTTCCTTTCTGAGCAGTCAAAACTAGCCATCCCAGTCCCCTTTCTACACGTCTGTCTACATGGGCTGCCTGCCTCCCCCCCCCCCCCCCCGTGGAAGTAGCTGATGTGATGAAACTGTTGTGATGTTAACTTTCTCTCCTCCTCCCCCTCTCTCTGCAGTGAATCAGCAGGCATTACGCCTGTCCCCTCTGCCTCTCCTAGAAATGGCTGTTAACTCTCTCTCTCTCTTTCCTTCCCTCCAACCCTCCCTCTGTTTCTTCCTCTTTCTCTGCAGTATTCCTCTCTCTCTCTCTCAATTCAGTGTTGCAATATTTCTTTCAGAGAGTTCTCACGTTGGTGCATATCAGGTACTGTAGTATATTATGAATGGTGACTATGAAATTCAACCAAACTATGTGTTGGTTAATTTTCAAGTCCCTTTTCATCTGACAGCCTGTGCAATGTGTATCCTGTCCCCTCATCTCATTACGGTTGAACAAAAAGCATCGCCAGATGTCAAAGCTGAAAATAGCACGAGATCATTGGTTGAGAGCAATGCAGGTGCAGATGCCTTTGTGGAAACTGCAGGGTGCAGTGTGAGAAAGAAACACTTGTAGTTCCAGGTGTGTTGCTCTCGGCCGATGTACAGTATGTGACACGATGGCATATATTGACTTATGCGTCTATATATGCAAATAGCTTACTTATATATACCTCGCAGACAGGCTGCAAGGAGACTAGCGTCGCTCACTGCAATCTGTTTATTTCCCCTCAATTTCTACATCCAGGTCACCCTCAGCCATTGTAGCTTGTTTGGCTAATTCGTCAATAGACTATATGAATCTGAAGAAAAAAAACACAATTGACCAAAACGACAACCAAACCTATATCGAAATTATGAGTGGAAATAAATAAAAATGCAAGAATTTATGCTCTGATATTGAAAAAAAGACACGCATGCTATGAGCGATAGGAGCAAGCATGCAAAACAAAAACTCTTAATTATATCATTATCATATTATCTGCCAATTCAATTGACAAGCATTAGGAGACAGTTTGCCTGCAACGTATTGAGACAATATCACTAGAGCGTTGGCCTTGTGTCAGCCTGTTCTCAAGCCATGGATCAATGAACAAGGATCCTCACCCATGATGGCTCTCAGGCCTACTTCAGATTTACTCGTACACTGCACTCCATTTTTAGTGAACGTGGTTATATTGACCAACCGTTTATAGTGATCAAATGATCGTGCTGCACGGATGTGACCACTGTAAAAGAGGAGTGTACTCTCACTGGGCACGGACGCCAATTCAATGTCTATTCCACGTTGGGTCAACAACGTTGATTCACCCAATGTGCCCAGTGGGCTGTAAAGCCAAATATCCATGGCTAACTGTATGTTTGTTGTACTTTCTCTCTCCTCAGCGTCTCTATGCCATGGGGCATGTGTGGAGGTGGACTCTGACACTGACGCAGTGGTCAACGAAGGCTTTAAGCTGGGCTGTATCTCCTGTAAAATGAGGGGCGAGGTGCCCGCCGAGACCACTGTTGAATGGTCCTTTATGCCCAAAGGGGAGAGCGAGTTCACAACAGTGAGTAGACACGGATCCATAGGGACAGTAGCGGGATATATCCCAATTATCTCTCCTCCTCGCAAAATGTGCACCTGTTCACTTTCCGTCACTGATTTAAAAGGAAATGACTGGTAGAATAAATATGGTACTCCCACTAGCCCATGACTGCAGCGCTTTTAGATCTGTGGGAAGTAGTGGATGAGTGCACACTTCAGGGGGAAATACATATTGTTGAGAGACACCTTAGATTCTCCGCATTTCTCCTAAACTAAAGGCTACTCATGATGTATTGCTTGTTTGTTTTTTGCTTTTGACGCGCTTTGAGATTACGAAAACCGCTATAGAAATAAAATAAATCAATTATGAAACTGCACTTGCGCACTCACCGACATGGATTCAAAGGACTGGATTAGTGTTAACATTGGCTAGCGGGAGTTTCCACCGCTGTTAAATCCATGACAGTGTGCAAGTGCACAATAAATGATCCCTCCCAGCAGAGTTTAAAAAGTATCCCCACTCATTCTGAGCCCACGTAGAGTCAATGAGGTAGCTAAGCAGGTTGACTTGTCTGTTGTTTCAGCAACAAAGGCAGGCCTTTTAGTGTCACGACTTCCGCCAAAGTCAGGTCCTCTCCTTGTTCGGGCGGCGTTCGGTGGTCGACGTCACCTGCATTCTAGCCATCGCCGCTCCATTTTTCATGTATCCATTTGTTTTGTCTTGTTCCCTGCACACCTGGTTTTCATTCCCCAATCAATCTACATGTATGTATTCCTCTGTTCCCCATCATGTCTTTGTGGAAAATTGTTTGTGTTACATGTACTTTGTATATTGGGAATTTTGTTTGTGTTACGTGTACTTTGTAAATTGGGAATTTTGTTACGGGCCAGACATTTGTCTATGTTCCGTGTTTTGGGCACGTTGTTTTGTGCTTTTTTGCAAGTTTACCGGAATAAAGAGTGCACCTGTTCAATTCACTCTGCTCTCCTGCACCTGACTTCGCCTCCAATACACATTCATTGACATTTAGTTTCCATTTAGATTACGAAACAAGGTTTCATAAGCAATTCATGAACGTTAGAGCCCCACTGAACACAATGACTACCAAGTCATCACACCAATGGGTGTGCTGTACGATGGAGACACATCAAGGTAGATAATTTTAACTCATTCAGTAAAAAGACAAAACACATCAATCAAAACAAGCATGGTTACATTTCATAGGCAATTTCTATGTCAGCAAAACAAGTAGTCTCTTCTCCGGTGAAATGGGAGCTATCATTTATCATGAGAAAGAGCATCACAGCCATGCATTTATCATGACGGGCTCTTTTCCCCAGTGTCAGATGTAAACATACACAACTTTCCCTAAAAGGAAGGAGTCTGTTCCAACATCAATACAGGGCAGCCATTAGCTATTAAATCCCTCCATCACATAACAGCAGACACGAGGAGAGAGATCCCATTAGCTCTGTTTGTTTCTAAACAGCTAATGCATCAGGAAGTGGTGCAGGCAGGCCCTGACTAATACAGCCTCAACAAGGGCTCCTGCTGGGAGTGGCCGCAGCCAGTTGCCTGGTTTGACACTACAATATTTGGAAACTGTGAAACAAAAGTTTGGATGTTAAGGGGTGAATCCGTTTTAGACCAGTGTGCATAACTTAAACAATCTCTTATTGATAGCAATGCATGATTTACATGAGTTATTGTGTGTACATATCCATACAAGTTAGGATTCAGCCCTCAGTTACTACAACATGCTGAGCATAATGCTGAAAGCATATACTCAAAAACAATAAAGACCCTAAACTATTATGCATCACTAGCCCCTAGTAGGGGCCTCGTATTCCATCCAGTAACTTCCAAGAAAAGAAAGCTAAGATTGATCTCGTGAAACAGAACCCCAAGGAGAGGTCAGGGCTGGGGGTCAAGAGCAGAGTGACACGGTGTCAAAAGAATTTGGTTCTCAATGTTCATAAACTGAACTTCAATTAAAATACTCTGTCTGTTACTAAGAATTTGTAAGGTTCTTATTAAAATGAAACAAACAGAGGCCAGTCTACCATAGTCAGCATGTTTATTTACAAAAGCTCTGCCCATCCTTACATGTACATTGGTATACATACCTCTCATTTCGTCATAACTGTCCCTCCTCTAAGACAATGACAATATAGTTCACAAGTCTTCTCCTACATTGCCTGTCACCTGTTATACAATCTACTACAAGCCCAACGTTTCTCCCCTCCCTGGGTGGGGACAGAATGTCCTGTAAGGAACAAAGTAGTACAGCTTGTCGGTCGATAGCTCCTGTAATCATTTGTTTCACATTTGCACCCTGCTTACGTACTAAAAAAGAACAAAAAGTCCTTGTTCGAATTCTGACTAAAACTACACACATCGGATTTAGATTTATGATTCTAATAAATTTCATAGAATCATACAGTGACAGGTAAGATTTTTGTTAGTTATAGTTCTATGTTAAATGTATACATCATTTAGTCATTATTCATAAAAATCATAACACACGGGTTAGACCTCTGACCATGCTATTCAGCCTGTTGTTTCATGGGGATCAAGGGGCTGAGTCAGAAGACCTTTAGGCCAGTAGACCAGTCACTTCCACTGTTACTGTAGGTGGTCTTGTGTGGCTCATTTGGTAAGAGTGTGGCACTAGTAACCTCAGGGTTGTTGTTCGATTCCTACTGGGGTCACATATTCTAAAATGTATGCATAGTCTACTACAAATCGCTTTGGATTAAAACGTATACACTAAATTACATATATTATTATTATATAGTTTTACTGTAAAAATAAGAATCCCTGTTATATACATGCATGCTGGACCAGGAAAAACACTGCACATGATACTTATACTCGTTGATGTAAATTACTTAAGTAAAAATACTTGGGCGTTTTTTTTTTTACTCCATACGTTTTCCCTGACACCTAAAATTACTCGTTATATTTTGAATGCTTAGCAAGACAGGGAAATGGTCTAATTCACACACTTATCAAGAGAACATCCCTGGCCATCCCTAATGCCTCTGATCTGGCAGACTCACCAAACACATGCTTCGTTTGTAAATTATGTATGAGGGTTGGAGCGTGCCTCTGGCTATCCGTACATTTTAATAAAACAAGAAAATGGTGGAGTCTGGTTTGTTTCATGTAAGGAATTTGAAATGATGTATACATTTACTTTTAATACTTAAGTATATTTTAGCAATTACATTTACTTTTGATACTTAAGTATATTTAAAAGCAAATACTTTCAGACTTTTACTCTCAAGTAGGATTTTACTGGGTGACTTTCACTTTGAGTTATTTTCTCTTAACCTGTCTAGGATGAGTGTGCCGCTAGCGGCACTCCCCCCCCACCCCCACTGAAAAACCAGTGCCGCGAAATTCAAAAAAAATATTTTTTTAAAATATTTAACTTTCACACATTAAAGTCCAATACAGCTAATGAAAGACACAGATCTTGTGAATCCAGTCAACATGTCCGATTTTTAAAATGTTTTACAGGGAAGACACAATATGTAAAGATGTACATCTATTACCTAAAAACACATTAGCATAATCCACCATCTTTTATTTGTCCACCAACACCAGTAGCCATCACCAATTCGGCTAAACTAAGATATTTATAGCCCCTAACCAAGAAAAAAACTCATCAGATGACAGTCTGATAACATATTTATGGTATGGGATAGGTTTTGTTAGAAAAAAGTGCATATTTCAGGTAGATGGCATAGGTTACAATTGCACCCACCGTCACAAATGGACTAGAAAAACTACATTGAGCAACGTGTTTACCTACTTACTAATCATCAAACATTTCGTAAAAATACACAGCATACACGAATGGAAAGACACAGATCCTGTGAATACAGACAATATTTCAGATTTTCTAAGTGTCTTACAGCGAAAACACAATAAATCGTTATATTAGCATAGCACATAGCACATAGCAGCCCAGCATTGATTCTAGCCAAAGTGGGCGATAACGTCAACATCGCCAAAAATATATTAATTTTTTCACTAACCTTCTCAGAATTCTTCAGATGACACTCCTGTAACATCATATTACACAATCCATATAGAGTTTGATCGAAAATGTTTATATTTAGCCACCAAAATCATGGTTAGACAATGTGAAATGTAGCTCAGCTGGTCAGAAAATGTCCTTGCGCCACTTAGACAGTGATCTACTCTTATACATAAATACTCATAAACGTGACTAAAAAATATAGGGTGGACAGGGATTGATAGACAATTTAATTCTTAATACAATTGCGGAATTACATTTTTTAATTTATCCTTACTTTCAATACAGTTTGCGCCAAGCGAAGCTACGTCAAAAAACATGGCGTCCTAAGCCACTAAAATGTTTCGACAGAAACACGATTTATCATAATAAAAATGTCCTACTTTGAGCTGTTCTTCCATCAGTATCTTGGGCAAAGGATCCTTTCTTGGGAGTAATCGTCTTTTGGTGGAAAGCTGTCCTCTTGCCATGTGGAAATGCCAACTGCGTTCGGGATGAACTGAAAGCGTGCCCAGCTATTCACAGCGTTAAAGAAATAAATGTCCCAAAATCGCACTAAACGGATATAAATTGCTATAAAACGCTTTAAATTAACTACCTTATGATGTTTTTAACTCCTATAACGAGTAAAAACATGACCGGAAAAATATAACAGGCTAAACTAAAGCTTGGAAAAATAGCAGGTCGATGTCCTCCACGCGCATTACGCAGCAAGAAAAGAGTTCCTACCTACAGGGTTTTTTTATTTATAGGGCCTGTGAACGCGCAATCGACCCCATTGAAATCGTCATCACGTAAAGGCATCCAGGGGAAGACGTAAGCAGTGTCCGTATAGTCATAGCAATAACAGTGCCCTTTTAACTGACTCCAGAACAGTGGCCAAAATTTCTGAAATCTGACTCCATGTCAGGGAAATTGCTGTAGAATGGGCTCTGTTCCACGTAGAGACAAAATTTCAACTCCTATAGAAACTATAGACTGTTTTCTATACAATAAAAATAATAATATGCATATTGTACGATCAAGGATTTTGTGGGAAGCCGTTTCAAAAATTACACGATTAGCATAAATAGTCTCAACAGCGCCCCCATCCTCAACAGGTTTTAAGGTATCTTTTTACTCAAGTGTGACAATTGGGTACTTCTTCCACCACTGCTTATACTGTACCAACCAAACTGTTTTAGAAATTACTTAATCTTTTTTTGAAATCACTACATAATCAAACCATAACAGAACCAAAGTACCTGATTGTCCAGAGATATGAGATAGTCCAGAGATATGAGCCCTTGTTAGTCCAGAGATATGAGCCCTTCTTGATGCAGAACATTGGTGCTTTGATTAAAGTGCTGCACAGATTTCATCCAGTAATGTAAAAATCCTAATATGATCTGCCCAGGATGAGTGTGTTGGCTCACCAAACCGTCTGATATAACCTAGAATCGAAACTACATAATCTTGTCCAAGCCAGAATAGCAGGATCCTCGATGTACACCCTGGACAGAATGCTAGTCTATCGCAAGGCCTTTCCCCCAATACATCTCCTTAATTAACAGTCTTCGGTATGACATGACCAAGGTTCAAACGGCCTACCTTCCAATCTCAGGGCATACGCTTTAACCACAAAGCCAATCCAAACTAATAGGCTCCAATTAACGGGCAAACAGCATATTAGTTTGGATTGCAAGCTCGCATGTCTCACTTCCCCCCCATTGTGTTCTCCAATAGATCTACAGCTACGAGGATCTAATGAGCGACATCCCGGACGAGCGCTTCTACGAGCGTCTGGACTGGAACGGCAGCAAGAAGACCAAGGACCTGCAGGACGGCTCCATCTACATCCGGAACGTGACGTGGAACGACACGGGCACCTACCGCTGCATCTTCAACCGCACCCTCACCTTCACCTCCTTCAAGTTCCACAACGACACCACCAAGATCGTCCACCTCAACGTGGTGCCAAGACGTGAGGCGTTGGCTTTAGGGTTCACAGGGTTAGGCTTAGGTCTAGACACAAACGGGCACATGCAAATGAACACACAAACAGTATAGTAGACACACACCCTCATCTGGGGATAGGGGAGAGGGAGAGAGGGAAATAGTACACTAAGATCACCCTCGTGAAATTAGTGCCATGACATAGGCTTACTTACACCCTGTATATGGAGGGGGACGAGTTGGAGGGGAGAGAGGGTGGTGGGGTGGCGGGGTAGAGGGAGGGAAGGAAGGGAAGAGAGGGCAGGAGTTGACCAACACTCAATGTCCATGCCTGAATTGACAAAAGTGGCAATATTGTCCAAGCGGATGATGAACAAGGTGCATGAGTTATACGATTTTGATTTAGGGTCAGATGGTAGGTTGGACCATGTTCCAAAATGTAAGCATTGATATCAAAATCAAGGACATATGACAAAGGGACGAACAGGAAACAGTCATACATCTCATTATCTACACAGCTGTTGATGGATGGTAAGTAGTAGTAGCCCTGTCACAGAAGCGGCCACAGCTGTCATTAAGTCTCATATCTCCCAATCCAAAGGCTCAGCTACAGCCACGCCAATGATTATCCAACAAATAACTGTCAATGACAGCTGACCATTAAGTAGATACTGTATCAAAAAAGACACACAGTAGAGATATACAGTCTTGGCCAAAAGTTAAAAATGACACATTCATTTTCACAAAATCTGCTGCCTCAGTTTGTATAATGGCAATTTGCATTTACTCCAAAATGTTATGAAGAGTGATCAGATGAATTGCAAATGAACTGAATCCCAAAAAACATTTCCACTGCATTTCAGCCCCGCCACAAAGGACCAGCTGACATGTCAGTGATTCTCTCGTTAACACAGGTGTGAGTGTTGACGAGGACAAGGCTGAAGATCACTCTGTTATGCTGATTGAGTTCGGATAACAGACTGGAAGCTTCAAAAGAAGGGTGGTGCTTGGAATCATTGTTCTTCCTCTGTCGACCATGGTTACCTGCAAGGAAACACATGCCGTCATCATTGCTTTGCACAAAAAGGGCTTCACAGGCAAGGATATTGCTGCAAGTAAGATTGCACCTAAATCAACCATTTATCGGATCATCAAGAACTTCAAGGAGAGCGGTTCAATTGCTGTGAAGTAGGCTTCAGGGCGCCCAAGAAAGTCCAGCAAGCGCAAGGACCATCTCCTAAAGTTGATTCAGCTGCGGGATCGGGGCACCACCAGTACAGAGCTTGCTCAGGAATGCCAGCAGGCAGGCAGGTGTGAGTGCATCTGCACGCACAGTGAGGCAAAGACTTTTGGAGTATGGCCTGGTGTCAAGAAGGGCAGCAAAGAAGCCACTTCTCTCCAGGAAAAACATCAGCGACAGACTGATATGCTGCAAAAGGTACAGGGATTGGACTGCTGAGGACTGGGGTAAAGTCATTTTCTCTGATGAATCCCCTTTCCGATTGTTTGGGGGATCCGGAAAAATAGCTTGTCCGGAGAAGACAAGGTGAGCGCTACCATCAGACCTGTGTCATGCCAACAGTAAAGCATCCTGAGACCATTCATGTGTGGGGTTGCTTCTCAGCCAAGGGAGTGGGCTCACTCACAATTTTGCCTAAGAACACAGCCATGAATAAAGAATGGTACCAACACATCCTCTGAGAGCAACTTCTCCCAACCATCCAGGAACAGTTCGGTGAGGAACTTTTCCAGCATGATGGAGCACCTTGCCATAAGGCAAAAGTGATAACTAACTGGCTCGGGGAACATGGCCAGGAAACTCCCCAGACCTTAATCTCATTGAGAACTTGTGGTCAATCCTCAAGAGGCGGGTGGACAAACAAAACCCCACAAATTCTGACAAACTCCAAGCATTGATTATGCAAGAATGGGCTGCCATCAGTCAGGATGTGGCCCAGAAATTAATTGACAGCATGCCAGGGCGGATTGCAGAGGTCTTGAACAAGAAGGGTCAACACTGCAAATATTGACTCTTTGATTCAACTTCATGTAATTGTCAATAAAAGCCTTTGACACTTATGAACTGCTTGTAATTATACTTCAGTATTCCATAGTAACATCTGACAAAAATATCTAAAGACACTGAAGCAGCAAACTTTGTGGAAACTAATATTGGTGTCATTCTCAAAACTTTTGGCCATGACTGTACATTGATAACAGTGCCTTCAGAATGTATTCACACCCCTTGAATTTTTCCACATTTTGTTGTGTTATTTAAAATATATCACTATACTAAGTCACTGGCCTACACACAATACCCCATAATGTCAAAATGGAATCATGTTTTTTTTTTTATTCTACAAATACATTTAAAAAATGAAAAGCTAAAATGTTTTGAATCATTAATCCTAAACAAGTCACGTAATACATTTCATGGACTCTGTGTGCAAAAATAGTGTTTAACATTTTTTCTTTATTTCACCTTTATTTAACCAGGTAGGCCAGTTGAGAACAAGTTCTCATTCACAACTGCGACCTGGCCAAGATAGAGCAAAGCAGTGCGACACAAACAACAGAGTTACACATGGGATTAACAAAAGTACAGTCAATAACACAATAGAAAAATCTATATTTGCAATTCTTTCCAGTCAGTGGCAGCAGAGAACTGGAAGGAAAGGCGGCCAAAGTGGGTGTTGGCTTTGGGGATGACCAGTGAGATATACTTGCTGGAGCGCGTGCTACGGGTGGGTGCTGCTATGGTGACCAGTGAGCTGAGATAATGCGGGGCTTTACCTAGCAAAGACTTATAGATGACCTGGAGCCAGTGGGTCTGGCGACATATATCATAGCGAGGGCCAGCCGACGAGAGCATGAAGGTCACAGTGGTGGGTGGTAAATGGGGCTTTGGTGACAAAACAGATGGCACTGATAGACTGCATCCAGTTTGCTGAGTAGAGTGTTGGAGGCTATTTTGTAAATGACATCGCCGAAGTCAAGGATCGGCAGGATAGTCAGTTTTATGAGGGCATGTTTGGCAGCATGAGTGAAGGAGGCTTTGTTGCGAAATAGGAAGCCGATTCTAGATTACATTTTGTATTGGAGATGCTTAATATGAGTCTGGAAGGAGAGTTTACAGTCTAGCCAGACACCTAGGTATTTGTAGTTGTCCACATATTCTAAGTCAGAACCGTCCAGAGTAGTGATGCTAGTCGGGCGGGCGGGTGCGGGCAGCGATCGGTTGAAGAGCATGCATTTAGTTTTACTATTGTTTAAGAGCAGTTGGAGGCCACGGAAGGAGTGTTGTATGGTATTGAAGCTCGTTTGTAGGTTTGTTAACACAGTGTCCAAAGAAAGGCCAGATGTATACAGAATGGTGTCGTCTGCGTAGAGGTGGATCAAGGAATTCCCCGCAGCAAGAGTGACATGATTTTTGAATAACTACCACATATCCGTATGCCACATACAGATAATTGTAAGGTTCCTCAGTTGAGCAGTGAATTTCACACACAGATTCAACCACAAAGACCAGGGTGGTTTTCCAATGCCTTTCAAAGAAGGGCACCTATTGAAGGGGAAAAAAGCAGACATTGAATATCTCTTTGAGCATGGTGAAGTTATTAATTACAACTTGGATGGTGTATCCCAGTCACTACAAAGATACAGGCGTCCTTCCTAACTCAGTTGCCAGAGAGGAAGGAAACCGCTCAGGGATTTCACCATGCCAATAGTGACTTTAAAATAGTTACAGAGTTTGTAGGCTGTGATAGGAAAAAACTGAGTTTTTTTCCTATCAACATTGCAGTTACTTTACAATACTTACCTAAATTTCAGAGTGAAAAGAAGGAAGCCTGTACAGTATAACAAATATTCCAAAACATGCATCCTGTTTGCGATAAGGCACTAAAGTAAAACTGCCAAAAAATGTGGCAAAGGAATGAACTTTATGTCCTGAATACAATTATGTTTGGGGCAAATCCAACACAACACATCACTGAGTACCACTCTTCATATTTTCAAGCATAGTGGTGGCTGCATCATGTCACGGGTATGATTATCCCCGGCAAGGACTAGCAAGTTTTTAGGATAAACATAAACATAATAGAGCTAAGCACAGGCAAAATCCTGGAGGAAAACCTGGTTCAGTCTGCTTTCCAACAGAATTCACTTTTCAGCAGGACAATAACCTAAAACACAAGGCCAAATATATACTGGAGTTGCTTACCAAGACGTCATTGAATATTCCTGTGTGGATTAGTTACATTTTTGACTTAAAATCGTCTTGAAAATCTATGGCAAGACTTGAAAATAGCTGTCTAGCAATGATCAACAACCAATTTTACAGTACTTAGCTATAGTACCTAGCTCAAAGATTTAAAAAAATATTAAATGGGAAATGATTGTACAATCCAGGTGTGCAAAGCTCTTATAGACTTCCCCAGAAAGACTCACAGCAGTAACCACTGCCAAAGGTGTATTGACTCAGGGGTGTGAATACATATGTACATGTAAATTTGCTATTTCTGTATTTAATTTTCAATACATTTCCAAACGTTTCTAGAAACAAGTTTTCACTTTGTCATTATGGTGTATTGTGTCAATGGGTCAAAAAATTGTGTATTGTGTCAAAAAATGTAATCCTAATTTGAATTCACGCTGTAACACAACAAAATGTGGAATAAGTCAAGGGGTATGAATACATAGAGACCTACTGTACTGCTTTAACGAACCTGCATTCGGATGAAGGATTTTTCTCAAGAGAGGAGCGGTCAGACTCCCAAGAGCTAAATTGCTTTCATAATCCTAAGTAATATTTTAAAAACTCACACAACGGTCGATGCAGTGTCTCTAGAACGTTGGGTTTAGCAGCAAGCTTAGTCAGCTCACCCACTACTTGAGGTCATTCCAACAGTTTTAGTTGAGATTAATGTTGAACTTGAAAAACTGGGCCATTTCCAGTGAAACACTGAACCCTTGTGGATGTCTGGGGATAATTGGTTCATCATGTTTTATGAGGCATCAGAAATTCCGAAACCTGTATATTTTCATTGAAATAGCTTCTTATTAATTAACTAAGCCCAGGCGGTCTCTTTCTTAACCCCTCCTCTCTCTAGTGACCAGGGGGATAGCGTCCATCTTGTCCGAGGTGATGATGTACGTCACCATCGTTGGGCTGCAGGTATGGCTGGTGGTGGAGATGATTTACTGCTACAGGAAGATATCAGCGCAAGGCGAGGAAGCATTGAGAGAGAGCGCGTGAGTAGACACAAACACCGGTCCAATTCATCGCAGACACACGCACAAGAGCACACACTTAAACACTTTTTCCTCAATCTTCCTCTGAAAATATTTTCTTGCTATGTAATTACCTAGCTAAAACTGTTACTTTCTAACTGCCTCTCTCCGTACTCTTTCTAACTGCCTCTCTCCGTACTCTTTCTAACTGCCTCTCTCCGTACTCTTTCTAACTGCCTCTCTCCGTACTCTTTCTAACTGCCTCTCTCCGTACTCTTTCTAACTGCCTCTCTCCGTACTCTTTCTAACTGCCTCTCTCCGTACTCTTTCTAACTGCCTCTCTCCGTACTCTTTCTAACTGCCTCTCTCCGTACTCTTTCTAACTGCCTCTCTCCGTACTCTTTCTAACTGCCTCTCTCCGTACTCTTTCTAACTGCCTCTCTCCGTACTCTTTCTAACTGCCTCTCTCCGTACTCTTTCTAACTGCCTCTCTCCGTACTCTTTCTAACTGCCTCTCTCCGTACTCTTTCTAACTGCCTCTCTCCGTACTCTTTCTAACTGCCTCTCTCCGTACTCTAACTGCCTCTCTCCGTACTCTAACTGCCTCTCTCCGTACTCTAACTGCCTCTCTCCGTACTCTTTCTAACTGCCTCTCTCCGTACTCTTTCTAACTGCCTCTCTCCGTACTCTTTCTAACTGCCTCTCTCCGTACTCTTTCTAACTGCCTCTCTCCGTACTCTTCCTAACTGCCTCTCTCCGTACTCTTCCTAACTGCCTCTCTCCGTACTCTTTCTAACTGCCTCTCTCCGTACTCTTTCTAACTGCCTCTCTGCCCCCCTCTCATTCCTCACCTCTCTCTCTCTCACAGGGCGGAGTACTTAGCTATAGCTTCAGAAAGTAAAGAGAATTGTGCAATGGTGGCAGTAACCGAATAGCACTGGTAGGTTTCCCCTACTATTAATCCAGAACTGGACTCTTGGCCGTTCATTGTCTGTTCTTTCCTTTACTCTTGTTCTGTCACTGATGGGAACTCATATCAGCACCCAGAACCAAATCACCTACATTTTAAAGGGGACGTTCAGGATTTTACAACTTGATATTAGATGGTTTCTCCCCCTAAAATAAAACATCCCCTTTAAGGTGGTCACAAAAGAATAGTGGATTCATGGCATCTATGTTTTCTTACAAGTTTTGTTTTCTTTTCAGATTAAAGAATGGCTCCAAACGACAAATAGCTCTTGATAGCCCTTCAACACTTCTCCACTTCTTCCATTATGACACCATCTCATTGTGACACCATCTCATTACCCCATCCAGGAGGACAAGCAGCCAAGAGGCTTGTCCAGAGAACAGATGGATGAGAAGTGAAACAGCCAATGAAAAAAAGGACATATGCTGTATATTTGCATTTAAATACAGTAGAGTGTACCATCTAGCAGTACTATAATATCAAAGAGAGTTGTATATACAGTACGTATGGTTAATTATGCAATCCAAATCTTCATTATAATACTCCTACATTATATTAAGTTAGTATTGTACATTAAGAATAGCTGCATGCCTCCCGGGTGGCGCAGTGGTCTAGGGCACTGCATCGCAGTGCTAACTGCGCCACCAGAGTCTCTGGGTTCGCGCCCAGGCTCTGTCGCAGCCGGCCGCGACCGGGAGGTCCGTGGGGCGACGCACAATTGGCATAGCGTCGTCCGGGGTAGGGAGGGTTTGGCCGGTAGGGATATCCTTGTCTCATCGCGCTCCAGCGACTCCTGTGGCGGGCCGGGCGCAGTGCGCGCCAGCCAAGGGGGCCAGGTACACGGTGTTTCCTCCGACACATTGGTGCGGCTGGCTTCCGGGTTGGAGGAGCGCTGTGTTAAGAAGCAGTACGGCTGGTTGGGTTGTGCTTTGGCTTTCGACCTTCGTCTCTCCCGAGCCCGTACGGGAGTTGTAGCGATGAGACAAGGTAGTAATTACTAGCGATTGGATACCACGAAAATTGGGGAGAAAATGGGATAAAAAAAAAAAAAAAAAAAAAAGAATAGCTGCATGTGTAGTGATACATCCTAACCATGGGCATTAATACGTTTCTTAAGGTCAATTTCAGGATTCTAAAGTGTGCTTGTATCAAAGCAATTAGAGGACAGAACTCAACTGCAATCTGACACAATGGCTTCAGTAGCCGGTCTTGACCAGACCTTCAATGGCTATTATGCGCAGATCCAGACTAGCCTACCGGTATATTCAAAAGCATTCCAATAAAACCTTAAGTTATGCATTCAGGTTAATGAAATGAGTACCCTGAGGAGTATTGGTCTAACACACGGTTGACTAGCTGGGAGTACTGGATTGTACACATCCAGAGCAACTATTTCTGTTTGACAACATCTGTCTACCCTTTAAAGGTTAAAGCATTAATGATCTAGTAATGTTACCAATAGTCTTCCTCTTTTTTTGGGACAGGGATAACTCTCTCAAACTTAAAGTACATTAGGATCAGGGTAAATTCACTATCCAGTGTCTAGTATAGATGGTAGAATGCCTGTACATACTGTAGATAGAGGACTGTAGCTAACTATTTATCAATGCTATGGAATCATTTTCACGTAACCGGTGATTTGCTTATGTCAGACGATTTAAGGTAATTAACATGGTCAATTCCTCAAAGCTATAATTATCCACCAATGTATCCTTCTAGAAAGTGTCACATTATAGCAGTTCCATTTTAAAATGTTGAAACTATCATTCTACCGTTGTGACTGGAAACCTCAATATGCAACATCCATACATTATACATATGTTTATTGCAGTATAATTGTATTCTCTCCATATTTCATTAATGCTTTACTTGCTAGATTTTCCTTACCATATTTACAACAAACAAGGGCTTGTGATATTAGCTGCCATTTTACTGCCGTGGGAAACTACCACAATTTGTCCAGTGTGCCTAGAGCAGGAATGTCTGTGACTGGTCGAAGACCTGAAACGGTTTAGACAAGACGCTAAACTGGTTTAAAACAAGTTATTTAATGAAGATACCTAATGTGAGCAGAAACTATACTATATACAGTGTTGGCTTAGTGCTCATATCAATCAGTCCCTATGGGGCAGAATACAATGAGTTACTATTGAAAACGGACATCCCTGTCGTTCCTATTTGGCAGTCAATTCTGAATTATACCTCCAGGGGCAGCATAACACTGCCTAATGTGGACTGCCATCTTGCATGCATACTTTCTTGTATAATTTCATTGGGATCTAGGTTTGCTACATTTGAAGTACAGAAAAGAATAATAGGATTGTTATCACATGATAACTGCCACACATGAACAAATGCTCATTCTGTAGAATTAATGTTCAAGATTCTGAATTATTCAAAATTCCTTTTAAAAACCTTGACGCCGATTTGGTCAGGTTAGAGTTTCTATTCGCCTTTCACAGAACTTCAACATTAAATAGCGGAATATGTTGGAAAAAACAACAGGCTTAAAACAGGGAATAATCTACTTCTGCTGTAATTAAAAATGTTTACTGAAGAGAGCTGTTCCAGTTCACATTACTATGGAAATGTTGCTTGCCTAAACAGTCAGCTTTATACCATAATACAATTGTCATGTGATAATGGAGTAGGCTTTATGTCTGGTTTATTAAATCAAAACAATCTCTACCTTGTCAGATTTTTATATTTGGGGGAAATGTTTGTGGGAACTTCTCGGTCTCTGACAAGCAAGACCCTCTTTCGTGCGCAGAGATAAACAGACAGAGACAGACAGAGTGTAATAATATCATCTAAAGAGCATAGGGCTACTGAAGTGTGGGACAGAAATGGCCTGTTGTTCTGGCATGCAGTCACATGTTGTATGGCTGTCACTGTGCTGTGGCTAACCTCATGATAGAGTACCTGACTGGAAACTGGTGATGTCACAGTGATGTAACATTTCCAGGATAATTGGCGGGCTCACTGGGAGTCAGGGGGATCAGATAGCAGATATTGTAGTCTGTTGACCATGAACGACTTCGGCAGTGGTCAAACACAAACTTTCCCTTATGACCTTTCAAACCGCTTTAATTGACAATTCCCAAATATACTTTAATATAAATGTACAAGGCGCCTGAGGGTGGCCTTACAGTTAAGGGCCCTGCACATATACGTTCTCCCCCCATTCTAGCTTTGACTCGACTGATAGCTACGTTGAGGAATTTTTTTTACGTTCTATGCCTGTGATATGTGGCTGTCCCACCTAGCTATCTTAAGATGAATGCACTAAGTTGCTCTGGATAAGAGCGTCTGCTAAATGACTAAAATGTTAATTGCACGTATCCTGGCGACTGCCAGCCCCACACCGCATCTCCTTTCTCTCAGTCCCCCCTTTATTAACAGAGAAGGTATGAAATTAACAAACACAGGAGAGTTCAAGTTGTCTCCTTTAAAAAAAAAACTACAAAGTTTGAAGTTCCCCATCAACTAACGTGTCCTCTGAAGCTCAGATGGTACAGCATGGCGCTTGCAACGCCGGAACAGTGGGTTCGATTCCCGGGACCACTCGTAGGTATAACGAATGACTACATTGCTTTGGGTGAAAGCATCTACTAAATGACAGATATTATGATATATTATCTAATACGCTAAGCAGTATGACCGCCCTTCAACCTAGAGAGATAGCAGGCCAGATCAATTCCTGTGAAATGAATAGATTGCAACAGTGTCTCCTGCTCCTTGGTAATGATGTAGGCCAGTAGATCAACTGTGTTTCTAGGTCAATTGACAGTATCGATCTACATGGACTTTGTCTGAAGTCGCTGTTATTGGCAGACATCTAAAATCAATTAAATGCTTTGCCTCAACAGGTCAAAGCAACAGATCAGCTTGAATTTGGACACGCTGGGAAGTCAGAAAGATGACATAATTACACCGACTGTTTTTAAATACGTTTTTAGTTCAACTTTTTATGGAAATGGTTAACATGACACACACTTTAAAAAAAATAACTCAGATGAGTTGTTGCATATTTTAGAGCTTTTCATTTCTCTCCAGGGCATTGTGTACAATCAAATCGTTTACAGTACATTTGCTCCCCGCGACCCCCATCCCCCTCTCCTCCCTGACCCTAATAAATATAGTAAATCCTTTGATCACTCACTGTTTGGCCGTGCACAGCAAGGCTCACACACTTGCACAGGCGAGAGACGGAAGGAGAAAGGGGGGTAGGGAGCACAACGAGGAAAGAGAGAGAGAGGGGAAGAGTGAACGAGACAATAGGAGGGAGGTTGAAAAGGAAAATAATTAGTAAAAGAGAAGATGGTTTATGACAGTGGGGGGGAAATCAGAGGGGGGGGGGTGCAGAAAAGAAAATTAGATGCCCTTTCAAAAAACAAAAACAATAAGAAACAGGATAGACTACAAAATAAAGATAAAAAATGAAAAGGAATAACATCAATTTGAACTCAAACACAGTACTGCAATAGTTTCCCTTTATCTTTTTCCGGGCCTAGACTTCTGGTTGGTCCTTTCTAAGTCCAGTCCACACTAGAAAGTCACTAGTTTATTGCATCCCTCTGTTAACCTGGTCTACGGAGTCTGCGTCCCAAACGGCACATCATTTCCTATGTAGTGCACCACACTATAAAAGGGAATAGGGTGTTATTTGGAACGCAGCCTGGTCTACAGAGTACAGTCAGTAACCCTGAAACACTTCAAGTCCGATCCAATAATACAATTAAGAAGTTGACCAAGTGCGGAAAACAAACAACAACAAAAAGACTCAGACAAAAACAAACTCAATCATACTAATCTTAATAATACCAAATGTAACAGTGACGATGTGACGTTGAGGACACTTCTTTCTAATACATGTCAGTCTTCTTCTCCAACTCCAGATCTTTGATCTTTGTCTCATTTTGCCCTAAACACACTTTAGTGATATACTACTTTTTACACATTCAAAAGAAGTATAAATCACCAAATATCATTATTGCTATGACCAGGAAATATAAAATATTCACTTTATAGCTCTTTCTTGGTCCGTGCTGAAGTATTAACACAGAGCATATAGGAGGGAAAAAAGAAAAAAAATCACTCGTATTGAGAGCGGGACAGGACTTTTCGAAATCAAAGTCGTGTTAAATAAATACTGTAATGGTCTGGCGCGCACACTCATCATTCGCTCTCTCAATTCTCAAAACGACCCAGTCACCCTCAAAAAGACAGCTAATGAAAGAAAACGAGCTAGTAGAGGATTTAGGAGTCTTTTTGTATTATTCACACCTGAAAATGAAAAAAATGTAGTCTTGTTTTGAAATGACTCTCCCCTAGCAGAGGACGGACTGCTTTTGTAAGAGATCAAGCCTTTAAGATGGAAGCTGATGGATGGAGAGAAAGAGAGAGAAAGAAAGAACGACAAATAGTTGGATTACAGAAAGTCTCCTGTATCTATCCGAGCTTTCCCCTCTCCCGTCCCTCTCTCGTCCCTCTCTCCTCATGTGTCCCTCATTTCCAGAGGCTCAAGGGGGACTTAGCTGAGCGGACCCCTCACACCGAGGCACATAAGTCCCCTAGGCTGGCTTCAGCTGGGAACAGAGCCATAGCTGTTTCTCAGGGCTGGGAAAGCTCCCAATTTCCATCCATTTTGAAACGCAAAGTTAATCCAGGTTGGCCCATTTTGAGAAATGCAGTCGGACCAAGTCAATCCATTTTGAAATGCTTTGGACCCCGTGTCTGTCCATTTGAAATGCAGCAGCAGGGATGCACATGTTGAAATGCAGTCGATCGTCTGTCTTTCTTGAAAACGTCTCTTGGATTCTCAGGCAGGGGAGATGGTTCAGGGAGAGCAGCATGGTTGGTTGCATGTGAGGAGCGGATGGTACTATACAAACTGGCCAGCCGTTAACCCTGACTGTGGGAGATATGGTTGGCTCACCATGCTATGTTATTGCTGTAGTCCTGAAGACATTCCCAATCTAACTGTTTGGACGTGAGAGGTGGTGGTGACTATGGAAGGTGGAACTTTGCCATTGCAGGTTACTCAAGACTGAGGTGTGGGGATTTATGGGTAGCGTAGTCCCAAAGGTCCCTCACCCCCCAACCCCAGTGCAGGTTGCTCAAACTGAGGTGTGGGGAGTTATGGGTAGTGAAGGTCCCCTACAGGTAATTCCCACTCCCCCCACATCTCTCCCTGTCTGTTTTGAGTAGAGAAGCAGGAGTGGAGCTTGGGGGTCGGGTGAGAGTGAGTCACTCTCCCTGATTGGCCCAGCCGAACCCTCCCCCTTTGGCCACCCCCCCATGGTCTATTCATACCCACTTGA